>NC_091752.1:24143043-24486043 GCF_043380555.1 Nothobranchius furzeri | reverse complement strand
TTCCACCCTCATCCACAGATGAGCGGAATGTGGGCTAACAGGGCCCAGTTGCTCAGCGCCGCCATCTCACTGCGGCCATAGCCTACGCTGCTAGCTTCGCTGATCTCCGACTGCAGCAGAGGAGCGGAGCGCAGGCTCATGCTGCCCAAATCCGATCGCTGTGGTCTGAAGTTGTGCTTGGTGCCTAGAGTTCTCTTAGGGAGACAACAGAAACTCTAGAGCTTGAGTTGATGGATGCTTCAAGTTAGAGTCGCTCAACCAAGGTTTTCAACCAAACCTCTGTGAGCTTTGGTTAGTTTGTAGCTGGGAAGAATGATGGAGTCAGAACCTCATTGTTCTGCTCTCAGCTTCTGCATCTCTTTTTCCATATTTGGACCATCTGGGCGTGACGAGACGTGTGACACAGCCAAGATGGCGGTGATCGGAACTGCCGATTTGGCTTCAAATGCACGTGACAGAAAGCTATGGGTGGAGTTTGTCCATATTTCTACAGTCATTGGTTGCTCTATTATTTGGAGGCAGCAGTAGCTCAAGAGGTTGAGCCTTGAGAACAGAGAATTGTGGAATCCCAGCTACCACCAGAGTACTCTGCTGTTGTGTCACTGGGCAAGACACTTCACCCAACTTGCCTGTGTTGGTGGTGGTCAGAGGGGTGGGTCGATGGTGCAAAAGGCATCCTCGCTTCAGTCAGTCCACCCCTGGGGGGCTGTGGCTACAAAGTGGCTTACCATTACTGACAGTATGTGATTGTGTGAGTGTATGAATAATGGAAAGCGCTTTGGGTGCCTTGAAAAGTGCTATATAAATCTATTATTATTATTTATTATAATTTTTATTATTATTATTATGCAAAGTAAGCATTCACTAAAAGTTCAACCCAACAAAGAGGAAAGCAATACAAACAAGAAAGTAACTTGCAGAAAAAAGTAAGTAAGCAATGGGCTAACCCAGACATTGAGTGTTCTATTCCATAACAGCTTGCAGTGAAGTTCAACCAGATTGGCGGCATGAGGGTATACCGTATTGCACCACAGCCCAAATTCAACCAAACTGAACTTGGAATTTTGAAAGACTTGATTACCAAATTTTGTGAGGTGCTACATAAAACCTGTTTATGAGCAATGCATGCAACAAAATACATGCAAAATAACATGACTGTTTATTGTGCAAGCCTCAGTTTGTTGGTGCATTCCCGGAGTGGGACAACCATGCTCCATCATACATCAGTGATCTGATTGTTCCAAACATTCCTAACCGAGCACTTCGCTCTCAGACAGCAGGTTTACTGGTGGTTCCCAGAATGTCTAAAAATAGGATGGGAGGCAGATATTTTAGGTATCAGGCTCCTTTCTTGTGGAACCAGCTCCCAGCTTTAGTCCTTAAGCCAGACACCTTGTGTCTTTCTGAGACGCCTCTCGTAACCTCCTGTACACTACACGATGCTCGGCGCAAAACTCGCCCCGACCTCGTGGATTCTCACACGAGTGGAAAATCGGCTCAAAAAAGTGAAAAAGTCACACAGTGTACGCCCAGCTTTAGACTGCTGGAGGATACACTGACCACTTTCCACACTCGACTACTTTCTTCTACAATTAGCTTTTTAACTGTATTATTTCCAGCTATTTCAGCTGCTAACTTTATTTTTTCTCTAAGTATTTTTTTCCCCAGAAGAAGTTACAATGATTTTCTGCTGAGCTGTGGTGCCCTCATGGAGGGGGCCATCGGCTTGAACACTGTTGCTAACCATTTAAACATTCTCCCTCTCCTGATAATAACATTTTACTATCTTTGACATCAAATGTGCTACTACTAGTTTACCCGTTTAATTATAGATTCAATAGATAAATACAATAAAGTTTCTCTCTCACTAAATAGAATATTTACTAAGAAATCATAATGTAACCATAGAAACATTACTTGGTATATATGTTATGTGCGTGGATGTGTGTTTGTGTGTGGGTGGGCTGGTGTTGGTGTATGCGTGTGTCTGCTCTGTCTTCTCCATCCCCAGTCAGTCGCGGTGGATGGCTGCTTATACTGAGCCAGGAGGTTTCTTCCTGTTAAAAGGGAGTTTTCCTCTCCACTGTCGCTATATGCTTGCTTAGTATGAGGATTGCTGTAAAGTCACTAACACTAGTCAGTGACTTGATGCAATTAGCTGGGTTCCTTATATAGGAAACTTTTTATTGATTGGCTTATTGAACTGACTTGTATTGGAATGTTTACTATGTGAAGTGCCTTGAGATGACTCTTGTCGTGATTTGGCGTTATATAAATAAACCTGAATTGAATTGAATCGCATGCTGTATTTAAATGGTGTTGGCTTGCATAGTGGTCATTGCTGCTGCAGAGAACCGGTGATTAAAACAAATTAGTTATTTGATGGTGGAAATAAGTTAAGAAAGAAAGAAATTTTGCTGTTTATTGATTTAAAACTAAATTAACAAATACAATTTTGCTATGCACCTATTAATTAGTTCTTCACATGTAAAAAAATAAAAATAAAAATAGAGGAGGATTATGCAAGTCTCGACTAAGGTGATGGACAGACTGAGAAAAACATCTTCCTAAAAAGGCCTCCTAAAACCTTTACTTTGTGCTATTTTTATTTAATGTTAGCATTTAAACAAACTAACAGCAAACCAATGTTAAACAGTTCCTTATCAATCATAAAATTTGATCTGAATGCAAACAAAAATACAAAAAGGAAACTGTTTTCATTTTAAAACGCACCAAATGCTTACCTCTAAAGTCATATTTCAAACTTTTCAAACAGGACTTCAAAAAATCCAAATAAAAATAACTCCTTGTACCATAAAAAGGCTTCTCTCCTCTTTTATTTCCTTTACTGTGCGTAAAAATGTGATTTTCTGCAATGATGGTAGATAGAAGGTAGGCTAGAGAAAACCTGCCTGATATGCAAATACTGTCCAGCAGTTATTCAGCAACCAGGTAGGACCAGTGGAAAACAGGCAGCTATGGATGCAAATGAGAGAAAAGGTTTGGTTTTGTTCCAAAGCAGGGGAGGGGTGCCCATTGACAGGATATGCAAATGTGGGTTAGAAAAACAAATATGCTTTGATGAGTGATGCACCCACATGCTTTGCAAATTTGATAATGCAGCTAAAATTCTCAAAACAAATGCACTTGAATATGTAAAAAAATGTAAGTGTGTGTGTGTGTTAACTTGGAGTGATGGTGGCAGAGTTAAGTGTCCATGCCATAACTGGAGTGTCCTTGGGCAAAACTCTTAACACTCCTTGCATGCTGGTGGTAATCGGAAGGACCAGTTGGGCCACTGTGCGGCAGCCGCGCCTCTGTTAGTGTTCCCCAAGTCAGCTGTGGCTACAATGTAGCTCATCACCAATAGCAAATGGGTGTGTGTGTGATAATTGATGAATGACTGTTGGGTTGTTAAGCGCCTTGGGGAGTTATAGGACTCTAAAGGGCACTTTATAAATACAGGCTGCACTGTGGCACAGTTGGTAACTCTGCTGCCTCACAGCAACAGAAAACATGCATGTTAGGTTATTTGTCCCTAGGTGTGTGACTGGTGTCTCTGTGATGTAGTGCTGATCTAAGGACAAGCTCATGACTGTAGGAGCCATGAATCTAATCAAGATTGTTGTCAGATCATTTAATGCTTGAAGTTTAGCAAGTTTCTGTTTTCTTTTATGAACATTTTATTCATCTAAGAAAGCATTAACTGAATATGGAGGGTAGTTTGTGACTCTTCATTGAGTTCACCTGATCCAGTATCTGAAGTGGGAGTGGGAGTTTTTTGCTGACCACCATGTTTTGGGATCATTTTTCATAAAGTCATATTTTGACCAAGTTATCATGACTTCTTCTATATAAAGTTATACATATAGAGAGCTAACCCTGGAACTCAGAAAGAATTTTTAAGCAGTGCGTGAGACATTGGGAATGACCTGATCTAAGCCTCTCAGCAGCTTTTGTTTGTCTCCTGAAGTAATTAAATTCCAAGGAAAAGCATTTAAGCAGATAAGTGAGTGAGTGATGCATAACGCAATCATTTGAAAAGTAACAAGTAGGAAAGATCAAAGAAAAAGTTACTTTGATCATCTAGGACAGAAACAATCCAAAAAGGCTGCTCAAAAGTATTTTTTGTAGCTGAATCTGTGGTGACGTCATATAAGGGACTTGATTTGTAGTCATTTTATTTAAGAATTTTTATCAGCGACTGAGAGGATGGAGTAGGACGCGAGTCTGGGAGTTCCTGCCGACTTCGATTAAATAGTTATTCATTTGCGCTTTTTTGACCATATTTCTTGTCCTAATTCTGATTTTTGAATTATTTTGTTGGGACGTTTTAATCGGCTCGGCATAAAATGGCAGCAAAAAATGTAAAAACCCGCAATGCTACTCAAACACAACTGAAGCTTGGTTTGCAAACCGCGGCCACACCCTCGAGTGAGCCGTCGTCTCCGGCAAAGTTTCCCTTGGGCCAAGCTAATCCTGATATCGAGGCTCTCAAGGTCGAGTTGCTTGCTTCGTTGAGGAATGATATTGCTGACATTTTTAAAAAAGAACTTCAGGACACTCTGGGTGATGCTTTGTCCACCATTAAGTTCGACCTGCAGGCTGTGAAGACGCAGCTGGCGATCGATAAAGCTGCCAATGACTCTACCATGTCCGAGCTAAAAGGTACGGTCAAGGAGATGGAGCATGCACTGACTGTTTGCTCTGATGATGTTGCTGAGATGAAAACTACTATCAAGAGCCTCACTGCTCATGTAGCCAAGCTGGAAAACAAGTGTGAAGACTTGGAGTCCAGGTCGCGGTGCAACAATGTTAGGATATTAGGAGTACCAGAGGGCCCTGACACGTCCACCACTGCTGCCGTAGCCTCCTTGCTAAAAGAAGCATTCGACCTGGGGAAGGAGCTGCTTTTGGATCGCTCACACAGGACCCTCCAGCCTACACCTAAACCTGGCGACCGACCACGAGCTATTATATGCAGGTTTCATTACCACACTGATTGTGTTGACATTTTACGACATGCTAGAGAACGCCGACAGATTAAAGTTGGAGACCGAACCATCTCAATCTTCCCCGACTACACCGTCAAGGTGGCACGGGCTCGTGCTGCATTCAATACGGTCAGGCAGCAACTCCGTGGCATTGAAGGCGTCCGGTACGGCCTGTTTCATCCAGGACGACTCCGCATCACATACAAGGGTGTTGAGAGGGACTTTGTCTCAGCAGAAGAGGCAAGTGATTATATTAAAACTTTGATCTCTGGGTGAGCCTGAATAGCCTCTTAGTTTGATGCTGTAATGTAACTAAGTGCTCACGCTCTCGTTAGGTTTAACGCCACCTGTGCATTGTTTTCTTAGACCGCTGTGCCAGTTATTATACTGTTGGTGTGCTGGTTCCTTTTATTTTCATTGTTATCTAATGATACTGAATTATATGATATACTCTAGAGTTCAAAGGACTAGGTGGTATGTTGTTAAGCGCACACTGTTATACTGTAGAGAAGTTGGCGAGAGGTTGTGGTTTTTTTTCTTTTCTCTCTCTTGTTCCCTCTCTCGCTTTTATTTTGTATTTAGACGCCAGTTAGTCCAATCACTTCTGTGAACCATTTTTTGCTACTTTGGGGTACACTGCTGTCTCCTTTGTTTTGTTTTGTGGAGACTTGGGGTGTGTTTGGGGGTGGGGTGGGGGTGGGGGGGGGGGTGGGGGGTGGAAGGGGGGAGGGGGGGGGCTGTCCCACTTGGCTCTTCATGGCCATCTGCATCTTGGTTTTGTCTTTTTCTTTCTCCTTTTTATGAATGGTTAGTGGTAATATAGACCCCAGCATTGCTGGGTCAGGTATGCCTCTGAGGTTTATTAGTTGGAATATCAGAGGTATGGGTAACCCTGTTAAGAGATCTAAGGTTTTTACTCACTTGAAACATCTGAATTCTGACATAGCTTTTTTACAGGAGACATCTCCGTATCAACATAGGTCATATTGTCCTTGAGTAGGTCAGGTTTTTCACTCAAATTTCAATTCAAAGGCTAGAGGAGTGGCCATTCTCATCAATAAGAAAGTTCAATTCTCTTCGACCAATGTTATCGCTGATGGAAACGGTAGATACATAATTGTTGCTGGCACCCTAATGCAGAAAAAGGTTTTGTTGGTAAACGTATATGCCCCGAATTTTGATGATGCTGAATTCGCTAATAGATTACTAAGTAACATCCCCTTTCTGAATACACATTTGCTTATTTTTGGTGGTGATCTGAATTGTGTTTTTGTTCCAAGCTTGGATCGTTCTGGTCCTCGTAATTTGACTCCATCATCTATGTCTAAAACATTTTCAGATTTTATGATACAGAATGACCTTGTTGATCCATGGAGACTTCGCAACCCTACAATCAAAAAATTTTCGTTTTTCTCCCAGGTCCACCAATCTTATTCCAGGATTGATTATTTTTTCATCGATAGAACTCTCAATTCATGTGTTACTAACTCCGACTATTCTGGTGTTGTAATATCTGAACACTCTCCTCTGCTATTAGATGTTCAACTCTCTACATATAAACGTAGTCCTCCTCTTTGGAGATTTAATTCTCTCCTTTTGGCTGATAAAGAATGTTGTGAATTTATTTCAAGCTCTATTGAGGAGTTCTTGTTGTTTAATCGGGATGATTCTGTTTCATATTCTCTGCTGTGGGAGACTCTTAAATGCTATTTGAGAGGTCAAATTATTTCTTATTCTGTACGTACTAATAAAAAGATTAATGCCAGGCTTAAAGAACTTACGGTGGCAATTAGTAACTTTGATCAAATATATGCACCGAATCCTTCTCCAGAATTACTCAAGCAGCGCCTTGATTTGCAAGCCGAATTTGATCTTATGTCAACCAAAGAGGCTGAGCACTTATTACTACGCAGTCGTGGCTCATATTATGAATACGGTGACAAGGCTAATCGCTTGTTGGCGCATCAGTTACGACGTCAGGCCTCTTCACGTGTGATACCTCATATTAAAAACTCTTACGACAATATTACTACAGATCCTTTGGAAATTAATTCTACCTTTAAAGCATTTTACTCTTTGTTGTACAAGTCAGAATTTCCCACGGATAAAGCTAAAATGAATGAATTTCTTCAGTCTCTTTCAAACCCGGTTATCGGTACTCATAAGGCCAGGCAACTGGACTCCCCACTATCTGCTGATGAAGTATTAAAAGCTATTACAGCTATGCAGTCTAATAAAGCCCCAGGCCCGGATGGGTTTCCTATTGAATTTTATAAAACATTTATTGGTAAACTGGCACCTTTGCTTTTGTCTGTGTTTAACGAGTCCTTGGAATCAGGTTCATTACCTCCTACTTTCACGCAGGCCACCATAGCGCTCCTTCTCAAAAATGACAAGGACCCAACTTCCTGTGATTCTTACAGGCCATTATCTCTGCTTAATGCCGATGCAAAGGTATTGGCTAAAGTAATTGCGTCTCGCCTTGAGGATGTGCTTCCTCGAATTATCTCCGAAGAGAAGAATGGCTTTATAAAGGGACAGCAATTATTTTTTAATACCCGTACACTCTTTAACGTTATTTACTCAAAGCATCTATCTCAACTTCCTGAACTTGTGATTTCTTTAGATGCTGAAAAGGCTTTCGATAGGGTGGAGTGGGAATACTTGTTTGCAGTTTTGAAGAAATTTGGTTTTGGTGATAAATTTACTTCCTGGATTCAGCTTCTTTATTCATCTCCTAAAGCCAGTGTTCATACTAATGATGTTTACTCTGATTATTTTGCGCTGGGTCGTGGTTGTCGTCAAGGTTGCCCTTTGTCACCTTTACTCTTTGCCATTGCCATCGAGCCGCTGTCCATTACATTAAGATCTTCTTCTGTATTCAAGGGAATCACCCGTAATGGAATTACACATAAAGTATCATTGTATGCGGATGACTTGTTATTATATATGACTGACCCTGCTCGCTCCATTCCTGCTGTTTTAAGTATTCTGGAGAACTTCAGCTCGTTTTCAGGTTATAAATTAAATTTAGGGAAAAGTGAGGGTTTTCCTGTTAATACGGCAGCACGTCAACTCCAACAGTCCGATTTACCCTTTCGTCTTAGTCCCTCTGGGTTTAAGTACTTAGGGGTTAATGTGACTCGCTCTCTATCTGGCCTTAAATCAGCAAATTTGTCTCCTCTTTTATCTAGGATCACATCTGATATTCAAAGATGGGGTAATCTCCCACTTTCTTTAATCGGTAAGATTAATGTCGTTAAAATGAATATCCTACCAAAATTTTTATTTTTATTTCACTCAATTCCCTTATTTTTGCCGAAACATTTCTTTGTTTCACTGGACAAGATTATTGGTTCTTTTATTTGGGGAGGGAAGCCGCCTAGGGTTTCTAAAACGTTGCTGCAGCAATGCAGATTTAGTGGAGGACTTGCATTACCTAATTTTCTAGCTTATTACTGGGCCGCTCACATTCAAAAACTCTGCTACTGGCTAAAATCTTCTGGTTCCTCGTGGTGTAAATTGGAGCTATTATCATGTAAGGGCTCCTCTTTACCAGCTTTGCTCTATTCCTCTTAACCCGTAAAACCCTCTTTGTATACTGATAATCCGGTGGTTCTTAACACACTCAAAATCTGGTTTCAGTTTAGACGACACAATAATTTTGTAATGCCATCCTCTTCGGGTCCTCTAACCAACAATCATTTGTTTCCCCCTTCACTTTTGGACACGACATTCTCAGTGTGGTGTGACAAGGGTATAGGACAGTTTAAACATTTATATGTGGATGGTGTGTTCGATAGTTTTCCCAATTTGTCTTCTCGTTATAATCTCCCTATTACCCATTTGTTTCGCTATTTTCAAATTCGAAATTTTGTTGCCAAGTGTTTGCCGAATTTCCCCTTTTTACCTCCAGAACAGCTGTGGGAAACTATGTTATATTTTATTCCTCATCACAGAGGAACCATTTCGAAACTTTATGATGCTATTCTGTCTCTTAGTAACCACTCTAAGGTTAAGCTTAGGGGTATATGGGAAGGAGAGCTAGGAATTGGAATACATGAGGAGTCTTGGGAACAGGCTATAGCAAGGGTACGATCTTCCACCTCCTGCGCTCGTCTTGGACTTATCCAATTTAAGGTCATTCATAGGGTGCATATCTCTAAGTCTAGACTTTCTGAACTGTATCCGGAAGTGGAAAATAAATGTGATAAATGCCAGGGTTCTCCTTGTCACCTTAGCCACATGTTTTTTTTTGTGTCCTGAGCTACAACGTTTCTGGACAGGGTATTTTGCTATTATGTCAACTGTTCTTGGGGTAACTCTTCATCCTTGTCCTCTGATTGCGGTATTCGGGATTCCTGATCGCTCACTTATACTGGACTCCACACAAAAGCATATCATTGCCTTCACATCCCTATTAGCGAGATGTTTAATATTGTTACATTGGAAGTCTGCTAAGTGTCCTACTGTTTCCCAGTGGCTTAAAGATGTCATGTTTTTTTTAAAACTTGAAAAAATTAAATATACGCTGAGAGGGTGCACGGCCAATTTTTTTCATAAGTGGCAACCCTTTATCTCTTATTTTACTAGTCTAGAGGTATTACCTGTTTAATTGTACTTCTGTTATTTTTATATTCCGGTAATATGTTTGACGGTTGTGTTGATCTTTGTGGGACGGGGGGGGGGGGGGGGGGGTCTTTGTTTTTTGGTATGGTTTTTTTGTCTAATTGTCTTGTCCCCCTTTTTTTGTTGTTGTTGTTGTTCTGTCTGATTGTTGTTATTTACCTAGAAAAAATGGGGAAAGGTTAATTGTATTTTGGTAATTGCAAGTACTGTTGTTTTCTTCTTTCAATAAAAATATAATAATAAAAAAAAAAGAATTTTTATCAGCAAATAAATCTAAAATTACATGACTTAGTTTAAACACAAATAATTATTTTTCATTTAAATTGATGTACAACATGTGAGATTCAAGGCATAAGGCAAAGCAAACCAGAAAAATAAGAAACTTCAATAGCTTCATTCTTACATTTTTTTCCCACTCAGGGGACCCGTGAGCCAAGCAAAAGGGGAGGAGACTTAAGTTGGGCATAACCGCACAGAAAGGGGCAGTTCGGACTTTTCTGGTAATGTTGAAGACATTTTGCCTCTCATTCTAGAGGCTTCTTTAGGTGCCATAATTTGATTGTAGTCAGAAACAAACAGACTGATTGTTCTGCAAGTAATTTTTTTCTTTCTGCGTTTTTGTCTAAATTAAGGTAATATTATTGTTCATAGAATTAAAAATCATGTTGCCGATCAGATTTTTTCATCGAGTAAGACCTGTGGTTAGCTGGCACATTTAAAAACATGTAAAGTCATTGGATCCTGCCACTTGAAAGAATCTGAATGGGGAATCAATAGGAACCGGAATTGATGAGGAATTGGAGTCGAAAAAGGAATTGTTCAATTTCAAACTATGTCCAACCCTAATTGCTGGTCATGAGGTGTTAATCGCCTCTCGCAACCCCACGTATACTACACGACGTAAAACTCGCCCCGACTTCAAAGGCTTTTGCATAAGAGAAAAATTAGCTCAAAATGGTCCAAAAACCTTACAGTGTACGCCTGGCTTTAGGCTCCCTATATGTGTCAAATAATAATTTATCATCAAACTTACCATGAATTAATGAGTTCCTAAACACAGGTCAGACAGAGCAGTCATGGCGTGAGGTAATTGGTTGCTGGATGGTAGAAAGCCGGTTGACTGTCGGAGTGTCTTTTTGGCAAGTGGACTATTTGGCTCTCTGGAGATGCAGGACAAAGCGAGGATGAGGTGGGACTTCTTTTTAGCACAGGGAAAAGAGGTTACTGGTGTCACCATCCCTGATTGCATGGCACTGAGAAGGACATCAAAAATGAGCTGAGGTGGGAAAACTCTCCTTTTACTTCCCAACTTCTTCTCTTCCTTCTCTCCCTGCTGCCTTCTAATCTTCCTTGGATTTTGGTGAAAGGATCATTTATGAACATGAGAGCACAGAGGGGTGGTGAATGTACAGCATCTGAAAAACATGGGGACATAAAGAAGACAACATAAACTTCTAACTCAAAATTTCAATCTTTTCTATTAAAGAGTAAGATATAGATCCAGTCGTTAATGACAGTGAAGTGAAACCACAGGAAGGGTGAGTAACACAGTGTCTCCTCAAAATGTGGCAATGTGGCACCTTCCTGTTTCAACTTGTTGCAGTATGTTTATTGATTTATGTATACAGAAAGGATTAAAAAGACTAAAAGCTTCTGCAGGCTTTCCACAGATGCTAAACCGTTGGGATCATTGCACAGACATGCATATTCGTGTTCTTATGCTATTATGATGTTGAGCTACATTTAAGGACTTGCACGTGTTCGACTCGTCGGTCTACTTTCTCACTCCCATCTAATCAGTGATAAGATACTTTGTCAACTAGCAAAAAAAGCTGTTTCATTTGTGTGTCTTACTGCCAAATTGTTAAAAGAAAAACTTGTTGTTCTGCTTCAAACAGATGTTGGTGGATTTCAGAGCTACATGTGTTTGGCTGCCTTTGGACCAAGCTTAGATGATAGAATTTAGACCCTACTGGGACTGAGGATGAGCAGATCTTAACCCTCTGGAGGCAGGCGTTGCAGATTTGCAACAGTTAAAATCTACCTACCTGGTTACTCCACATATGTATTTCATGAGCATTTTTAAACTCACAAGTGCCCCTGAAGGACTTGGTTCTACGTTCTTTTATCAAAACTTATTTTGAGCCTGAGAGGGTTAAAATGATACATTGATCTAGTGCAGGGGTGCCCAGTCCTGGTCCTAGAAGGCCAGCGTCCAGAGGTGTGACATTGTGGCATCATCAAGTCATCTCCGTGTCATGTTTTTGTTCTGCTCAGCAATTAAACCAGGTGATTTCAATCAGCACAGTGAATTAACCTGGTTCAGTTGCTGAGCAGAACAAAAACATAATATTGATGCCACAGTGTCACACCTCTGCCGGCATCCATCGGGTTTTAGGTTTAACCCAGCTTCAGCACACCTGATTTCAATCAGCAGGTAATTAACAGGCTTCTGCAGAGCTTTTTGAGCTGCTGCACAGTAGGGGTTGTATGACTTAATTTTTTTTAAGGTCGACCGCCAAGTAATGAAAATCGAGCAAACTTTGACTAGTCGTTGATGACGTCACACACCTAACCACCTGAAGCAAGGTGTTTTTTTCCAACGCACCGGGGGGGGGGGGGGGGGGGGGCGTTGGTTCGCTGGAGTTTGCGACATTTAAAATTGCGCCCACATTTTCTAAGTTAACACACATTTCTTTTTACATTACAACGGTAGTTTCTGCATCCTGCTTCAGCCCTCTCCCCCCTCCCCCTGCGCAGTCGGTTTTCTTAGTTTAGCATAAAACAATGTAAGTGAATTCACAATACATTGTGTTTTTTATGTAGATGAATACAAGCCTTCCCTTCCATTGCTTTATGCTAAAACAAATGGTTACAAAATGTTTTTTTCCTGACTTAGCTAACTCTGGGGAATCTAACAACACACACAAGTTTAGGGACAGAAGACCCCTATGAGAATATTAAAATAATAAAAATGCAGCAATAAATAAAAAGTAATACTTGAGCTTTGTAACAAAGTAACACTCTGTGGAAGATAACTTGGTGAACTTATTTACCCTGGACAGGAAATAATTGCACATAAGAAACATAAATAAGAATAAATTTAAAAAGTTCCAAAACGATAATTTGTGTTCAAAGTTCAAAGGATTGGAGCCACACAACATGAGTTCATAAAGCTGGCGCCATCTGCTGGATAGGTAGCGCAATATCAGCCGTATCGGCAGTCTTTTTGGCCGATAGCCGATAGTGTTAATGACCCCAATATCGGACGATAATATCGGCCGGCCGATATATCGGTCAGGCCCTAGACCTGATTGATCATGCGCTCTGGCTACTTGTACAGGGGAGATTTCCGTCTGGTTGACTGGTTAACACGCGTGACTTTCACCCGGGAGTCTGGGGATCGAATCCCGATTGGACCATTTTTTTTATATCCGCCACAGATCTCTCTGAAGAATTCACAACATTGACGGCTTCAGCAACGCTGTGCCACTACGATGATTTTCTCTTATTTGTTTTGCAAAAGCACTTCCTTTTATTTCTCCACCTCACCCACAGGTACCTCAATTTCTGCTTCTGTGAAATAGCGCTTCCTTGATCTGCCTTGATCTATGGTCGCCATGTCATTGGCGGAGCACTGGAGCAGCCAGCTTATGTATATGCATGAGCTCCACAAGGCACTTTGCATTGACTATTTATGGCAGTAAGTGGGGCGTGGAGGGGGAGGGATGTGACTAAAATGCAGCTGAGAAACATTCTCGTTAGTCTCCGACTTATGAAGCGGAGATTGCGTGCAGCTGTGCGTACTCCATGTTTGATAAATCACAAACCTACTTGGCATAAGTACTTGTTTTTTTGTTTTTTTTTGCTGAGCTTAAGTGCGGTTTTAGTAAAGATTCTACGCAATGTTTGATAAATGAGACCCCTGGACAGTCCTCGCTGCACTGAACTGTATAGACAACACAACTAAGCTTCTGTATGGGTGAACGATTTAGGAAAAGATTGAATTGCCAAATTTTTTTCCAGGAACAATTGTGATTTCAGTTCAATCCACGATTTTCTTCAAACATGATCAGAAATCGGGTCCGATCACGTGATTTTCAGAAAATCGGAATCGGTGGGAAAATCGGATTTAACCACTCTCATTTTCGCTTCTAAGATTATAACAACCACTGTCACATGACTAAACAAATACACATCATCACCTTTTTGCATTTCTAAAGTATCAGATTGGGACTCAGTATCTGCAGATTCTTAAAATCATATGACTCTGAATCAGATTGGGAGTAAAAAAAAACGTGATCGTAAGCATAAGCTACTCACACTTACTGAGCCACTCTGAGCCTGATGAATCCTGGCATTGTCATCTTGGAATATGCTCGTGCCATCAGGGAAGAAAACATCCATTGATGGAATAACCTAGTCATTCAGTATATTCAGGTAGTCAGCTGACCTCATTCTTGGAGCACATCCTGTTGCTGAAGCTAGACCTGACCAACTGCAGCAACCCCAGATCATAGCACTGCTCCCACAGGCTTGTACAGCAGGCACTAGGCATGATGGGTGCATCACTTTCTTCCTACCCTGATGCATCCATCACTCTGGAACAGGATCAATCTAGAATCATCAGGCCAGTTTTTAAGAATGAGGTGGACAATTCTTAATCCAATTTTAGTCGTTTCTGCATCTCCTTAGATATTTTCTCTGCTTGATGCATGCCAATGATTCTTCTCAAACAGAGTAACATCTTTTCCATGACCACGAGATGCAGGAAAAAAAAACATGCAGGAAACATGCTGGAACCAGACTCCGTTTTTTCCAAGTCCAACAGGTCTGCCAGTCTGAAGTTGCAAATGCGGTATTCTGGCCACAGGGGGTGGTGGGGTTCTGAGTGACATTTCATTAACCCTGTAAAGGGTCATTTTAGCACAACCTGGCTCCAGATAATTATTTAAAAATATGAAAAAGTTGCATAATATGGCTTTAAAGACTGACAACAATAAGGACTTTTTATTTATATTGTGATATAAATTGATATCGACTGATTTGAAAATGTATTTAGAGATAGGATTTTTTTTTCATATCGCCTAGCCCTACTATGTCAATAGCTAATATAAAGGCAAGCAGTTCATGTTTGCCGACCATCAACCAAAAACACAAGAAGATGAAAACGTAGAATTTTGCTTTTTTTGGCATCATAATGGAGCCTGTCAGTAAAGGGAAAAGTGGGAAACATTTTAGGAGTTACTTTAAAAACCATTGTATTTAGAGTTGCAGCCCAATTATTGCGAACATTTGATTGGATTTAGTATCAGCAACTGTTTTTTTAGTGGATTTGGAGAAAGTATTCAACCACGTCCTTCAGACAGCCCTGTTGGGGGTACTTTGGTAGTATTGGGAATTGGGCCATTTATTACGGGTTGTTAGGTCCCTGTATGACTGGTGTCAGACTTTGGTCTGCATTGTCAGCAGAAAGTCGGGCTCGTTCCCAGTGAAAGTGGGACTCTGCCTTAGCTGCCTTTCATCACCGATTCTGTCCATAACTTTTATGAACAGGATTTCAAGGCATAGCCAAGGTGTTGAGGGGATCCGCATTGGTGGCCTAATGATCAAGTGTCTGCTTTTTGCAGACGATGTTGTCCTGTTGACTTCATCAAAATGTGATCTCCAGCTTTTGCTGGAGCGATTTTCAGCCAAGTGTGTATAAGCTGGGATGAGAATAAGATCCTCTCAATCTGAGACCATGATGTTTAGCCGGGAAAGGGTGTCTTCTCCAGATCAGGGATGAGGCCCTGCCCCAAGTGGAGGAGTTTAGGTATCTTGGGGTCTTATTCACGAGTGAAGGAAAGATGGATTGGGAGATTGACAGGCGGATTGGTGCTGTCTGCAGCGATGCGGGTGTTGTTCTGGTCTTTGCTAATGAAGAGAGAGCTGAGCTGAAGGCGAAAGCTCTTGATTTACTGGTCGATCTACGGGCCAAACATCTCCTATGGTCACAAGCTTTGGGTCATGATTGAAAGAACAAGATTGTGGATACAAGTGGATGAAATTTGTTTTCTCCACAGAGTGGCTGGACTGGCTCTTGGAGATAGAGTGAGAAGCTCAGTCATCCGGGAGGGGCTTGAAGTAGATCCGCTGCTCTACCACATCAAGAGGAGCCAGTTGAGGTAGCTTGGGCATCTATGGATGACACCTGGACACCTTCCTGGTGAGGTTTTCCTGACACATCCAACCAGAAGGAAACCCAAAGGCAGACCAGGACATGCCAGATGGATGATGTCTCTCGGCTGACCCGGGAATGCCTTAGGATTCCCCGGAGGAGCAGGGCCAAGTGGCCGGGGACAGGGAAGTCTAGGCCTCTTTGCTTAGGCTGCTACCCTCACGACCCAAATAATCAGATGATAATTTATTTTCTATCCCATCTAATTTAGGTAAAACTAATGTAAAAGCACATATTACATGTGTTTTCCATCCCACCCCAATGAAACAGCATGCTTTCTGAGAGCTGCTCCCCCAATGAGAGGGATGTTAATGTTTGCTCATGGCAGTTTATAAACTAGGCTAAAAACAAAGGTTTCTCATGTATTTTAAAAGCCTGTGAAAAAGGAATTTGCTTAGCCATGCGTAAAGATATATTATTATGAAATGCACTTGTAACACAGCAACTTTAGAAACATTTTCTTTCATATAAGATATGTCTATAAGTACTAGAACCATTTCCCCTTATGCCTGCATGTGTTTATAATAATTTTAAAGAGTTTTGGAATAAATTGTCAATATTCCTGTCATAAAATGATTTTTTTACTATATGTGTGGTATGTGGACTAATATCTCCAAAATAACTTTAAAAAAATTAAATCTATTCAATTCCGTAATGTTGTGTGTGGTGAAAAAGAGACATATATCATTACTTATTATATATGGTGTTTGGCTGCTTGTGTAAACATCCTCAGTGAAAATATATTATAAAATCTCTCTTGTGCTGATAAGAAAGTTTGCAATGTGTTTACTAAGTGAAGGGTACAAGTTAATGGAATTTATCAAGAAGTCTCCCAGGATGTAGTTGCAACACAACCTGGGTTCCTCTGACTCAACACACCCATGGGAAACTGCAGTGTGGGTGTTCCTTCAGCTGTGCACTGCAGGATCTCATCTTTTGCATTTTTACAGAGAGAAAAGCGTAGACAGACGCAAACCCTCCTGGGAGATGTTGGTTTATTTAAGATGCAGTCTGCAGCAACCGCAGCGTCTATTAATTCTGTCCAAAAGGCCTGGGAATATCTCCATATAACAAGCACAAGCTCATCGGACCCAGCTCTCGGGCTCTGTGCTCTAGCTTTGCTGGTTAGCTTACATGGTTCCTCCTGCAGCCACTCGAAACTATCCGAACCCAGCCGCGGCAGGTCCGACAAGCAAAAAGGGATGCCGTCTCACAGCTGACACCACCGACTCACAACGCGGTTAGAGAGAGGGCTGCTCGGTGCTGCAGACTGTCGCACAAACAACCTCCAGAAATCAAACACCACCCACTTTCTCGTTGCTAGCTTTAGCCGACAGCGCGCGAGCTGCTTGTCTGTGGCAGCTAGAGGAGGCACCGAGCTAACTGTCAGCTAGCCAGCCTGAGCGGAGCGGTTAGCGCACAAGAACCGGGTTCTTACCCCTTTAGGTCGGGCTGTCAGTGTCCTAGAGTGACAGTTGTGGAAACACGACGTTTCGACACTTTACATACTACATAGTATATGGGAATCCTGCGGTGTAAAGTCCATCGCCGCTGTTTTTCTGCCATCCGCCCCACTTCAGCACCGATTTCCACCGAGCCTCTGGATGCACTGCGCAGGCGCGCCGCCACCGCTGCTCTGTGACTGCGGTCGGTGAGAAGATGCGCTGCTGTGACACACACACACACACACACACACACACACACACACACACACACACACACACACACACACACACACACACACACAGTGATTCCATCTAAAACATTCTTGGAATATTCCCAACATTTTTAATTCTGTAACAATGTCTTTATTTTTGCATAAGCTACTTTCGGTGAGTTAATATTTTCTGCCTTTAAAACTCATTTAGATAATATTTTCTTCTATGCCAATTTTCCTTGAAAATGACAGGGATTTAGGACAAACACTGGCACTTATTTGATTTAATGTTTTAAGTTGTAGCAACACACTTTTAGTGAATCAAACTGAAGCTGAAACTACAGCAAACTACGAGCAGTTCCATTCATTCACCCTCTGATTTATTATGATGTAACTACTTTAAAAACGTGTTAAAGATATTGAGCATTTTACTGCATACAATTTCCAAGAATAAAGTATCTATTATAATGTATAAAGTGTTACTTATTCAAGAAAAAGAAAACAATCCACTGAGTTGGAGTGCATCATCAATTCCTTGGAGGACTCAGTAGCTAAGAAAGAAAGAACAGTTTCCTTTTCTAACACGAGGGGGCACTAAAACTCTGTCCAGCCTCTATTCTCTCACCTGTTATTATTTCAACATGTCCACCAGAGATGGAAAAGCACTTGCAATTGTCAGTAATTTGTATTAATAAAATCAGTTGAACTGGTCAGAATATACCTAACTGACTGGCTTTTTGGCTCTTTAATAATCCAATGGTGGATGACCTCTTGGCCTTATTTATTCATGAGTGTCACTTGGATGTTTGTTTTCCTCATACATCAAGGATGGTGGCACTGACTTGCATGTAAAAAGGTCAAGAGCTACAGAAGGACTACAAACAGTTAAGCATGAAACTGTCATTGTGCAAATGTGTAATTGTACAGATGAATCCACGCATGCAAACATCGCCGTGCACCTCATTTTGCACGTTGTCAGTGCATTTTAAATAGGATTGGAAAATGTTCAGATGCAAGCAGATGCACTTGTGAAGTAATACTTATGTGTACTCATGAGTGAAACAAGATTAAAGCATATGCCCGAGTTGAAATGCTGATCGGATTGTGGGAAATCTTTCTCCAATTTGTTTTCTACATAACACTTATACACATTACTAGGATGTGACCATAACATTCTCTGCACCAGTCAGAGATGCAGGGAAATGTTAGCAAATAAAGACTAAATCTTCAAATATACATCACTATACCTGAGGAATACATAGGTCAGTCGATGTTGACAAAGTTAAAACTTTAAGTTCAAGGTTTACTTAAAAACATCTTTTTTGGACTCTAATGGTCAGCTGCATCCCAAGACAGAGAAAAAACACCGCCAATTATTCCTTTCAGAGCTGTGCTTTACTGAGAGTTACAAGGTCCTGGGTTGATGCTGTTTTGAACCACCTTTATGTTTACTGCCGCAGCCTTGATCAAAGTAATGCTTCTTAAAGGCTTTCTTCACAACAAAGCTTGCACTGCCCAGTAGAGAACTCATCAGTGAAGAGCCCCAAGGTGCTGTGATGAATCTGCCTCCAAACTCCATTTTGATTCTGGACCTATTCAGATGTGATAATTAAGTGTTCCTGACTGAGACCCAGCAACACAAATAATTTTACAAGCAGATGGGCATGAAATAGTGTGTTTTGAATTCTATCAAGTTATTATTTAAATAGGCAAGAAAAATTAAGCACAAATCCTTACTTGCATCTGTGGTCTGGCTAAATTTAGAATCATGATTATTGAAAGGAGATTTTTCACAGCTATGTTCATCTTTTTAACACCTTAATATAACAGCTGAAATGTCTCCCCAGCCTTCATTAGTGTCTATGGGTGTTACGACTGGTGATAGTATTGGTGAAGGACGTCGTAACATAAAAGGCGTGGGGTCGTAACATAAAAGGCGTGGGGTCGTAACATAAAAGGCGTGGGGTCGTAACATAAAAGGCGTGGGGTCGTAACATAAAAGGCGTGGCGTCGTAACATAAAAGGCGTGGCGTCGTAACATAAAAGGTGTGGGGTCAGCAAACAATTTTATAACAAATAAATGACCAAACTCATGTAGGTCAGTTAAATACAAGAACTAAAGGTGACCTCCTAAAGAGGGAAAAAAAACAAGGACTTGAGGGATGTTACGGTTGCCAGTCTGGCCAGGGAAGAGCAGGAGCCAGAATCACCCAGCTATAGTGAAACAGCCTGACACCGCCCCTCCTCCTCCTCTCCCCCGGGCTGCTGAGGAGCACAGCTGAGCTGAATCTTCCTTGATTGCCAACACCTGTATAAAAGGCTGTGCCTTCAGCAGTCTGGGAGGCAAACACTGGACGGAGTAGGAGGTGATCATTTCTAGACTGAGGTTTGGACATAATAGGGAAACATAATACAGGGAAATGCGATTATTGTGGAGAAGAAGAAACTATAGGTCATGTTATGTTACAATGTCAGAAATATCAGGCAGAAAGGAGGAAAATGATTCAAATTCTTAGTCGGATGGAAGTGACACTCGACCTTATTGATTTATTAAGACATAATTCAAAAAGTGACTGTTTTCAGGTTTTATTTCAGTTTTTGAAGGAGATACGGGTGTTTGGGAGAATTTGATGTATGTGTGTGTGTTTGTGTGTGTGTGTGTGTGTGTATATATATATATGTATATATATATAATATGTATATATATAATATGTATATATATAATATGTATATATATATATAATATATATATATATATATAATATGTGTGGTGTGTGTGTGTGTGTTTTTGAGCGCTATTCCAGACCACACTCCACACTAGTTGGTGGCGGTAATGCACCATTTGTTGTGTGCCAACTGCCATTTAAACCCCAGAAGAAGAAGTCTGGGAGGCAGCAGTGCAGGGGTTCTGCTGTCCTCCAGGTTTTGTTTAGTTTCAACCCCTTTTCGTTTGGATTTGTTTGAGTTTCAAACTTTGGTAGTTTTTAACTCTTGGAGATAAGTTTGGGATGATCCAGTGGGATCCTTTGATGTTTGTGTTCGGTTTTAAGGTTAACTTTGTTTGTGCAATTTTACTGACCTCGGTTGTAAACACCTTTTGTTGTGGTAAAGTGTGGTAAAGCTTTTAAAATAAGTTTTTACCAGGTGTTTTTAGTCAGTGGATTGTTTTGGAACTTTTATCAACTTCAGGATTTTACAACACCTTCTGTTCGGTTAAGCTTTTAATACAAGTTTTAACCAGGTGTTTTATAGTTGATAATTTGCTGTGTAATGTTAACCTTTTAGAGAGATCTGTTTGCTTGTGTTTTTAATACCTTTTAGTTACAAATAAACCCATTTTAAACTCCTCCGCTAGTACTTATGTTACCCCCATCCTTCACATTTTTACAACACCTGTCGGGGACGTAACAAGGGAACATGCAAGCTGGAGCTCAGCTCCACTAATATAATAAACCAATAAGTCAGAGTAGACTCACATATTCAGCTATTCCCCCTTTGGGCTAAAATAGAAAGTAAACCGATAAAGTCCAAACCAACTAAGGGCGAGCACAGGGCTGTTAAAGTAATGGAAACAAAACAGTAATAATTACTAAATCAAAGCGCTTTTGAGCAAGCACACCAAAAGAAATACTTATGCTCCACTGAGCACACACAGCCAACAGGTTAACTTAACATCTACAAATGCTCCACTGAGCAAGCATAGGAAGTAGGTTCAAACCAACCAATTCCCTACCTCTATTGAGCACAATCTCCAAAAGTTCCACAGAACTCAGAGCAAAACCAAACTCAATGAAATTACACTATGTTCAAAACTAGGTGTGTTGGATTTAATTCACTCTCAAGGTATTCCCCACTCTTTCTGCTCCCTGGTTCTTCTTCTTCTGGTGTTTTAATGGTGGTTGGCAAACAACGAATGGTGCATTACCGCTACCAACGAGTGTGGAGTGTGGTCTGGAACAGCGCTCGTACAACAAAATCAAACAGGGGAAATAAAGAAAAAGAAAAAAAAATACATATATACAGTACACACAAACATACACACACATATACATACAAATACATATATACATCAAATTCTCCCAAACATCCTTATCTCTTTTAAAAACTGAAATAAAATCAGAAAACAGTCACTTTTTGAATTCTGTCTCAATAAATCAATAAGGTCTAGTTTCACTTTGATCTAAGATTTTGAATCAATGTCCTTCTTCCTGCCTGATACTTCCGACATTGTAATATAACATGAACTATAGTTTCTGCTCCCTGGCTCTTCTGGCCGCGCCCTTTTAAAAGCTCAGAAGCTGATTAGGGATTGAGCGCAGCTGGAAGGCGGGAGGAAGGAGCAGGAGCGAAGGAGGGGCTGCTCCTCTCTGCAGGGAAGTGGAGCAGGAACCGGAGCATGTAGAAACTGGTGATCATAACAATGGGAGTGATTCATCATTTTAAAAAATCAGCTGTATTCATGATCTAAAACATGCAAGAAACATGCTGAAACCAGACTGCAGCACCAGGTATGTCAGCTCCATTTTTTTTCTAACTCCAACTGGAGGCTGCCCACCACTCTGAAGTTGCAAATGAGGTATTCTGGTCACATGATTTAAAAACATGAAAAAGTAACATAGTAACAATATTAACAATATTACCAATGTACTTAAATATGTGAACAGTACTCTCACAAACTGAAATGGAAAGAAAAGCAATAAAGGTAGCAGTGATACTGTTTCTCCACTTGTTCAAAAAATTTGAACGTCAAAATCGATGCTCCTTGCAAACATTTGAATTTTGTTATTTTACTTTTAAACCCCAATGATAAGAACTGAATTTTTGTTTTATGACAAAAAATATCTTACTGTGGATATTAACAAAAAAATTTGGTAACACTTTACCTCCCTTTATTAATGTTACTTAGTTCATTATTAAGCATTAATAAACAAAGGGTCCCACTATCAACATCCCCGGTATTGTTAACTATTAAGTGTCCTAAAGGTTATGACAAAGTACCAAGGAGGGGTGTCTGCTTAGTAATGCATATTTATGTTGTAAATACTTTATTTAATAGTTTATTAATGCTTAATAATGCACTATGTAACATTAATAAAGGAACCCTAATTGTAAAATGTTACCAACATTTCTCACTTTAATATGAGTTAACTTACTTCTCATAATTCTCATGTTTCTCTCGGAATTCTGAGGAAAAAGAAAATATTTTTTCCGTGGCCCTAAACCTTTAACAAATATATTTCTCCAAAGTTATCGTCTTTTCCCAAAAGGTCCTGTAACAGTTGTGACTCTGAAATAGATTTATTTTGTTGGACTGAGGGGAAAATGGCCCTTTTGATTGGGAAGGTTGCAGACCTCTTCCTTTAACCTTATCGGAATCAGTTTTATTGACTAAGATTGTTACACAATCAAGGACTTTGGCTTTGGTTTCACACACTAACATCACACATCTAGAATGGACAATAACAATAACAAAAAACTATTAAAAAAAAGAAAAACAAGAACAGGATATTCTTGGTAAATACATAAATACAGCAGCAAAAGCTACTAAAAGGGGCATATTAAGGTAGTCCTATGTGTTTATTGTAGACCGTAGAGTAACTTACTACTCTGGCTGTTAGCTGTTCATCAGAGAAACAGCCTGGGGTAGGAAACTGTCTCTTTGGTATACAAAGGAGGTGCCCTGTAGCGCCGACCTGATGGTAAAAGTTTGAAAAGATTCTTTGCAGGTTTGTGGGGTCTGTGGAGTGCTCTTTGCTTGACTCTGAAACTGAAATTGTTCATAAAATTGGCACAAAAAGGTAAACTGTTCACATCTTTGTGACACTGGTATGGTCTGCCAATGTTATGGACCAAAATAGGAAACCGTTTTTCATTGGTGTGTACGGTCAGTAATTGGGTCAGGCAGGTAGGCCCCCTGATCTTTTTGACCTTTAATGACTAATCAGGACTTATAGGACTGGTTAAGGGCTGGTGGTTTTCTGATAAATCATCTTTCGTTAGCAGATGACTTGGTGCTTCTCAGTCCAAGTACGACTTGTCTTCAGCACTTATCAGATATATTTTCTGACTATGGGGAATACAATACCTTTACAATACAGGTAAAGGTGCTGTCTTGATTTCATGAGTCAAGGAGGACAAACAAATGTTTTTCTGAGATTTCCATCTTTCACAAAGTGTCACCAAGAAAGTGAATTATCTTGGTCATATAAATACAGAGTACATTAAAGATGACCATGGGCAGTGACATTTGTTGTATATGCAGATACACTCACTCGTTAGTTTGAGTTTTGTTCTGATCAAGTAGATAAACGAGGCTTATTGTACACCATGGTACGCGGCCCACCCATGGACTAACCACAAGAAACTGGAGTTTGTGTAGGTTGCAGGTTATGTATAATAATGCTCTGTGAATGCTAATGAGGCAACCTAGATGGATGAGTGGGAGTGGGGCATTTATAAATGCAAGGGTAAGCACAAACCTTATGTATACATTTTCCTGTAGAATGAACAAATTTAAACCTGTGACAATAATGCATCTGACAAATACTTGGTTTAGTGCAATATGCCACCATTAAAAGATGTGAAAACGCTGGCACAGCAATGAGTTTTTCATCCTAAATTTCAATGACATTTTCATTATTGTTCCTTTTCTTTTCTCTCCATTTAATTATTATTAATATAATTCTGTCTATAGTGTTTTGTCATGTTGTATTGCTCTCTTATTGTACTCACATTTTTCTTTGTTTATATCCTTTTTTGTTGCATATTAAGGAGCTCAGTTTAAAGGATACTTACTGGATTTGACCTCACAGCCTAAACTGTTGCCCGTTGCCCCTGTTTGTCATAAGTAGTAAATGCAGGCCAAATGCTACGAGACAGTCTGTTTGGTAAATTATACCCTCATTGGAATATAACTAATCCATTTACACGTATAAACCAAGCTGCATTTCAATGTTTCAAGCTCAAAATGACAACAATTGTTTAAGCTCCATCTAAATGGTTCCCCAACCAACAAATAAACTTTATTATCTTCTGATCCGTGCCTCCAGGACAGATGGAGGGACATATAAAACTACAACATCCCACAGACATCTGTTCCAAGACAGGTCTGGTGTTATCTTTTCTCTGTGGTCATTGTGTTTATTTGATTTATCGGTCTGAGTGCAGACAGCCTCCCGGGGCTTTATTGGGTTTGTGTGATTTGCTCATGTATGTATGTGTGTGTGAGGGTCAGTGAAATAAAGAGAAGAGATGAAGACATGGAGACACTAAGTGTCAATGGTCTGTGGTTGGAAAGTTTCTCTGTTGAAAACCAATGATGTGATCTGAATCAAGATTTACAAACACAATGGAAGTTGAACAAAGATTTAGCTCAAAACTACACTTAAAAAAACAAGACCCTCCTTTGTGACAATTTAAAAACACAAGAAGACCCTCCATTGTGAAATCACTTGAAAAAAGGAACCCCTTTTTAGCAATGCTTTTTAGACATAATTTGAAGGAAAAAAGAAGGACCCTCTTTGTGACCTCACTTGAAAAACAAGGAACACCCTTTGTTACATAACTTGGAAAAAAACGATCTTGTGCTTTTCCCCCTCCAAATTATGTTAGAAAGGAGGTTCTTCTTTTTTTCAAATGACATCAGAAATGGGGTTCTTTTTTTCAAGTGATTTCACAAAGGGGGTTCTTCTTTTTGTTCTGTTTATGGGTTATTTAAACCAGAAAATCGGATCTTTTTAATGCAGAGATTATGTAATTGTTATGTATTCACTCAGAGACAACAGAATAGAGTCAAGTTTAAAAGTTAAGAATTTTATTACTAACAAATTGAACTAGGCTGACTTCAGAACTAAATGTATAGTGTAACTAAAAATGGATGAGACGGTGAATGGATGACGTGTATGGATGACGTGTCATGTAAATCAGAACCAGCAAATCCGAAGAAGCTATTAGTTCTGACGGGAACTGATGATGTTGTTTTGAAATAAGCTTGGGTTAGTTTCAGAACCACATGAGACACCATCAAGCCGGGTCTACCTGCCTTGTGGAAGTCCTCTTGTAGATCAGGAAAGCCAAGGCCCAGCGGACCCTCTCTGGAAACCGAGCTGGTAGAAGAAGCCACGGTTCCGACCAGACCCGTCTTGAGTTACCTCCGGCACACGACTCTTTTATTGGCATCTGTTCAGACCCAAGCCTGGGTCGGTGGAGCTTTTATTCTGAAAGGAGCTGTTGTTGCCGCTAGTTTTCATAGCGACTGGAGTTTTCAGCTTGTCGTTGGTTCTTTCGGTTGAAGAGTTAAAGGTCGGATTGGCCGCAGCCGCCGTCAGAGGTCTTCTGGGATCAGAGCATCACCTACAGTTCAGCCCGATCTCCTCCTCATCCCAGAGGCCCCGGTTCTGCAGTCCAAGTCTGAGCTCCACCTGCCTTCACCGCATCCGGCGGTGGTCCCGGAGGTCGCACCGCATTTAGCCCCAGCGGTGGTCCCGGAGGGCGCACCGTATCCTGTCTCGGCGGTGGTCCCGGAGGGCGCACCGCTTCCTGTCTCGGTGGTGGTCCCGGAGGACGCGTTGCTTCCTGTCTCGGTGGTGGTCCCGGAGGACGCGTCGCTTCCTGTCTTGGCGGTGGTCCCGGAGGATGCATCGCATCTTGTCTCGGCGGTGGTCCCGGGGGACGCACCACATCCGGTCCAGCCTTTCCAAGACACTCCGGTCCAGCCTTTCCAAGAGGCTCCGGTCCAGCCTTTCCAAGAGGCTCCGGTCGAGCCCTTCTCAGAGGCTCCGGTCGAGCCCTTCAAAGAGGCTCCGGTCCAACCCTTCAAATAGGCTCTGGTCCAGCCCTTCCAAGAGGCTCCGGTCCAGCCCTTCCAAGAGGCTCCGGTCCAGCCCTTCCAGGAGGGTCCGGTCCAGCCCGTCCATGAGGCTCCGGTCCAGCCCGTCCACTAGGCTCCGCTCCCGGCCAGCCTGTCCAAGATGCTCCGCCTAGTCCGGCGCCTCCACGCCAGAAGTCGAAGCCTCCAGTCCAAGGGTCAACGCCTCCAGTCCAAGGGTCGACGCCTCCAGTCCAAGGGTCGATGCCTCCAGTCCAAGGGTCGACGCCTCCAGGCCAAGGGTCGACGCCTCCAGGCCAAGGGTCGACGCCCCCCAGGCCAGAAGTTGACGCCCCCAGGCCAAAAGTTGACGCCCCCAGGCCAGAAGTCGACGCCTCCTGTCTCAAAGTCGACAGATGTAGGCGTTCCCAGCACTGAAGTAGGCGTCCACAACTCTGAAGTAGGCCTCTCCAGCTCTGAAGTAGACATCTCCAGCTCTGAAGTAGACGTCTCCAGCTCTGAAGTAGACGTCTCCAGCTCTGAAGTAGACGTCTCCAGCTCCAGCTCTGAAGTAGACGTCTCCAGCTCCAGCTCTGAAGTAGACGTCTCCAGCTCCAGCTCTGAAGTAGACGTCTCCAGCTCCAGCTCTTAAGTAGACGTCTCCAGCTCCAGCTCTTAAGTAGACGTCTCCAGCTCCAGCTCTGAAGTAAACGTCTCCAGCTCCAGCTCTGAAGTAGACGTCTCCAGCTCCAGCTCTGAAGTAGAGGTCTCCCCGTCTCAAGTGTTCCAGTCCCCACAAGTGTTCCAGTCCCCACAAGTGTCTCAGTCTCAAGAGTCCCCTGTGTTCCAGTCTCAAGTGTCCCCTGTGTTCCAGTCTCTCGAGTCCCAAGTGTTCCAGTCTCAGTCCCTGTCTCCAGAGACCCTTCCTCGTCCGCTGAAGTCCCTTCCTCGTCCTCCTCCTCCAAAGCCCCCGATCCCCAGGGTTTCCTGTTCCCGCCTCCTGGTTCCCCGTCGCCGGCCCCCTAGACTTCCCTGGTCCCGCCTCCTGGTTCCCCGTCGCCGGCCCCCGAGACTTCCCTGGTCCCGCCTCCTGGTTCCCCGTCGCCGGCCCCCGAGACTTCCCTGTTCCCGCCTCCTGGTTCCCCGTCGCCGGCCCCCGAGACTTCCCTGGTCCCGCCTCCTGGTCTCCCGTCGCTGACCCCCTAGGCTTCCCTGGTCCCGCCTCCTGGTCCCCTGTCGCCGGCCTCCCGGGGTCTCCTGTTCCCTCCTCGCCCGTCCTTTTTGGGTTGTGTTTTGTTCGTTCCCTCCTCTCCCTCCCTCTGGTTTTCTCATGTCCTGTGTTGTCTTGTCTTGTGCTTGTTGTTGTTTGTTCACGGTTGTGGCGTCTGGTATCCGCCCCTTGGGGTGGGGGGTGGGTGGGGTGGGGGTGGGGTACTGTCATGGTCTGCGTCTGTGTCTTCCCTCATGTGTTCTCCTTCCTCTAGGTTCCCATTTTGGGTCTCATAAGCGCCCTCATGTGACCTTTGTCTGCGTCTCATTTACGTTTGTGTGTGTGTGTGTGTGTGTGTGTGTGTGTGTTCTTCCCAGTCAGGTCTGGTGTCCTGCTCTGCTCCTCTCTTCATTAGTGCTTTCACCTGTGCCAGTTCCCCTCACAACTGCTCCTCGTCTCCTATCACTCCAGCCCCAGTGTATAAAGCCTCTCCTTGTCTCATTGTTCTTGTCGGTCCATTGTTGCTGTCAGTGTGACTTATTCTGTCAGTCCTGCTCGTTTCTTTATTGTTTTTGGATCTCCTGATCATCCCCTGCATTTTTGGACTTTGGCTTCCTGCCCCTTTTGGTATTTATGTTCGTTCTGGGTTCATCCCTAAAATAATAGGATTTTTCTTTATCTACTCCTGCCTCGTGTCATCCTGGGTATCTGCATTTTGGGTCCGAGCCATCCTCCATAATGTGATAAGGCAAGTGTGAAGAATTCATTTGTGCCATAAAAACAGGAGATGATGAGGTCTATGAACTATTCTAGTAGTAAAACTACACGTTTTTCTTTTCCTTCTTGCACATTTCACCCATTCACCGCATAAGCTGTACTTTATCACAGTACTCTGGCTATTGCGTGCATAATTTTAAACACGTGAAGAGGCTTTTAAGGTTATATTTAAACATGTTTGATGCCCTACTAATGAATAGCTCTTTGTTGTTTGTCTTTCTCCTAAAATACTGACTGAATGGGATAATTCCCAGAAAAAGAGCAAGCTTTATTTGTCACAGGAGCACGTATGTTACAGTTAAGCCTGGGGCACACCGGAAATTTTGAGAAGTCAAGTGGCTTAGCGCCGCACTAACAGCAAAACATTTCCTCTATGCCAGCGTCATGTTACTGTAATAAATGTAGTAAGTGCTCCCAACTGTAAAACGCACGAGTGCAAGCACAAGATATGATATCTATCTATTCTTCAACTCACTGTGTACGACTCATCTTCTGGTGCTGATCCATAACTGACAACAGCCATGAAACACAGGAAACAGTGAGAGAGTGGTTGCCGTAACCAAATTTGAGCACAGAATGTCATTTTACTTTATTCTCACACCCGGCACCTTTAACTAAAAATGTATGAGGTGTGTGACAGGTATTTATAAAAGCTTTACAGATTGCAGTCGGTCCAATACTGTTTGAATCTAGAAATGCTTTCTCCCGAGTCTTCTATATGAAGATGAAATGAAGTAATCAATAAATTGAAGGGTATACTTTGCAGGTACATGCCAAATACAATATGGCTCCATCTTATTTTGCCAGTTTAATGAGCACAGGCTGAGTCTTATCAGATGCTACAAAAAGCAATTCTTGGAAAATGCGAGTCACCCTCTTCCTAAGCAGTTTCTCTTTTTTGCCATCTACATCTTTAGCAGTTGGATTTTTAAATCAAATTCACTAAATGGTCCATAAGGTCCGCCCATGTTTGTTAGATTTTCAGTGTAATGAGTTTCCTTGTAAAGTAATTTAAAAAAGATGGTTCTTGTGGTCTCCTCAAGAAAAACAATATGGCCTCTAAGTTTGGATTTTAACCGCTGACTTTTCCATGAAATACTAAACACATACAGCCACACAGAAAACCACCTATAGTGTTGCAAGGTTAACATTAGCGTTAGCATTTCCAGCGGCAAAACCCTGGACTGCTGCGGCGGTTGAGGGTTGACTCACCTCATCCAGATCCGTAGGTTTTTGTGGGTCTGAGATCACTTCCAAAGATTCGTTCGTTTCTGACTGAACCCGTGGAAATGTGGGCAACAAAAACTGATCCATTTTACCACTAGCTCTACCTTTCACTCGTTCACAGGTGGAAAATGAGGTCAAAGGTTAACATCAATTTCCCGTTTTGGTTTAGATTTTTACTATCTATATGATAATTTACTGGTTATTTTTGTTTTATATGTTAAATATTATCACATCCACACATTAACTAAAAATTAAATTGTAAAAAAATAAATCTAATATTTACTTGGGGGTGCTATGGGGGTGCAATGACTAATCCAGGGGAAGCTATAGCGCCCCCTAGCACCCCCCTGGCACCGCCACTGATGTGAACCAATCTGTGAAATGAAAATATAAATTACTTGATATTATAATCCTATAGAATTTAATAAGTAATATAACTTTAAAGGGTGAGACAAAGAACGGTTCGAAGGATCTTTCATGGCGGTTAAAACGAAGAGTTGGAGTACCCGGCCTGGAGGGTTACCGGGGTCCCACCCTGGAGCCAGGCCTGGGGTTGGGGCCCGTGAGCGAGCGCCTGGTGGCCGGGCTTTCGCCCATGGGGCCCGGCCAGGCCCAGCCCGAACCGGATACATGGGCTCGTCCAACTGTGGACCCACCACCCGCAGGAGGAACATGAAGGGTCCGGTGCAATGCGAATCGGGTGGCAGACCAAGGCGGGAGCCTTGGCGGTCCAATCCCCGGACAAGAAAACTAGTTTTTGGGACATGGAACGTCACCTCGCTGGCGGGGAAGGAGCCGGAGCTTGTGGCAGAGGTTGAGCGGTACCGGCTAGATATAGTCGGACTCACCTCGACACATTGCATTGGCTCTGGAACCCGAGACCTGGAGAGGGGTTGGACACTCTACTTTGCTGGAGTTGCTCCGGGTGAGAGGCGGAGGGCTGGGGTTGGCTTTTTGTTAGCCCCGAGACTCTCTGCCTGTGTGTTGGGGTTTACCCCGGGGGACAAGAGGGTAGCTTCCTTGCGCCTTCGGGTCGGGGAACGGGTCCTGACTGTTGTTTGTGCTTATGGGCCAAATATCAGTTCAGAGTACCCACCCTTTTTGGAGTCCCTGGGACGAGTGCTAGATAGTGCTCCATCAGGGGACTCCATTGTCCTGCTGGGGGACTTCAATGCTCACGTGGGCAATGACAGCTTGACCTGGAGGGGTGTGATTGGGAGGAACAGCCCACCTAATCTGAACTCGAGCGGTGTTTTGTTATTGGACTTCTGTGCAAGCCGCAGTTTGGCCATAACGAACACCATGTTCGAACATAAGGATGCCCACCGGTACACTTGGTACCAGGGCAGCCTAGGTCACAGGTCGATGATAGATTTTGTAGTCATATCATCTGACCTGCGGCCGTATGTTTTGGACACCCGAGTGAAGAGAGGGGCGGAGCTGTCAACTGATCACCACCTGGTGGTGAGTTGGATCAGATGGCAAGGGAACATGCCGCGTAGACCTGGCAGACCCAAACGCATAGTGAGGGTCTGCTGGGAACGCCTGGCAGAAGAACCTGTCAAGACGGTCTTCAACTCCCACCTCTGGCAGAGCTTTGACCACGTCCCGAGAGCAGTGGGGGACATTGAGTCCGAGTGGGCCTTGTTCCACTCTGCGATTGTCGAGGCGGCTGTTGCTAGCTGTGGTTGTAAGGTGGCCGGTGCCAGTCGTGGTGGCAACCCCCGTACCCGCTGGTGGACACCAGAGGTTCGGGGAGCCGTCAGGCTGAAGAAGGAGGCCTACAGGGCGTGGCTGGTCTGTGGGTCTCCGGAGGCAGCAGACAGGTACCGGATAGCCAAGCGGGGTGCAGCAGTGGCAGTTGCCGAGGCAAAATCTCGGGCGTGGGAGGAGTTTGGTGAGGCCATGGAGAAAGACTATCGATCGGCTCCAAAGAGGTTCTGGCAAACTGTCCGGCGCCTCAGGAGAGGAAGGCAGCAACTCGCTCACACTGTTTACAGTGGGGATGGGGAGCTGCTGACGTCAACTGAGGCTATAGTCGGACGGTGGAAGGAATACTTTGAGGAGCTCCTCAATCCCACCAATGCGCATTCCGAGGAGGAACCAGAGCTGGGAGGCCTGGGGATGGACTGTCCGATCTCGGGGGCAGAAGTTGCTGAGGTAGTCAAACAACTACACAGCGGCGGAGCTCCGGGGGCGGATGAGGTTTGTCCTGGGTATCTCAAGGCTATGGATGTTGTAGGGCTGTCATGGTTGACACGTCTCTACAACATTGCGTGGTCATCGGGGGCAGTTCCTAGGGAGTGGCAGACCGGGGTGGTGGTCCCCATCTTTAAGAAGGGTGACCTGAGGGTGTGTTCCAACTATAGGGGGATCACACTCCTCAGCCTCCCTGGAAAGGTCTACGCCAAGGTACTGGAGAGGAGGGTCCGATCGATAGTTGAATCTCAGATAGAGGAGGAGCAATGTGTTTTTCGTCCTGGCCGTGGAACTGTGGACCAGCTCTATACCCTTGCAAGGGTGATGGAGGGGGCATGGGAGTTTGCCCAACCAATCCACATGTGCTTTGTGGATTTGGAGAAGGCTTATGACCGTGTCCCCAGGGGCACCCTGTGGGGGACGCTCCAGGAGTATGGGGTGGGTGGCTTTCTGTTAAGGGCCATTCAGTCCCTTTACCAGAGGAGCGTGAGTTTGGTCCGCCTAGCCGGTAGTAAGTCGGACCTGTTCCCAGTGAGGGTTGGACTCCGCCAGGGCTGCCCTTTGTCACCGGTTCTGTTCATCACTTTTATGGACAGAATTTCTAGACGCAGCCGTGGTGTGGAGTGTGTCGAGTTTGGTGGCAGGAGAATCTCGTCTCTGCTTTTTGCGGATGATGTGGTCCTCCTAGCTTCATCCAGCTCTGACCTTCAGCTCTTGCTGGGTAGGTTCGCGGCCGAATGTGAAGCGGCTGGGATGAGGATCAACACCTCCAAATCTGAGACCATGGTTCTCGACCGGAAAAGGGTGGCTTGCCACCTCCGGGTCGGGGGAGAGGTCCTACCTCAAGTGGAGGAGTTTAAGTATCTCGGGGTCTTGTTCACGAGTGAGGGTAGGAGGGATCGGGAGATCGACAGGCGGATTGGTTCGGCGTCTGCAGTGATGCGGACGCTGAGCCGATCTGTCGTGGGGAAGAGGGAGCTGAGCCAGAAAGCCAGGCTCTCGATTTACCGGTCGATCTACGTCCCAATCCTCACCTATGGTCATGAGCTTTGGGTAATGACCGAAAGAACGAGATCGCGGATACAAGCGGCCGAAATGAGTTTCCTCCGTAGGGTGGCCGGGCTCAGCCTTAGAGATAGGGTGAGGAGCTCGGACCTTCGGGAGGGACTCGGAGTAGAACCGCTGCTCCTCCGGATCGAAAGGAGCCAGTTGAGGTGGTTTGGGCATCTGGTCAGGATGCCTCCTGGACGCCTCCCCGGGGAGGTGTTTCGGGCATGTCCTGCCGGCAGAAGGCCCCCGGGTCGACCCAGGACACATTGGAGAGGTTACATCTCCAATCTGGTCCGGGAACGCCTTGGGGTCCTGCCGGAGGAGCTGGTGGACCAGGGCGGGGAGAGGACGGCCTGGAGCTCCCTAATTGGGATGCTGCCCCCGCGACCCGGACCCGGATAAGCGGAGGAAGACAAAGACGAACTTTAAATGTTTCCACTAGAGACTTATTACATGTAATGCTTAAAAAGTCACATGACACATTGCTTTTACTGATCCATTCAGAACCTTCCAGGTCGGATGCGAGGCGTGGTTTTGGTGGTGCTTGGTAAAGCTGTCCCTTTTTGATTCGACCGTAAATCAAAACAACCACATTATAAAACCATGCCCACGTCATCTTTAACGGGAGTTCAAAGCTTCCTAGAGAGGTTGTCGGAGTGGCCAATCCGTAACTTTCCTCTTCAGCCGAAAGAACCAACGACAAGCTGGATAAAATCTGTTGCTGTTCCACCTGCTGCAACGGTTCCTTTCAGAATAAAAGCTGAATCATCACAACCCCATTTTGGGTCTCGCTAGATGCCAATAAAACTGTTGTGACCTGGGAGCATCTCAAAGACAGGACTGGTCGGCAGTCGAGGCTGTGCTACAGGCTTCGGCTCCAGAAAGGTCCAGGCTGGACCTCTACACCTCCTGATCTAGACGGGGACTTCCGCCAAGGGTACGTAGACCGGCAGAATGGCGTCTCAATGTGTGTTATAAATCTCCAAGCCAAGCCTAGCGCGAAACATCATCTTCACTCCCAACAGTGAACATTTGTGGCCGCTTACTTAAATTCTGTGCATACCAGCTGACACCTATACTGCACCACATTTTCAATGAATCTTTACGGTTACAAAAGGTCCCTAAACTATGGAAGGATGCAGAAATTGTACCGATTCCTAAGGTGAGACATCCAGGTATTTTAAACGATTTCCGCCCTGTTGCTCTAACTTCAATTTTAATGAAAATCTTTGAAAAGCTGGTTAGATGCGAGCTTTTAAAGCAGACACAGCAACTACTGGATCCTCTACAGTTTGCATATCAGGCTGGGAGGGGTGTGGAGGATGCTACGGTCACTCTGTTGGACATGCTTTTTCATCATTTGGACCTAGTAGGAACTCATGCTCGACTACTCTTTTGGGCCATTCCCATCTGTACCGGGTCGGCCCGGGCCGGGTAGCGCCAGTCGGCCCCAGCCTGGCCCGGTTGATTCCACACATCCTTGCCTTAAGCCCATGTGGGCTGATTCTACCCACCAATCAGAGGCTTGCTCTATTGGAAGGTGTGAATTTGCTGTCAGCAGTGGGTGTGTTGGCCCTGGTCGGCCTGAAGCAGACCCCCTCGAGAAGAGGGCTGAGAATGAGCCTTGGTTGGCCCGGAAAAATACCAGGCCACCCAGACATGTATACAACCTACGCTACCCGGCCCGGGCCGACCCGGTACAGATGGGAATGGCCCATTTGTGGACTTTTCGTCCGCTTTCAATACAATCCAGCCTCATAATTTGGTTAATAGGCTAGAGGAACAGTTTCACCTGAGTAAAAGCATGCTTGGGTGGATACTAGATTTTATGATCAACAGAACACAAAAGGTCAGAGTGAATAGTACCCTGTCGGATAAGAAAACGGTGTCTACCGGATCTCCCCAGGGCTGTGTTTTGTCCCCCTTGTTGTATATTTTATACACTAACATGTGCCAAAGTAAACATGAGAGAAGGACAATCATTAAATATGCTGATGATTCTGTAGTTGTAAGTCTCCTGAGAGAAGGGGAATACAGCCATGGACCTGTTCTTGATGATTTTATCTCTTGGTGTGATGAATCATATCTACAACTTAAGGTAATTAAAACAAAATATATGATCATCGATTTTAGAAGGAAGCCTCAACAACAGCATGATCTTTCCATAATCAAAGGTCAAACTATTGAGCAGGTGAAATCATATAAATATCTGGGGACAATTATTGACAGGGAGCTGAACTTTGAGGAAAACTGTGATGCTGTGGGTAAGAAAGGCCAGCAGCGTTTGTACTGCCTTAGAAAACTGGCCTCATTCCATGTGGACAGGACTATAATGTCCATGTTTTATTGTTCTTTTATTGAAAGTGATTTATCCTTTTCCTTAGCCTCATGGTTTGGTCAGGCAAATCTTAAACAAAAGGAAACGCTGAACAGGATAGTAAAGTGGTCCGGTAGTCTGCTTGGAAAACAAGTGAAAAGTGTGGCACAACTGCACAGTGGGCAGGTAGAGAGAATTGCCAAAGCTATTGTTAGGGACACGGCCACCCACTGCATGCCCAGTTTGCTCTCCTGCCATCAGGACGGATTTATTGTGCCTAAGTGCAGGACCAAGAGGTATAAAAGGAACTTTATTCCTGAGGCAGAAACAATTCTCAATGAGAAATAAGTCTGGCGTGGCTATTTTACTTTACTTTATTTTTATTTATTCATGTATTGTTTTTATATTTTTATTGATGTGTGTATTTTTTGTGACTGTGTGTGTAACTGGGCGTTAATTCTCGTGTCACATGGCAAATCAAATTTACCTGCGGGTATTAATAAAGTTACCTTGACCTTGAACAGAACTAATTGTTTCCCCGGATTTGCTGGTTCCGAACAACATTCCACCCTACACCATTCTCAGTCTTACCTCACCTTAGTTACACCATACACCTAGTGTTAAAGTTAGTCTAGTTTTAATTTGTTTAGTAATAAATCTTTAAACTTTTAAAACTTGACTCACTCTCTTTTCCTGAAGTTAATACGAAGTGTTGCTCAATCCCTGCAATAAAAAGATCCAATCTCCTGATTAAATTTACTTTTAAGATCCATTAAGGTGATATTTCATACTTCGTGATATCTCACATTTTATGGTTTCTAATTAAATGTAGGAATTTCTTTGCTACATATTCAAAGAGAAATCTACAGAAGTAGGACAAAAAGCAGCCTCTTTCACATTGAAATAATGTGGTCCAACCCTGGAAAATCCTTCAGACAGAAACAGAACATTTTATTGTGAATTCAAAGTGAGCTGTTCATGCTGAATGTGGTGAAGCAGTAAGAACTTGAGATTTAACAGCTTCACTGAGAATTAAACGGTCTGCTTCACAAACTTGTGTTAAAAACTGTGTTTTTATGAGCATTTTATGTTTCTGACATTTCAATTCAAAATGCACAAGATCAGAAAACAATACTAGCAATTAAATAAATCATGCATGATATTGTCCAGAAGTAATACGTGTCTAAACTAAAATAAAAATAGATGCTTCAAAGGTTTCAACAAAAATGGCTCAATTTCTGTAAACAGAGGATTTGGAGATGGTTTTGGTTTTGCTCAGAACCAGCTCTTCCAGTATATTTCTGAGGTCACCTTGTACTTGTTTTTGTGTTACAGTACAAGAACTAATTCTCTGGGATTAATTCCTTCTCCAAGTGCACGCTGCACTTCTTATTTAATTTGACACGTTTGTCTAAAAGTTCATGCTCCCAGTCTCAGAGGCAGTTGGAACAGTCTACAGCCTGTGCTCAACTGATTTGAAATGAAGTGTGGCCTTCTTTTTAGATAAGTTCCAAACTGAATGATAGGAGACGTGACTTGAAGTCAAACTCTCCAGAGAGGCACAGAAAACATGCTCAGCTGAAATGTTCACTCATTCGTTCATTTCCTGAATCTAATGCAGTCAAATAATAATTATTAGGAATAAATGCTGGTGGATCTCAGTCATCTAGGTCTTGGTAATCCAAAGGGGTTTGAATGAAGGCAACTGCACTTCTTTCGTCATTGAAGTCGTTAGGGCGTATTGTGTAGGAATGGTTGTTTTGACCCTCCTGCATCTAATCACAACAACCATTTCCAGACAATACACCCTAACGACTTTAGCAACTCCTCAAGGGGGTTAATCTATTCATAGATAGTTTCAGCTTGTTAAGCAACAGCAGAAAGCTACAGTTTATAAGCTTGACCCTCCCATATCTCGGTCAGAACTGACAAAGCTCCTCAGATGAAAAGCAAAATCTCTTTAAGAAACAAAATAAGTCCTGTTGCCCTTATTGGAACCCCTTTGGACTATTAAGAATATAATAAATAGTTTAATTGCAACTTTTTGTGCACAGATCATAAAAACTGAAAGTATTGTGGACGAAATTCATTACAGCAAACAACTGGATCTGTCTTGGTGCTGATTCTGTATGACTGTAAAAGGCTTTTAGGGCTTCAGAAGGATGCAGCAGAACAAACATCTAAATGGCTCAGCCTCTACGAAAGGCATGTGTAAATCTGTGCTGATGATTTATAGAAGAGTGTGCTTAGCATCAGTTCTGCATTTATCTTAACTCTGAGTCTGAAGATGCTGCATTGTTCATCAGGACAAGAGCTCTAAACATTCTGGGTGAAGACGAGGAATTTGCCAAAGAGGTTGGACACTTTATTTAAAACCAAGCTGCTTTCTGCTGGCTGAAGACGGCTTCTTTCAACAAGCAAATGTAACAATGACTCCAGGAAAAACCTGGCTTGAATGCATGATTGTTCTTTTTATCATTGGGCTTTATGTAATGTGAGCGGAAAAAGGCAGTGACCAAGTCAGAAAATCGGAATTCTGTCTGCATAAGTCCCGACTAAAATCCAAGACCCAGTCATTGAATTTTAAAACCCTTTCAAGTAATTTGACCACATTTATAATTGTGATAAATTGTAAGAACAAATAAGAAGCAACTAAATGCTGGTGAGGGTTCTCAGTCGTCCAGGTCACGGTAGTCCAAAAGGGTTCAAATGAAGGCAACTTTGGTTTCTCAAAATGTTTAACTTCTCCTCCGAGGAGTTTTGTCAATCCTGACTGGAAAATGGAACCCTCCCATATTCCAGTCAGTTACTGTGTCAGGATGGTGGTCTGCGGCTTGCAATACAACATTGCCCTTTAACCTCTCTGAATGGAGCTTTGGTCAAGAAATACTTGCAGATGAAGAACGTTTACATTTAAAGAAGACATTTTATGTAAAAAAAATACTTTGCACCCTATTCTGCTGCCATGTGGAACTCTACTGCCTCTATAAACACTCAACACATGCAAAAAGTCTTCCATCCTCTTTTTATTAGTGTGGAATTATGAGCCTAAAACAAGTCCTTTCTAAATGTCCCCATTTGTGATGTCACAACCAGAATAGAACCACCTCATCAGGACTGAAGGAAAGTGGCTTAATCCAAATCCTTCTCAGATATTAGAGCTTCTCAGCATATAGCAGCCTGAGCAGAGGATGGGTGGGCTAAAAGGACAGAGCACTGGTCAAAATGGCTCGTTCTGGAAGGTACTGAATCTACAAACACCACACCGCTATGTAAAAAACAGCTTGCAAAATTGCCCGTTCTAAGTTCTACTCCGAGACAATCCAATTCATCCGACCCCCGCATCTTATTTTCCATTTTCAGCAAACTATCCCGGCCTAAGGACAACATTTCAACCACCTTAACATCACACAACGATTTCTTGACCCATTTCCATTCAAAAATCGCATCAGTTCACAGTCAGATTGCTTCCTCTCTGTATACTGGCTCTACCACGGAACCCAAACTTAACAAACCACTTACCTGTTACTTCTCCACCTTCACAACTCTCACCCCACCTGACTTAACCAAGCTCCTCTCATCCATGAAATTCACCACCTGCAATTTAGACCCAATCCCCTCTCCCCTCATCAAAACCTGTCTTCCCTCTCTCCCCTCTCATTATCAGTAGCATAAACATCTCCCTAACCACTGGATCTGTCACACCTTCACTCAAACTTGCCTCCATTTCTCCCATTCTGAAAACACCCGGTCTGAACCCAGACTTTATGGATAGTTTCAGACCCATCTCTAACCTCCCACTACTCTCAAAGATCCTGGAACGCTCAGTCACCACTCAACTATAGCAATACCTACAATCCTGCCAACTCTTTGAAACTTTCCAATCCGGCTTCCGTGCTCATCATAGCACTGAAACTGCCTTACTGAATGTAACCAACGACCTCTTGACTGATTCTGACTCTGGTTCCCTCACCATTCTTCTCCTTGACCTCAGCTCAGCTTTCGATACCTTTGATTAGGCCATCCTCCTTCAATCATCTATTGGTATTATAGCTTCAGCACTCAACTGGTTCACTTCTTACCTCTCCAACTGCCACCACTAAGTCTATGTCAACAACTGCACCTCACACACTGCCCCTGCCACCCACGGTGTTTCCCAGGGCTGCTGTGCTCCACAAGGTTCTGTGCTGGGGCCTCTGCTCTTCCTCCTCTATCTGCTTCCTCTTCAGCACAACCTGAGCTCCTTCAAAGGAATCTCCTACCATCTTTATGCAGATGACATCCAACTGTACATCTCCTTTGAGCCCCATGAGATGTCTAAGCTGCAGCTGTTACACACCTGCTTAGACTCTATCGAAACCTGGATGGCTGGGAGCTTTCTACAGCTGAATGAAGATAAGACTGAGATCCTCATCTGTGCCCCAGACAAGCTGGTTCCCAAAAAGTCAGAGACTCTCTTGGTCAGCTTGCTTCCCACACCAAACCTTCTGTCAGGAATCTTGGCATGACCTTTGACCCAGCTCTCACCCTGGATTCTCATGTCAGATCTCTTGTTCGCTCTTCCTTCTTCCATCTCAGGAACATTGCTAAGCTGAGTCCCATTCTGTCCCACTCTGAACTTGAGACAGTTATCCACACTTTCATCTCTTCACACTTAGACCACTGTAACTCTATTTTCACGTGTCTGAGCAGAGCCTCCCTGAACCGTCTACAGGTGGTTCAGAATGCCTGTGCTCGGCTTCCGACCGAGTCCTCCAAACACACCCACATCACCCCGCTTCTCCTCCAGCTTCACTGGCTGCCAGTCAACTTCAGGGTTCATTTCAAGATCCTGGTTCTGGTCTATAGGGCCTTACATGGACAAGCACCATCTTACATTGGTGATCTTCTTAGTCCCTACACCCCCAGCAGGTCCCTGAGGTCCAGTGATCAAAGCCTATTGGTTGTGCAGCGCACCAGGATAAAGACCAAAGGTGACAGATCATTTGCTGCTGTGGCCCCCAGACTCTGGAACTCTCTCCCCCTGAGCCTGAGATAAGTGGACTCAGTGGTCTCCTTTAAAAAGCAGCTGAAGACTCACTTGTTCAAGCTGGCTTTTGTGTGACCTTCTTCAACCCCTCTCTCTTTATTCTGCTCTCCCCACCTATTCCACCTTCCTCAGGATCCACTGATTTCCCTCTTTACTATTCACTCTCTCTTTCTTAACATTTTTTTAAAATCACAATTGCCGATTTTTGCTCATTTAAAATATATTTTTAAACATTTTCTAAATGCTTTTTTATATTTTTACATTTTTTTGTTTTTGTGAAGCGCCTCGTGATTTTTATCTTGAGAGGCACTATAGAAATGATATTTTCTTCTTCTTCTGTGCTGGGGCCACTCCTCTTCATCCTTTACATGCTCCCCCTTGGTCATATCATACGCCAACACGGTCTCCACGTTCATCGCTACGCTGATGACACACAACTCTACATCTTCAGCAAATCAATCACCTCAGCCATTCTTTCCACGATCTCAGGATGCCTCTGTGACATAAAACATTGGATGGACACCAACTTCCTCAAATTGAACTGCTCCAAAACAGAATTCATTATAACTGGTCCCAAACGTCTTCTGTCCTCAGTTCAAAATATTTCTCTACAAATTGACGGTCTCACAGTGACTACTTCCTCTACAGTCAGTAATCTCAGCGTCATCTTTGACTCCTCCCTTTCCTTCAAGTCCCACATCAACAACATCACCAGGGTATCATTCTTCCACCTCCGCAACATTGCCCGTCTCCGTCCAGCCCTCACTGACTCCACTGCCCAAACTCTCATCTTTGCCTTCATAACCTCTAGACTGGACTATTGTAACAGCATTCTTTACGGACTCCCTTCCTCAGCCTTACAAAAACTTCAATACATCCAAAACTCAGCAGCACGCTTACTCACCCACACTCGCTCCAGGGACCACATAACTCCAGTACTCAAACAACTTCACTGGCTTCCAGTTCCATACCGGATCCATTACAAATTGCTCCTCATCACTTACAAATGCCTCAATAACCTTGTACGATCTGACGGAATTTCCCATCGCCATTCTCCTTCCCGGCACCTCCATTCTGCTGACTCCAACCTCCTTTTTCCTTTTAAAACAAAACAACGCACCATGGGGATCGAGCTTTCGCAGCCGCTGCCCCCACACTTTGGAACCCTCTCCCACTAAACATCAGGAATGCTGTCTCTCTTTCTGCTTTTGTCACTGCTTAAAACCCACTTCTTTAAATTGGCCTTCTCTTAGGATCAACCCAGCGTCCCCTGGTCTGTTTACTATGTTTCATTTTGTTTTATTATGTGTTTATTGCATTTTTTGTGAAGCGTCTTTGAGTGTCCTGAAAAGCGCTATATGTTTGATATATTATTATTGTTATTATTATTATTATTATTATTACTGAAACTGTCAAGAATAAAACTGCTGTAATTGCTTTATGTGAGACTGATTTTCTTCAAAGAACCTCATTAAGAATTTTTGTATCAACCATAGAACTTTGTAACTAATAAAAATATCATAAAATTAGCAGTTTCTCTATCTTTTGCCATACTTCATGCATGGACTTTCTCAGAAGGATGACACTAAAATAGGATATTACACATATCAGCAATTTTAAATACACTTTATGCAAAATTTCCCACCAGCTCAGAACCAGAATTAAATAAACTGTTACTGTTTACTGTTACAGTTTAATTTGCTCCCTTTGTTTGTGTGTCATGTCTCTGTCCATGACAAGAAAGTCAACTTTATTCTATAAAAATAAAGGATATGTTCCTTTTTATTTTGCACAACTTCTCACTGATTGTTATATGTGGAGTGAAAGTAAATAAAGACTGAAAAACATTATTTCATTATCAGCAGTATGCAGAATTTGTATTTTTGTGCAAAGCTGGCTACAAAGTAGCAAACCACTTCAATAGGAGGTTTGGATTTCAGAGTCAAATACATAAATGTAAATGTGGAAAGCAAATATCATGTTTAGGTTTTTGTTATTGGCATTTTAGCAACATTTGTAATCATTTTTTTCCTCAGTATGAAATTCTACTCACCAAATACATGCTTTTATGTAAAATAACTATTTTATACTTTTATATTTTGCTCATGTTCCTGAAGTTTAGTTCTGTAAAGAGCATGGCCTGATCCAGTCATCTCACCATCTATTAATAAAATGTCAGCGCCTGCAAATGGCATAAAAATGTTTGGATTCTGCATCCTTAACACACACACACACACACACACACACACACACACACACACACACACACACACACACACACACACACACACACACACACACACACACACACATACACACACACACAAGTGCACATGATCTCTTTGAGACTTTCTGTCAGTCGTTCTTAAAACTACATTAAATAATTCCTCTTTGCTCCTGCAAAGATGTGCATGAACTTCCTTATTGGCAGAGATTGCAGAGGGCCACTAGAAGATATTCACCAGCATTTATCACATTCAGCGAGGCGTCCCACCTTCTCATGGCTGATTACTAAATTTTGAAGATAATGATTTAGGATAAGAATCTGTCATTCTCCGGTTTTTGGGGCCTTTTTGAACTCAGTGTGAGCTGCATTCCCAAGCTCTACCCCTGGGTTCTTTGCATCTCTTTTATTTCTCTGCTTAACATGTTTGACAACTTAATAACCTTTTAAACTTTTCTGGTAAACAGTTGCATATAATAACGTGTGTATCTTCTGAACAGGTTTTTCTAAGGACAATTTAAATCTGCAAATAACTAAAAACTGCAGACGCTAAAGGTCCCCAGTGATTTTATTGCAAACACACACTTAGCAGTCCATCTTGTGTTCTTTTGCAGCTCTCCTTCCTGAATTAATCACAACATAGAGGAGGATTTGCTCTTCGAGGAAACCATACAAACAGAAACCATGAGGGAAAGACAAATAAGGCTGTGAGGTTTTATATAACAGAGCCAGAACAGAAAATGAAAACACAAAGGTTGGTATAAATCACCTGACGGTACTTTTCTCCTTCTAATTCTCTTCAGTAAAAATTTAGAGCGAAAGAACAAAAAAAGCTGTTTTTGAACAGGGTTTTTCCTTTTTCCTGCTCTGATTCCCAAGCTTTTTCCCACGAGAACCATAAGCTTAAATGTCTCATTGACGTTAGCAACTTTACTAAGATGAACGGATTTGTACCGAGAACATGAGACCAAGGTTACATTGAACTGAAAAGAAAAAGTGAGTCATTAACTGTGTGAGTGAATGAGTCGGAGCAGGGACTCGCTGTTGTTCAACGAGCACATTTCCACAGTCATATCTGACGCAGTGACAGGTGGTAACAAATGACCAGGTGAGCACCAGGATTTATGACTGTCGTTTCATCAATCCAAACAAAATTTGGTCATTTGGATGGTAGCAGCAAAACAAGTATTAAGCTCTCCTGCAGAAAAACAATCTTAGTACTTTAAAGTGCTGAACTCTTGTTTTCCCCATGGTCTTGAGGGTAATTGCACAAATACTGCTGACTGCATGCTCATGACCCTCTGCACCCCTGACTTGCTCTCCAAGGCATGCTTGGTACAAACTCACCTGAGTGGAAATGAAGAGACAAGAGAAAATCACAGAAAGCCTAGTTCACAAACATGCTGCACTGGTACAAGTGTTGCTGTCTGCAAGGTAAAAGAAGAGTTTTTGGTTTTGTTAGCAAATGATCCACACAGAAAATAACAATTATAAATAATAATAATATTGTTTCTCCACCATATTATGAATAATTAACGAGTGAGTTAATGGTATTGTTTCTATCTACTGCCTGTTATTTTATTGTGCTGGATTTCTTGTTGGATTTTATTTTGTATCACCAACACTTCTTGTCTTTGTCTTGTTTTCCACATCAGTGAGAAAATACTTTATAGCCTTTAATGCATTAAAGTAAAAGCACTGCCCCTACACTTCAATTGTTTACTTCAGAGCTGCTTCTCTCTCCTCAGCAAGAGTTTTTCATCAGCAGGTCTCAGATGTCTACACTCTTGATCTTCTTTTTAAACATCTGTTGTCCTTCATTGATTCTGACAAATAACCACTTTACAAAAAATCCTGAGATTTACACATGGACACATGCACAAGCACACACACACTTCATCTCAGGAGTGTTTCTGCAGCCAGATTTACCCTACAGTGGGGCCAGAGTCAGGATTCATAAAAGTAACACACCATGAAATAAAAAGAAAGTTTAGAAAGACTGATTCTGTCAATTCACTAGAGGTCAGGGGTCTCATTTATCAAGCTTGCTTACGCACAAAATGGGGTCGGAAAACTGCTTAAGCAACTTTCCACGCACACTTTGGGATTTATCAAAGAAAACTTAGCGGAAAAATGTGCGCAACTTTAAATTGACTAAGGACCTGGCTTACGCATATTTTGGACATGGAGAGCACCTGCAGTAGCCTGGCAAGCCAGACTAAATAAATGTATTATTTGCAAAGCAAGAATTTGGTCTAGTTCACTAGGCTACACCTGCAGTGCTGCTGCTGAGAAGGATACAATTATGAAATCCTGCAGCATTATCTTTTTTTTTATTATTTTTTTTTTACTGTGTCCTGTCTGGCTGTGAAGCAAACAGAATTGATGTCTGAATGCTGGTAACAAGCCTTACAGATTTACTCTCAGGTGGAGCATCAAAGTGTCTGCTTTTAATGTCACGCCTGATACTCAAAACTTTATTGTTGTTGTTTTTGAATGCTTTGTAATTCTGACCAGACACGGAGTCAGAGGTGAAAGAGAAAGGAAAAGACAAAAGGTAGGGAGAAAAATAAACAATAATCAACAAGAGTCTGCTTCTAGACCTGCAGAAAGAGAAAGAGTAGGAAAAAAATGGGACACACAACAATACATCAGGAGCAAGCTAATACTGTGTCAACCTGATGATGAAATATAAGATCAACATTGTTTAACTGAACAATCACACGATAATAAATCATAGTGCATTTAGTGGCAACGACAGCCTTAAGACATGTGTTGAACGTGCCCAAGCCCATACTTTTGAGAGCACCATGTGAGCACCTGTGTGTGTACACGCACGTGTTTATGTAAGGTTTCTCTATAGGAGCGTCCAATAGAGAGTGTGAGGGACCACAGATCCACCCCCAAAGATGTGTAGGAGACGGGGGGAGCTCCAAGTCCCAGAGATCCAGGCGCTGCCCCAGAACACAGGAACCCCAAGGAGACTGCAACCAGAAAGGCCCCCGCCCCCCTCGAGAGGCACAGAGGATCACCCCGGGGGTCCACAACCAGCAGCCGGCAGAGTCCCGGGAGATATCGGCGGCAAGCCCACAGGCCTGCCCGCAGCCTCCCACCCCCTAGCTGGCCGAGCCCGGGACCCAATGACCCGGGACCCAGGGGCGACCACCCTCGCTGGGGACCAAGCAGAGCCCAGAGACCCAGAACCCACCAGGCAGCCACCGGGATTGGTCAGGCAGATGCCAAAAATCTAAACCCCCCTGACCCGGGAGCCACGAATACTCAGGCAGACCAAGGCACCACACCCCACACCAGGTGTGGCAGGGGGAGGGGAGACGAAGATCTATATCATAAAAAGAAGTCCCAGGAGAAGAGAGGATTCAAAGGCCCCACCTGACATATACAGTCATACACAAACACAGTCACACACTCCCTCCCTCATGCTCACACATGTACATACAATCAAGGACTTACAGAAATGCACGCCGAACACCCACTCATGCTCCCCATACACACCCTATTCACTCTGGTCCCGGAACTGCTGCACATTGGGTACAACCATCATCGGTTCCCAGAGTTTGACCCTTTCTGCTGGAGTGCTGATGAGCAGGCTCCCCCGCCCAACGCAGAGCACAGCAACCCACCACCCCAGACCCCAACCAGATGGCCAGATCTCCCTCCTAGCCTCCAGCCCCAGGATGCCAAGCAACAACAGAGGTGTGCTAAGACCCCTAGTCTCCCTCTGCCTGCTCCAATATAGTGTTGTGTGTTGATGAGGTGTATTCCATGGCTGTGGTGAGCGGGCAGTGCGGGCATTGTCTGGCCTATGCCAGCTGATGCCACCGCACCACCCCACTTGCACCCACAGCCCCCGGTGTCTAAGTGTAGTTTAAAATTGGAAGTGGGCACCGGCACTCGGGAGGAGGCTGAGAAATCCCCCTGCCAAGTGCCATTGAATGTGCTCACTCCCAAGGCCCTAAGTGTATGTTTGCGTGGAATGTCTTCGGTGGAAGTGTATAAGGTGCAAATAAAATTGGGGGGCAGGTTGCCACAGGAATGCAGAAATGGAGGCCATACCTAGACTCCCTGTCTCGTCCACCCCCCAAGGTCCTATGTGCATGTTTGTGTGATGATGTGAGGGAGCAGGAGGAGAAAACTATGCGGGGATGGGGAGGAATGGCTGGTTGGGCTTAGCCCTCCAGGGAGCCAGCTCCCCCACTGGCCCCAATAGGCACCTCTGTTGTCAAATTGCCACCCGGGGCATGGAGACCCCAGCCCATCCTGCCAGGGCCCAAAGCAGCAGCATTGCAGAGCCTCACGGAGTCCGAGGGCACCAACCCAGCCCCACCCCAGCAGAATATCTATGCCCATCCCTGCATTTGCACAACTTCCAGAATATATAAGACATAGGACATCCAGGTAAGGTTGGGTCCTCCCCCTCCTGGACCTCCCCCTCCCCTGTGATGAGACAGCAGAGGAGCCAAGGTCTAACCGAGGTCCCTGAACCCGGGCCAGGCACTGCTGCATGTGCCTGCCTTCTTCCCGGCAGCATACATGTCAGGACCCGACCCCAAGGCCCCGCCCAGATCCCCACACCCCGAGCCCCCAGGCCCCCACCCAGACCTGCTCAGGGGCAATGCAGCTGCCAGGCAGTGACCCATGGCCGCCGCCAAGACCTCCAAGGGGCCCCATTCACAACCACCAGTAGTCCACCCCCCGAGGCAACCCAAGCACCTCCCGAGGGGTCAACGGCCCCCCAGTCCCAGACACCCCCAGTGAACCCACCTCCAGGGAACATCCGGATACTCCAAACTCAGACCCTCCACCCCCCCATCCACATCATCCCGCAGGACAATATCAATGGTCCACCATCATCGCTATGTGATGGAACCGATCAAAGGAGCCCAGAGAGATTCATCTGAAGTGGAAGCAGAGGCTAAATCAAGTGTAATATGATCTAACAAAAGATTTCTATACTGTTAATGCAGAGAGTTTCTCTATTTTTCCAATTCAAGAGGATAGTTTTCTTAGCGATGCGTATGGCAGTCCGAACCACGTGAACCAAAGATGTTTCAATTGGGACATCGTCCAGGTTTCCCAGTAAACAAAGGGAGGGGGTGGTTGGGATATGACATTTCAGAGACTTTGACAGGTCTTCACATACTCTACCCCAAAATTCCTGGACAGGTAGACAGGACCACAGCGCGTGAATGTAATTGTCAGGAATGTTGTTTGTGCAGTGTGTACATGTTTCAGATGATACAAACCCCATCTTGAACATCCGATGACCTGTATAGTGTACTCTGTAGAATTTTGTACTGAATTAATTGTAAATTGGGGTGTCTGATCATTTTAAAAGTTTTTAAACAAGTTTGGGACCAGAAGTTTGGAGTAGCCTCCACGCCCAGCAGCCAGGCTCCACCAGTAGACTCCACGCCCAGCAGCCAGGCTCACCAGCAGCCTCCAGGCCCAGCAGCCAGGCTCCACCATCAGCCTTCAGGCCCAGCAGCCAGGCTCCACCATCAGCCTCCAGGCTCATCAACCAGGCTCCACCAGCAGCCTCCACGCCCAGCAGCCAGGCTCACCAGCAGCCTCAAGGCCCAGCAGCCAGGCTCTACCAGTAGCCTCCACGCCCAGCAGCCAGGCTCCACCAGTAGCCTCCACGCCCAGCAGCCAGGCTCCACCAGTAGCCTCCACGCCCAGCAGCCAGGCTCACCAGCAGCCTCCAGGCCCAGCAGCCAGGCTCACCAGTAGCCTCCACGCCCAGCAGCCAGGCTCCACCAGTAGCCTCCACGCCCAGCAGCCAGCCTCCACCATCACCTCAATACCAGCCACCTGATCCAACAATCAGGCTCAGCCTGGGGCTCCAGGCTCCAGATTCACCGGCAACCAGGACTGAGAGAGAGGTAAGCCTAATACAATGGCCCCTCCTAGAAAAACAGAGAAACTCGAGGAAGATATGGAGGAAATTAAAAAATCATTGAATTTTATGTCAGCCGAGCTGTCTAAGCTAACAGTACAACAGGATCAACTACTGTCATTAATGGATGAGGTTAAGACACTGAAATTCAAGCTTGCAGAAAAGGACAAGAAGATCATGGTATTGGAACAGAGGGTGGATGAACTGGAGCAGTATACCAGAAGGGATGACTTGGTGATCACTGGTTTGGAAACAAGACATAGGACTTATGCCAGAGTTACTGGAGATAGAAACACAACTGAGGATGCTCCACAGGAAGAACTCCAGTCACTAGAACAACAAGTGTTGAGCTTCTTGCACAGTAAGAACATTCATATCCAAAGTGATGCAATATCAATCTGTCATACCCTTCCGAGAAAGGCAGACAAATTAAAACCAGTCATCATAGTGCGATTTACCAGTAGGAAGTACAGAAATGAGTTGTTGAGGCAAGCAAAAAAACTGAAAGGTACAAATGTGTACATAAATGAACACCTGACGAAAAAGAATGAAACAATAGCCAAAGAAGCAAGGGTGCTGAGAAAACAAAAAAAAATCACAGCCACGTGGACAAGAAATGGTGTTGTATGGATTAGAGAGCAAGAAGGTCTAAATGCAAAAATGATCAAAGAGTTGAAAGATCTGGAAGTGTTGCAGGGTAAAAGATGATTTATTGTGTAGCACTGACTAAATAATGGATAGTGGAAACAGTTTAACAATGGATATGGAAGTACAAATGAATTCATAAAGAATAAATGGATTCCCATGAGAAAATATATGAACTTGACAGTAAAATAGACGAAAGTTTATTTGAGTTAAATATAAATAGTAATTATTATGCAGAAGATCAGCTAAATAGTGGGTTAACTAACAATGATTCATTATCAATCATACACATAAACAGTAGAAGTTTAGTTTCCAAGATGTCAACAATAAAGGACTATTTAGGTAAATTTAAAAGTAAATTCAAAGTCATTGCCATTACTGAGACTTGGCTTTATGATGAAAGGATGACTGAAGTACAAATAGAAGGGTATGAACTTCATTTTGTAAATAGAATAAATAAAAGGGGTGGTGGCGTTGCCCTGTACATTAACAATGATTTAAAATGTAAATTAGATAAGAAAATGACTATGGTGGAAGATAATGTTATGGAAATGGTAACAGTGGAAATTATCAATGACACATCAAAAAATATAATAATCAGTTGTGTATATAGAGCACCCGGTTCTTGCATCAGGTCATTTACAGATAAAATAAATGAGTTTGTGGATCATACTAAAAACAAAACATTGTTTATGTGTGGGGACTTTAACATTAACTTAGAACATCCTGTGGCTCTTAGAACATCAAGTGATTTTTTTGATATGATATATAGTTTAGGTTTGGTTCCTTTGATAAACAAACCTACCAGGATCACAACCCAAAGTGCAACAATAATTGATAATATATTCACTAATAGAAAGGAGGACGTTGTTAAAACTGGGATATTGATGACAGATATTAGTGATCATTTACCTATTTTCGTAGTGTCTAAATATCACAATAACAATAAAAATATCATAAAACATAATTTTATTAATTATAAAAGAAATAAATCAGTTAAAGCCCTGGAGGACCTAAATAAAGATCTTAAAATGCAGAACTGGACGGAAGTCTATGTCAGTGATGTGAACAATGCATATACATCCTTCACGAAAATACTGCTGAAATCGTTTAACAGTAGTTGTAAATTAATTAAAATAACAGGTAAAAGGGACAACCAACCATGGATGACTAATGGAATTAAAAATGCATGTGCCAAAAAAATAGTCTGTATATGAGATTCTTAAAGTTACAAACAAAGGAAGCCGAAGACAGATATAAAAAATATAAAAATAAATTAGTAACAATAATTAGAAAACAGAAGAAAGAGTACTATGGTGAGCTATTGAATAAGAACAAAGACAACATCAAGACTACATGGGGAATAATAATGTGATTAACAGAGATAATACAAATGCAAGACTCCCAAACTACTTTGTAAAGGACAATGAAGACATTTATGAAGTTAAAGACATTTCTAATGAATTCAATGATTTTTTTATAAATATAGGAAGGAGTCTGGTGGAAAGCAAACCAATAATTCACGATACAATGAATACAATACCTAGAAATGTCAATAGTATTCTCCTTGACAAAGTAGATCAACAAGAAATAAGAAACATTGTAAAAAACTGGGGAAGCAAAAGATCAACTGATTGTGATGATCTGGACATGGTGACTGTAAAAGCTATAATTGAATCTGTTATTGAACCATTCACTTACATCTGTAATCTGTCACTATCTACAGGAGCCTTCCCTGATTTAATGAAAATTGCCAAGGTGGTTCCATTATTTAAGAGCGGTGATAAACAGAGTTTCACTAATTACAGGCCAGTGTCACTGCTTCCACAGTTTTCCAAAATATTAGAAAAAGTGTTTGCATTAAGGTTGGACAAATTCATTGACGAAAATTCAATTTTAAATCATGAACAGTATGGCTTTAGGACCAAACATTCAACAGCAATGGCAGTTATGGATTTAGTAGATAAAATTTCATCAGCAATTGACAATAAAAACCATTTCATTAGTGTTTTTATTGACTTAAAAAAGGCATTTGATGTCATTGATCATTAAAGGTTACTTCTTAAATTACAACGCTATGGAATAAGAGGGGTGGCACATCAATGGGTTAATAGTTATTTACGCAATAGAAAACAGTTTGTTCAAATAAATAATGCTAAATCTGAATTAAAAGATATTTATTATGGTGTGCCACAAGGGTCAGTCCTCGGACCTAAACTGTTCATATTGTTTATTAATGACCTGGTAAATGTGTCGAATTTACTTGGCACAGTATTATTTGCGGATGATACTACATTATTTTATTCAGGATTAAATATACATGAAGTAACTCAAGTGATAAACAGTGAATTGATTAAAGTAAAAAAATGGTTTGATGTAAATAGACTGTCACTGAACCTGAACAAAACAAACTATATACTGTTTAATAACAGAAGAAGCTGTGATGTATCTTTAATGATAGATGGAATGGAAATTCAAAGGGTAAAAGAAACCAAATTTCTTGGAGTCATGTTCGATGAGAGTCTCACGTGGAAATCACATGTAGGTTATATAAAGGGGAAAATCGCCAAAGCCATAGGGGTATTATATAGAGTCAAGTTTCTACTAAATTTGTCGGGGTTGTTAACATTATATCACTCACTGATTGAGCCATATTTATTTTATTGTTTAGAAATTTGGGGAGCCACTTGCAAAACTTTTACACAACCATTGTTCATTTTGCAAAAAAGAGCATTGAGAATCATTAATAACAGTAACTATAGAGATCACACTAATTCATTATTCATTAGATACAAAATACTGAAATTTCCTGACTTGATAGAGTGGAAAATATTGCAAATAATGTACAGAGCGAATACGAGTAATTTACCAACTAATATTCAGAAAATGTTTCATAAGAGAGTAAGTGGGTACATGTTAAAAGGAACTGATGTCTTTAAGAAACCTAGATTCAGAACCAAAGTGAGGGAATGTAACATTTCTGTAAATGGTGTAAGATTGTGGAATGCCATTAACAAGGAATTTAAAGAATCAACTACACTTGCTATATTTAAAAAATGTATAAAATCTAATGTATTTAGTAATTATGAAAAAGAGAATTATAATGTCAAAGATTAGACGTGAAAATATTAGAAAGTGACTGAGGTTACACTGTGTTTGTTTGGCGGATAATTTTATTTCGTAAAAAGGGGCAGAAATCATAAGATTTTTTCTTCTATCTGCTCCTTTTCATTCAAATGTTTTTTTTCAATATGTTAATGTATCCTGTGTTTGTTTGTGACATTTACATTGTGAATGAAATAAAAGATTAAAAAAAAAAGTTCTGGTCAAAGCTAACTGATAGATCTACCTCCCATTTTTCAATAGGAATTGCTATTCTATTGTTTCTTTTGGACAGTGTCTTATATACTTTAGACAGTAGTTTGGGGGGTTTGAGATTATAGAAGTCAAATACCCTTGGTGGTGTTTGTAATTCTATTTTATTGAGCTTAATTTTTTGTTTGACTACAGATTTAATTTGGTGATATTCTAAAAAGCTTTTCTTATCCATTCCAAATTGGGAGACTATTCGATTAAATAGGATGAAGTCCAATCCTTGATATATATGTGTTCCAGGTATAGGATTCCTTTATTTTTCCAGTCCGGAAGGTTCATCATTTGGTTATTTTGCAAAATGTCAGGATTATTCCAGATAGGTGTGCGTCTGCATGGTACTAGTGAAGACTCTGTCATTTTAAGATACTCCCACCATGCTGTCAGAGAGGTGCTGATACTAATACATTTGAAGCTTTCATGTTTTCTTATGCTTGAGCTAATAAATGGTAAGTCTGAAAGCTCTATCGTATTGCAAAGTGTCTGTTCTATATCTAACCAGGACTCATAGTGGGTTATCTTGAAACCATCTTGGTATATATTGCAGCCTGTTGGCTAAGAAATAATAATGAAAGTTAGGTAAATCCAGTCCTCCTCTGTCTTTGGTCTTCTGAAGCGTTTTTAAGCTAATTCGTGGAGGTTTATTCTGGGTAAGACCATCATTTTAATTGTAGCAACCCTCCCCATGAGTGATATCGGTAAGGATTTCCATCTTGCAAGATCATCTTCCACTTTCTTTAAAAGTGGGATGTCGTTTGGTTTGGTTAGATCTGCCAGCTTGTGAGAGACATTAATTCCCAGGTATGTGATATTCCCTGAATCCAATTGTGTATTAAGCAAATTGACAAAAGAGAAATTAATTGGTAGAACTGTGGATTTTAACCAGTTTATAGAGTAATCTGAAACTTTTGAAAATGAGTTTATCGTTCTATTGAATGGGAGAGAGAGGATTGAGAACTCTGGAGAAAGAGTAAAACAACATCTGCATAAAGACTGATCTTATGTTCTATTTTCTTACACTCTATCCCTTTAATATTTGTTGTTTGCCTAATTGCTGTCACTAGTGGTTCGATAAAAATAGCAAACAGTGAGGGGGAGAGTGGGCATCTCTGCCTGGTCCCCCTCTGAAGACAGAAGCTAGCTGATATTTGGTCGTTTGTCCTGACACGTGCAGTTGGTGAACTGTATAATGTTTGTAGCCAGTTTATGAAGAAGTTCCCAAAACCAAATTTATGTAAAGTTGCAAATAAGAACTTCCAGTTAACTCTATCAAAAGCCTTTTCTGCATCTAGAGATAATATACTAGTTTCTATGTTTCTACTGTAAGAGAAATCTATTAAATTAAGTAATCTACGCAAGTTTGTGGATGACTGTCTACCCTTAATTAAACCAGTTTGGTCAGGGTGCATTGTGAAAGGGGTTACCTTCTCTAATCTTTTTGCCAGGGCTTTACAAATTATTTTGAGATCAACATTAATAAGAGAAATTGGGCGAAAGCTGGTTGGAAATGCTGGGTCTTTGCCTGGTTTTAACAAGAGACTCATACTGGCTGAATTCATGTTTGGTTGTAATTTGGGCTCTCTTCGATTTCCCTCACCATTCTGAAAAATGTTGGAGCCAGAATGATCCAGAATTCTTTGTAGAACTGTGTTGGAAACCCGTCTGGACCTGGAGCTTTCCTATTGCTTTAAGGGCTTCCTGGAGCTCAGCTGATGTTAGTGGCAAGTCCAGGACTGTAGCTTGGCCGTCTGATAATTTAGGAAGTGTTATCCTGACAAGGAACTCATTGATCTCATTATCTGATGGGTTTATCTGTGGTGAGTACAAAGTTTGGTAAAAGTCTCTGAAAGTGTTGTTTATTCTTTCAGGGACATAAACTATATTCCCGGTTGAGCCTTTAACAGCATATATGGTAATTTTCTCTTTATTAATTTTTAACTGGCTAGCTAAAAATTTACCTGATTTATTACTATGTTCAAAGTTTTCTATTCGTAGTCTTTGTGCTAAAAATTGTGTCTTTTTGTCAATAATTCCAAGAAGTTCTAATTTAGCTTTACGTAATTTGCTCAGTAACTCTTCTTCTGTGGATGCCTCTAAAGACTTAATGATTTCTTCTAACTCCTGAATATGTTTGTTTTCTGTTTTTTTCTTATGTGATGAGAAAGAGATTATTTTACCTCTCGTCACTGCCTTTCCTGCCTCCCAGAGAGTAGATGCTGATGTTCCAGGCAGGTCATTCTGTTCTAAATATAAAGCCCACTCCTTTTTAAAAAAAAAAATCAATAAAACCTTCGTCTTTAAGCAGTGATGTATTAAACCTCCAGTTTTTGCTTGGTGGGATTGTCTTCTTATTTACCAGAGTTAATGAAACTGGTGCATGGTCGCTGACAGCTATGGGGTGTATCTCAGTGTCTGAAATGTTAGCCAACAATGAACTGCTGACTAGAAAATAATCCAAACGTGAATGAGAGTGATGGATGTGTGAGAAAAAAGTATACTCTCTACGGTTAGGATGAAGAGATCGCCATGCATCACAAAGCCCATAATCCCTCATGTACTGTTTAACTATATTAGTGGATTGCCAATTGTGCTGAGTCCCAGCTGTACTGAGCCTGTCTGTTAAAGAGTTCATCCAAAAATTAAAATCGCCTCCAAGTATAAGTGGACAGTCCGAGTGTTCGGAGAGTACAGAGAAAAGATTATGAAAGAATGAAGGGTCATCAATATTTGGACAGTATATGCTGACAATACATAAGCTTTGGTTCGGTACAGATATTTTTAACACTATAAATCTACCCTCTGGATCAGAGACTGTGTCCAATACTGTGAAATTGATGTTTTTGTGTATTAAAATAGCTACACCTCTTTGCCTAGAGTTATAGCAGGCAGAGAACATGCTGGGAAACTCAGGTGTTTTAAGTTCATCTGCGGATGTGGCAGATCTATGAGTCTCTTGTAATAATATTATGTCTGCTTGCACTCTCTTTAGCTGATCAAAAATCTTTATTCTTTTCTCTATGGAGCCAGCTCCTTGTACGTTCCATGAGACAAACCTTAGTGCACCCATAGATGTGTGTGTGAGTAGCTAAAATATGACGCCTTCATGTGAATAAGATGGAATAAGTAACTAAATGTATAAAATAGTATGTTAATAAATATCAGAAAAGTAAATAATGATAATAATAATAATAATAATTATAATAATAATAATAATAAAGATCCAACAGTGTTTGTGGTTGTATTATTTGACTCGTAAATTATGATACTGTGTTGTGGATTTAATATATATATTTCTGTCATGGTTCGTGGTGAGCTGCCTGTCTGTAACCTGGTTTTTCTTCTGAGCTTGTTTCCACAGGTGGGCGTGTCTGAGAGCTCCCAGCTAAAGCTGATCTCATCATCAAGGCCAGGAGATTTAAGGAGCAGTGTGACTCTTCACCACGCCGGATGATTTACTCAGTTTGGGTATCTCTAGCCACTAACCAGACCTTGACATTTTGTATTTTTGCTCGTGATAACCTGCCGTCTGAAAACCCCTTTATGCCCTCTCCTGCTCTTTCCCAGGTTCCTCTTAAAGTCCTCAGCCTCTCCAGAACAAACCCGGATTACAACCTACCTGCCACACTGCTCCATCCTCTGACCGCCCGCTCTCAGCCGCTCACCTACCACATCCATTCTGGCTCCTACACCTCTGGACAAACCAACCACCTTTCTTGGATATCCTTAAGCTCACCCGGACCCGACAACCCTCCCGGTGCATTTAGTGCTGCCAAGAAACAGTAAGACCAGTCTCCAGTTAAATTCCATCTGTTTCCATTAGTTATTCACTCTGTCTCCCTCCTTAGAAACCTTCTCCTGGCGTCCTGCTGCCAGTCCTGCATCCCGTCGAGTCCCGAACCTCCGTTGCTCGTTAGTTCCAAAAATAAAACCTTTACTTACCATCCTGCTCTCCGTGTGTGATTCTGCATGTCGTGGGTCAAGAAACTGCCTCCTGCCATGTCAGAATCATCCGGCCATAACATTGACTCCATTGCAGAATCCGATCCATCCGTTAACTTTCCGTCTGCCGTTTCTGAAACACTCTCCCGTCACGAGCACGCCATCCATAGCTTGCTAGAACAATCCTCTGACTCCCACCAACGGTTACTCCAAATGGACAGTATGTTACGCACCCTTACTGCTAGGCTAACTCCCTCGGAACCATCTGCTCAGCCGCCTCCTGTTTCTCCTCCGTCCGCACATCCGGTTCCGTCTCCAGCAATAAACTTCCGGATACCCACTTCTCTCCCATCTGAAACATATTCTGGTGAGTTCAGCAAATGCCGTGGGTTTTTATTTAGTTGTCAGTTGGCTTTTGAAAGATCTCCCGAAGCATTTGCATTAGATTCAGTTAAGATTTCATACATAATTGGGTTACTCCGTGGCAAGGCGTTAGACTGGGCCGAGGCTAGGAGCCATGACACCAGTTTTTTGCATGGTCCTCTCTCACGGTTTCTGACGGAATTTAAGCAGACGTTTGATCACTCTGAGTCCCCAGCTGAAATCGCTAAGCGCTTATGGAACCTCCTTCAGGGAAAACAGTCCGTAGCTGACTTCGCAATCGAGTTTCGCACACTGGCAGCAGTATCCTCGCTAGATCATGGTTCACTCCTGGGAGCATTCACCCAGGCATTGAATGAACGCCTCCAGGACCAGTTGGCGCTATGCCAAGAACCTCCCGACCTTGAATCACTCATATCATTGGCAATAAAAATAGAGAAACGTCTGAAGGAACGTTCTAAGATGTCTCCAGTATCTATTCTTTCGCTAACCCAAACCAGAAACGTTCTGCCACCAGCCTCTGCCCCATCAGGAGACGAGCCCATGCAGATAGGCAGAACTAAACTAACCACCGAAGAAAGGCAACACCGTTTAACCTCTAACCTCTGCCTCTACTGCGGCCAACCTGGTCACCGCCTCTCCAACTGTGTTCTACGTTTAAAAGGGCAAGCCCACCAGTAGTTCCGGGAATACTGGTGGGTGGTAACGTGGCCTCTGAAACCCGCTGTACTCTGTCCTGTGTCATCATGTTTCAACAAGAGAGCTGTATGTTGAAGGCACTACTGGATTCAGGCTGTGAGCGTAATATGCTGGATTTATCAGTCGTTCAAAAGCTGAATATCCCCACTATTCCTCTTCCTACTCCTCTGAGAGCATCATCCCTGGACGGCAATAGACTTACCACCATCACCCACCAGACTTTGCCCGTAACGTTACAGGTATCAGGTTATCATCAGGAGAGCATTTCCTTTTTTGTATTTCCATCTCCACACTCTCCTGTTGTCCTAGGACATAACTGGCTTGTTACCCATAACCCCCAAATTAACTGGAGGACGTCCCAAGTTACCATCTGGAGTGCTCATTGTTTATCTAATTGCCTTCGCTCTGCTTCTCCTTCCAGTTCTACTTCTAACCCCGATCCACCGGTTCCCCCCGATCTGTCAGGAGTTCCTGAAGAATATCATGATATCTCCCTCGTCTTCAGCAAAGACCGAGCCTCCTCACTGCCTCCTCACAGACCATATGACTGCGCTATCGACCTTCTATCTGGCGCCACACTCCCAGCCAGCAGGTTGTATAATCTATCTAAACCAGAACAACTCTGTATGTCCACTTACATAAAAGAATCTCTAGCATCTGGTTTAATTAGACCCTCCACTTCTCCCCTGGGCGCGGGTTTTTTCTTCGTTTCTAAGAAAGATGGTTCCCTGAGACCCTGTATCGATTACAGAGGCCTCAATCAGATAACGGTAAAAAACAAATATCCACTCCCATTACTTTCCTCCACCTTCAAACCTGTACAAGATGCAACAATATTCACAAAACTCGACCTGCGCAATGCCTATCATCTCGTTCGCATCAGAGAAGGCGACGAATGGAAGACCGCGTTCAAAACTCCCTTAGGTCACTTCGAGTACCTAGTTATGCCTTTCGGCCTCACAAATGCCCCTGCCGTATTCCAGTCCTTGGTCAACACAGTCTTGGGCGATTTTCTCAATCAATTCGTCACTGTATACCTCGATGACATCCTAATCTTTTCCAAATCCTCAGCAGAACATCGGCAACACGTTAGAGCTGTACTTCAACGTCTCCTGGAGAATCGTTTGTATGTGAAAGCAGAAAAATGTGAGTTCCACGTTTCATCAGTTAAGTTCCTCGGCTTCATCCTCGAGAGCGGGCGGTTGAAGACAGATCTGGAAAAGATTCAATCAGTTCTCTCCTGGCCTACTCCCACTACTCGTAAGCAACTCCAACGTTTTCTGGGTTTTGCAAATTTTTACCGTCACTTCATCAAGGATTACAGTAATACTGCCGCTCCACTCACTCAACTCACTTCGATAAATAAACCTTTTATCTGGTCTCCCGCTGCAGAGAAGGCATTTCAGGATCTAAAGGACAAATTCACCCAAGCACCGATTCTCATCCGTCCCGACACCTCTGCCCAGTTTACCCTAGAAGTCGATGCCTCAGACTCTGGTGTTGGTGCTGTTCTCTCTCAAGTCTCTCCCTCAGATCACCGTCTCCATCCATGTGCCTTCTTCTCTCGAAGACTCTCTCCTGCCGAACAGAATTATGATGTTGGGGATCGTGAACTGCTGGGCATTAAGTTGGCTCTGGAGGAGTGGCGGCACTGGCTGGAGGGAGCAGAACACCCCATTATCATCTGGACCGATCACAAAAACCTTGCATACTTGAAGGAAGCCAAAAGGTTAAACCCCCGACAGTCCCGCTGGTCTCTATTCTTTTCTCATTTCCATTTCCTCATCTCTTACAGACCCGGTTCCAAGAATACAAAGCCAGATGCCCTATCTCGATTGCACTCTCCTGACAAGGACCCTGAACCAGCACCTATCCTGCCACCATCCTGTATCGTGGGTGCAGTAGACTGGGACATCTCCAAGAAGGTTCAGGAGGCCCAACTGTCCGAACCAGACCCAGGTACTGGACCACCCCAAAGGATGTACGTACCAACCAGAGTCCGTGGAGACCTTATCCATTGGGCTCACACTGCAAAATTTTCCATTCACCTGGGGGTCGGTCGTACACTAGCTTTCATCCGTAGGACATTCTGGTGGCCATCCATGTACAAAGACGTCCGCGAATACATCAACGCCTGCTCCATCTGTGCCCGTAACAAGACCAGTAACCAACCTCCATACGGACTCCTCAACCCACTTTCTGTACCCTCTCGGCCCTGGTCCCACATCGCGTTGGACTTCGTCACTGGTTTGCCTCTCTCTAATGGTTTTTCGGTCATCCTCACTATCGTTGATCGTTTTTCTAAATCCTGTCACCTGGTTCCCCTCAAAGCACTCCCATCCTCTGCTGAAACAGCCCAACTGCTAATCAAACATGTTTTCCGTCTCCATGGCATCCCTTCAGAAATACTGTCCGACCGTGGGCCCCAGTTCCTGTCCCGGGTATGGAGGGAATTCGCCGATCTCCTGGGAGCCCGTGTCGCCCTGAGCTCTGGATTTCACCCTCAAACTAATGGGCAATGCGAGAGAATGAACCAGGAGCTCGAGGCCATGTTGAGGTGCGTCTGTTCAGCCAATCCCTCTGGTTGGAGTTCTCAACTTCCGTGGGTGGAGTATGCACACAACGCTCACACCTCTACGTCCACTGGCTTGTCTCCATTTGAGACCGTGCTCGGCTACCAACCCCCTTTGTTCCCATCAAATCCAGGTCCCCGGGCTACTGCACCCCAGTTCATTCGACGTGCCAGGCGCACTTGGGCCCAGACCACGGCGGCTCTGCAGCGGACAACAGATCGTAATCGCCGTCTTGCGGATCGACGCCGACGACCCGCTCCGGTATATGCACCTGGGCAAAGGGTTTGGCTTTCTACCAGGGATATCCGCCTGAAGGACACCAACAGTAAACTAGCTCCTCGATTCATCGGTGCGTACTCCATTGTTGATGTCATCAGCCCGTCTACCGTCCGTTTGGCTCTGCCCCCTTCCATGAGGGTCCATCCAGTATTCCAACGTCTCCCTGCTCAAGCCTGTCCTCTCTAGTCCCCTTTGTCCTGCTCCTGCTCCTCCTCCGCCTGCTCGGCTCGTCGGAGGGAGTCTGGTCTACCCGGTCCGTCGCCTCCTCGATGTCCGCCCCCGGGGCCGGGGCTTCCAGTACCTGGTGGACTGGGAGGGTTACGGTCCCGAGGATCGCTCCTGGGTTCCCCGCTCATTTATTACGGACCCGGACCTCATCAGGGACTTCAAGGCTTCTTGGGCTTCCTCCTCCTCCGCCTCCTCCTCCTCTGCTCGGCCGCCAGGTGGCGTCCGTTGAGGGGCGGGGTACTGTCATGGTTCGTGGTGAGCTGCCTGCCTGTAACTTGGTTTTTCTTCTGAGCTTGTTTCCACAGGTGGGCGTGTCTGAGAGCTCCCAGCTGAAGCTGATCTCATCATCAAGGCCAGGAGATTTGAGGAGCAGTGTGACTCTTCACCACGCCGGATGATTTACTCAGTTTGGGTATCTCTAGCCACTAACCAGACCTTGACATTTTGTATTTTTGCTCGTGATAACCTGTCGTCTGAAAACCCCTTTATGCCCTCTCCTGCTCTTTCCCAGGTTCCTCTTAAAGTCCTCAGCCTCTCCAGAACAAACCCGGATTACAACCTACCTGCCACACTGCTCCATCCTCTGACCGCCCGCTCTCAGCCGCTCACCTACCACATCCATTTCGGCTCCTACACCTCTGGACAAACCAACCACCTTTCTTGGATATCCTTAAGCTCACCCGGACCCGACAACCCTCCCGGTGCATTTAGTGCTGCCAAGAAACAGTAAGACCAGTCTCCAGTTAAATTCTATCTGTTTCCATTAGTTATTCACTCTGTCTCCCTCCTTAGAAACCTTCTCCTGGCGTCCTGCTGCCAGTCCTGCATCCCGTCGAGTCCCGAACCTCCGTTGCTCGTTAGTTCCAAAAATAAAACCTTAACTTACCATCCTGCTCTCCGTGTGTGATTCTGCATGTCGTGGGTCAAGAAACTGCCTCCTGCCATGTCAATTTGTTTGTTTGTGTGTGTGTGTGTGTGTGTGTGTGTGTGTGTGTGTGTGTGTGTGTGTGTGTGCGTGCGTGTGTGTGTGTGTGTGTGTGTGCGTGTGTGCTGAGTCTGACCCCGGCTTTCCACGGGAGCCGTCAGCAGCACGTTACTGCAGCAGCACGTCATAGCTGCTGATAGGAACCGCTGTGGTCAACAGAACCTTTTCCACTGGAGCCGTCGGCAGCCGTCAGCAGCGCGAGTCGGCCGCGTCTCAGGAGCAGCATGTCGCGGCCTTTACGCGCCGGTTCTATTTTCTACGCGCGACGCCTCTGAAACGGGTCAAGTTCGACATTTTTTGGGAAGGAAAGACGGGAAATTGGACGCGGAAACGGAGCGAAGCTACCGAGATTTTCAGAATAAAGAACGTACTGCCTTCCGGTTGCTTTACTTTTAAAAAACGTTACTAACTGTGCGTCCCCGTGAGAAGTTATCATCTAGCTAGCGGTCTCCTTTGTTTTGCAGGTCCATGTTGGCGATTATAAAACGGACAGAACATAAAACACAAACCATGTTGTAGTTTTCTCCTGCTTGTTGTTGTGTTTACTGACGAAGTCACTCGTGTGACTTCGTGCTTGGTCGGTGACAGCTGCTCCCCTGCTGCTTCGCGTCTCGTGGGAAGGGCCAAGCAGCAGTTTACGCGAGCAAGACGTGCTGCTGCAGTAACGTGCTGCTGACGGCTCCCGTGGAAACCCGGGGTGACGCAGTGTTGGAAAGTTGTGTGGTTGTGCCATACAGGTGTAAATGTACAGAAGCAGGTAAAGAGGAAAGGAAAATACAGATACAGGTTAAAAAAGAAGAAAGAACTAAAAACAAAAGGTGATAGGGGTGTGAGGTGGTGATGAACAGGTGATCTCATCATCTAGAGTACAGATTTAGCAGCTGTTTAATCCTGACGTGATCAAACCCAGTGAATCCTGATAAGAATAATAAATGTCTGACCTGATGTTGGGCTAATACAGCCAGTCAGTCACTCCTCGCTCCTTGTAAAGCTTATTGTCCACATAAAGCTTATCCACCGAGATGACAGGCCTTTTCCCATCCTGGATAAACTTTTTGCGCAGCGGAAAGAGGACTCGGCGCCGATCCAGGATTTCCTTAGGGAACTGGTCATTTACGCTGAAGTATTTTCCTTTGAGCTCTCTTCCATGACTTTTAACAAGATCCTTCTGCTTAAAATGTTCAAATGTAGCCACGATGGGACGAGGTCTTCTGCTGTCCACTCTTTTAGCTCCAAGGCGGTGTACCCGGTGAAAGGTGATGTTTTTTACCGTTTCTTCGGGTATCTTCATTTGAGTCTGGAGAAAGTTCTTGATTGTATGCTCGCAGTTCTCCGCCCCTCCCGTCTGCTCCGGCAGGCCTGCGAACACCAAATTATCCCTCATGCTGCGGGCTTGAAGATCCAAAACCGTCTCCTTCAGAATCTTGTTGTCCAGGGTGATCCGCGTCGTTCCCTCTTCCAGGGAAGAAATGGACTCCCGCAGAGATGCGTTCTCAGCAGCGAGCTGCTCAACCTGCTCTTGGCTGAACTCCAAAGATGTTCGGAGGTTCTGAAACTCCCGGTGTAGAACCTCAAGCAGATGATGTCGTCCCTCAAATCCCAGAAGCCGTTTATCTATAGAATATAATAATTCTAATACGTCCTTCCGGGGAGATGAGGCCTCAGGCGAGTCCTGAGGACGGCTCCTCTTGGTCCCAGCAGGTGTTTCAGCCTCAGCTGCTGATTTCTTCGGACCCATGACGAAAAACTCAAAAACTCCGTCAATATAGTTTTGTAAACTTTCTAAATTTTCTTCACTTACCTCCAGATTGAGTGAGTTATACTTACCAGATTATTTTTTGCGTTGTCAGTAGATAAATTAGGCAAAAATGCATCTTAATTGTTTAGGGATGTTTGCTAACGAGCTGCCATCAGCTTCAAACGCTGCCGTGTATCCGGGGATCGGCGGTCAGCTCATGCTCAGCTGTATCAGTCCTGCAGCATTATCACTTATACTGCTTCGTTTTCACACAGAACAAGACCCCCCTACACGCGCGCGCACACACACACACACACACACACACACACACACACACACACACACACACACACACACACACACACACACACACACACACACACACACACACACACACACACACACACACACACACACACACACACAGCTTGAAGTGCAGTATACGGAATGCAGAAATCAGTAGGGGGACAGATTGAGACAGAATGTCATGCGTCTGTGACAGTGTGTGTGTCCTGTCACTGTAACCTGATTGATCGTGCGCCCTGGCTACTTGTACAGGGGAGAACTCTGTTCGGCTGACTGGTTAGCGCGCCTGACTTTCACCCGTGACTCTGGGGACCGAATCCTGTTTGGACCATTTTTTTAAATATTCGCCACAGATCTCTCTGAAAAATTCACAACATTGACGGCTTCAGCAATGCTGTGCCAATTCGTGGATTTTCATTATTTGTTTTGCAAAAGCACTTCCTTTCATTTCTCCACCTCACCGGCAGGTACCTCAATTTCTGCTTGTGAAATAGTGCTTCTTTGATCTGTGGTCGCCATGCCATTGGCGGAGCACTGCAACAGCCAGCTTATGGTATATGCATGAGATCCACAAGGCACTTTGCATTGACTATTGATGGCGGGAAGTGACTTAAATGCAGCTGGGAAACATTCTCGTTAGTCTCCGGTTTATAAAGCGGAGATTGCGTGCAGCTGTGCTCCGTGTTTGATAGATCACAAACCTACTTGGCGTAAGTACTTTTTTTTGCTGAGCTTAAGTACGGTTTTAGTAATGCGCAATGTTTGATAAATGAGACCCCAGATCATGCAGGAAACGAATCAGAGGCTTAGCTGAGTAGCAAAATTCAAAAATAGAATCTATTGATTCCCATCTGGAAACGTGAGCACTTATTTGCCATTTTCAAACCAGCCATCCATCGAATTTTTTTACCCACTTATCTCCAACAGTCTTCAGGCACCCTGGATAGGTGGCCAGCATCAAAGGACAACACACAGACACACAGGACAAACAACCATGCACATACACTCACACACACACTCACTTCTAAGGACAATTTAGAGGGACCAGTAAACCTGAAGCCAGAGTACCCAGAAAGAACCCACACATGCACAGGGAGAACATGCAAACTCCTTGCAGAAAGACCCCAGGCTGGGATGTGAACCCAGGACCTCTTTGCTGCAGGGCAACAGCTCCAACACTGCACCCCTGTGCAGCCCAGTTTTCAAACTAAGCAAATTAATAAATGAAACAAAAATTGATAAATAAATGAGTTCATAATTCATCTCCTCCTGAAAATGAATTTCAGAAAGTTACATGATGTTTCATTGTTTGCCACTTATTATTTAAACTAAATTCCCCAAAATATGAATGTAAAAGTCAGGTGATGTTTGTGAGTGTCTTTCATTCTTCTAATACAATGTCCATAGAAAGCACAGATGTTTCATACTGGATAGAAATGACTGTAGCTTTGTGCAAACAAAGCTGCCGTTCTTCATTTTTTGTGTTACACAGATAATTGATCAAATGTCTTCAGATATTTATATTTTCAAAGAAATTTGACAGGAATAAATAAAAAGATTTCATGAAAAATAAACGCCTGCGCAATTAAGCTTCAAAAACAAGTTTATACAACTTCATGAAATCCTTCAGAAATGTACACAATTATCCTCACAGTCAAATATGTTTGGAAGTATTTTTGCTACAAATTTCCTGTTTTATTATTTATGAGAAAAAAATGTCATATATTTTTTGCTCAAAATATATTTTTACTTGTTGATGAAATCAGCCCCCTTATAGAACAAGCCTATTTCGGAGTTGGTAAAGTCTGAGTCTCACGTATCTCAAACACGTTGTTGACACACTAACCCTTCTTTCACTTTCACCTTTGCATAAGTGTTATTTCTGCACCAGTCTCTGTGACGCATTGCTGCTGTATAACTAAAAAGCCTTATTAAAACCCGAGCAATGAAGTTCCTCTCAGCCCTGTCTGCCCTCGGAGCAGAGGGGAGCTGGGCGAGGTGGTGAGATGCAACCTCGCTGGATACCCCTTGGCGAGGCCGTGGGCACAATAACAGACTGATGTACCACTTGGGGTCAGAGATTTCTTCATGCACGACAACACCCTGATTAAATTTTGACAAACTAATCTGAGGGAATATTTTCCTGCATCTGTGTTTGTAAAGTGTCCTTTTTCAGAGGATGCTAGGAAATATGTAAATTCAATCTGAGATGATGATGGTGAACATTATTTGAACAAGTCATCACTAAACAATACCAGTAGGAACATCAAACCTGGGACCACGTTTAACCTCTGTGTGTCATTTTACATGATTTACTCTATTTTTTCTTCCATATAAAGAAACGGATGTAATACAAAATTGTTAAGTCAGCTCATACAAGATGGGTGAAATGAAGAAAACACCCAAAACTGTAGTAGAGAACAAACTAACAAGCATCTCCCTGTAGTGGTTGGTTCCAACACAAGTTTTAAATCTCAGCGTCTTTGACGAAAGCAAATAGAAATATGGTTTCTGATAAAATAATAAACTGGTGTTAAGTTGTTTTGTATTACTCGGCTCTCATTGATGGATTTTAAAAGATTCATTTTCCAAATATATTTGATTGTTGTTCCATAAATCATTTTGACTAAATATGCAAAGCACATTTTTTAATTAATAAAAAACTGAATTGTCTATCCATCCATCGATTCATCCTTCATCCACCCATCCATCCATCAATTCTATAATTCATCATCTATCATCTATCAATCCATCCATCCATTCATCCTTCATCCACCCATCCATCCATCAATTCTATAATTCATCATCTATCATCTATCAATCCATCCATCCATCCATCCATCCATTCATCCTTCATCCACCCATCCATCCATCAATTCTACAATTCATCATCTATCATCTATCAATCCATCTATCTATCCATCCATCCATTCATCCATCCATCCACCTATCCATCCACCCATCCATCTGTGTATTCATCCATCCATCAATTTGTCATTCATCCATTCATCCATCCATCTGTTTATTCATCCATCCATCCATCCATACCATCATTCATCCATTTGTTTATCCATCCATCATCCATCCATCCATCCATCCATCCATCCATCCATCCATCCATCCATCCATCCATCCATCCATCCATCTTCCGTCCATCTGTGTATCCATCCATCCATCCATCTATTTATCCTTCATCAATTCACCATCCATCCATCCATCCATCCATCCATCTATTTATCCTTCATCAATTCACCATCCATCCATCCATCCATCCGTCCATCCATCCATCATCTTCCCCTTATCTGGTATTGACCTGAATTGTTTATTTATGAAATAATTCTAATTTATTTTTTACATAAAAAACTGAATTTCATAAACAAAGTGAGATTTAATATCTTATATATAATATTTTTGAGCATCAAGAACACAGAATGTTACAGATTTGAAGGAAATGAGTGCCATAGGTGTATTATATAGAGCCAAGTTTCTACTAAATTTGTCGGGGTTGTTAACATTATATCACTCACTGATTGAACCATATTTATTTTATTGTTTAGAAATTTGGGGAGCCACTTGCAAAACTTTTACACAACCATTGTTCATTTTGCAAAAAAGAGCATCGAGAATCATTAATAACAGTAACTATAGAGATCACACTAATCAGTTATTCATTAGATACAAAATACTGAAATTTCCTGACTTAGTAGAGTGGAAAATATTGCAAATAATGTACAGAGTGAATATGAGTATCTATCAACTAATATTCAGAAAATGTTTCATAAGAGAGTAAGTGGGTACATGTTAAAAGGAACTGATGTCTATAAGAACCCTAGATTCAGAACCAAAGTGAAGGAATGTAGCATTTCTGTAAATGGTGTAAGATTGTGGAATGCCATTAACAGCGAATTTAAAGAATCAACTTCACTTGCTATATTTAAAAATGTAGAAAATCTAATGTATTTAGTAATTATGAAAAGGTGAATTATAATGTCAAAGATTAGACATGAAAATATTAGAAAGTGACTGAGTTTATACTGTGTTTGTTTGACGGATAATTTTATTTCGTAAAAAGGGGCAGAAATTATGAGATTTTTTCATCTATCTGCTCCTTTTCATTCAAATGTTTTTTTCTCAATATGTTAATGTATATCGTATTTGTTTGTGTTTATTTTATACATTTTGAATGAAATAAAAGATAAAAAAAACGTTTTGCTCTCCACAGCTATCTCCTGGTTCAGTTTGACTCTGGCATCTCTAAACATTGTTTTTTTTCTCTTCCCCTCCATATTCTCATGGAATGTCGTATCATGAGCCAATTGGGCCAAACTTCTTTAAACTTCACTAGTTTCACTGGAAATCTTTGATCAGATCAAGAAAACAAGGTCATCAAATATGTTGTTTAAATAGTTTAATTCAAATTTTAGTTGGGATGCAAAATGATGATTTATTGTTATCAAGCCTCCTCTGAAAGAGTAGGAGGTTGGTTCTCTTCTCATTTAGAAAGGGAAATATGTCAGTTTGTATGATCTCCTTTAACATTTCATTTTGCTGTTTTTGTTTTTCCTTCAAGGAGAAAATGACAACATGCAGTTTGATGATTCATTTTCTAGAACAATCCTGCTGAGGATCTAAATTACAATTCACAGCAAGAAATTGAACGAACAATCGTGTTTAAGTGAGCTGCATCAGAACCTCTTCTTCTGTCTCGTGGCCTGCAGAACCAAACACACGAAGCAGGGAACAGATCTAAAATATAATAATAATAATAGTAATAATAATAATAATAGCTGAGTGTTTTAAATGTTTTTATTTCTCCTGCTTCATAAGCATTAAAACATTGTTTTTTGAAATTGTAATAGCTCAAAGATGTTAAAAAATAAATGTGACATTTTTCTTAAATTTAATCATTTAATTTAATCATTCATGTACCTTTTTATAATTTTTCTTCAAATTTTTCTTTTAAGTGCTGACGCTGCTGTAACAAGTGACTTTCCCCTCTGTGGGATCAATACATTCTATTCTATTCTATTCTATTCTATTCTATTCTATTCTATTCTATTCTATTCTATTCTATTCTAAAATAAGAATCCCCAACAAAAGCCTGACACATCCCAGTTCTTTTCACTTCCTACTGAAAGGGTCAATGCAATAAAACTTTGATTTAATAAAGTTCACTAGATCACCTTTTGGCCTGATGCCATCAGTGACAAACAGCTCCCATCCCCCTTGGATGAAAGGATTGTGGTGGGTTCTTACCAGCCTTTCAGAATAATGTGGATTGGTTTTCTGCCCTTTGTCTGAAGGAACCTCCTCTGACAGGTGTCATCACACCTCACTCTGCTGGATGTGCTTGGGATCTCACCTTTTTTAGAGGATTCTCAAAAAGAACCATCTGTGTTAGATTAACCAGGTTCAGTCATCCAGGTGGACCAGGGGAGCTGTCCTGATCGTCATCATGCATCATTTGATGTATCAGATTCTGAATCTAACTGTTACTCCATCTCTGAAGCCTGGGATCTGATGGGGCTCATCAACAGAATTCCACAAAGCCGTGGATGAAGAGACATGAAATGAATAGGATGTTTTCAATGTCAAGAAAACCTACTGATCAGTGTGTAGCTATAAATATGAGCACACACACACACACACACACACACACACACACACACACACACACACACACACACACACACACACACACACACACACACACACACACACACACACACACACACACACATCCAGCTATTTGCCAGTGAGCTAGACAAAATGAAACATAGCCCACAAACACACCAGCTGGATTTTGATTATCCAGAAATTCTCTGAACGTTGCCTGGTAACCTCAGTGAGAAGCCAGGACTCATAATCACTGTGCAACCAATAACTGGTCACCGCTGAGTAATTTGATTAGATATTTACAATCATGGGCTTTATAGCTATTAAAAATGTGATGAGCATTTATAAAACTAGTTGAGATTAGAAACACAAACACAAACGTCATACAGAGAAGATCCAAGCCTGTTTTTTGGTCCGTTGCTGCTGCATGTGGCCTAAAAGCTGGAATGATGCACTTCTAAAAGATACATGCGTGAACAACACAAGTTGTTTTTGTTGCTTTTTAAACTTTATGTCCCACTTAGCATGATAATTATTCTTTCATTTAAAATATTTCTACGTTCCAATACGTTTCAGCTTGTGTTTTTTCTTCTTCATAAACTGAAAAACAATCAATCTAATTTTTACCACGAGCATCGGTTTTATTGAGCAGCATCAATTATTCAGGCTGTGTCGTATGACCGAGATTGCTCAGATGCAAACAGCCTTCACATTTGAGCTCAACCCTTTTAAATTTATTCTACATAGAAGAAAATAACATGAATCACATTCCTCCGCAGGGCAGAAAACAATTACCTCCAAAAGATAACAAGGGAACAAAATTAGGCAAAGCAAACTGTTGTATTAATGCGTTTACATGCAAACAGCTTTATAATTACAATAATGTGCACTGATGCTGTTGGAAGAAGAAAATATGTTTCCCATGTTTGCATTCAACATTAATAATGTTTGAATACAAGAAGTGTGCAAATAAATCAGTTGGGATGAAGGGAATCAATTTTCAGACCAAAGGCACATTTTTTTTATTTGTTGACTAAAAGATGAAAAGATAAATCAAATTGTTGCAGTAGAATTTTAGAAGGTTTTCAAGTTTTCTAAATGCAGGAAATATGACTTTCAGGGCCACCATGTGAAGCAGAATTAAAACATGAAAGTAAAGAAAAAATGGGGTGGAGAAGTGTGGAAACAGTGCCGATGATGCAGAGGCAATATGAGTTGAAATAACAAAACGATCCTGAAACTGGAGAGGAAATAAAAGGAAAAAGAGGAAGAAAAAAACATTTCTCATCTTTAATTATCCATCTTTCTTCACAAACCAGGTGAAAAATAAGACCTTTTGTTGATTCAGTTCAGTCGTTGGTGTGAAAAATGATCCAACACATCGTTTTAAAAGCGTTCTTGTTCTGCTTTGTGAAGTCAGAGAGCTTCTGCCTCATTTCCTTCTCAAGCTTTCTAAAATGACCACTTTAAATGCAACGATGCACCTAAACCAAATTAAGTCAGACAAAATGGTTTTGGATTGAGTAAATTAGTCAAGAGCGTCACACGTGACACAGGAAAAATTTTGAGAGTTTACTATTTTAGTTTCTCTTCTAAGAAAAATGTTGACGTGAGACATTGACCTGTATTAGCAGAGTGCCTTCTTAAGGTTCTACAACCCCCCAAGGCTCTTCACAACACAATCACCCACACACATATACACACGCTGGTGGTGATGAGCTGCCCTGGGGCGCACTGACAGAGGCGAGGCCTGCCGGTCCCTCTGACCACCACCAGAAGACAAGGTGGGTTAAATGTCTTGCCCAGAGTCACAACAGCAGCATTTTCTGGTAGGAGCCAAGATTGAACCTGCAACTTTCTGATTACTGGACAACCCGCTCTACCTCCTGAGCTGCTGATATTGAAAAGAATGAATAAAAATTAATTCCTGGTGGATCTTGACACGCTGGGAACCCTGGAGAAAGAGCAACACTTTTTATGAGATTATAAGTTTCACTAGCCTGGCCTGCCAGACTCGTCCTCTGTGTAATTCTGCACAGAGAAAGAGTCTGGCAACTCACAGGCAGAGAGGCACATGAGGGGCGGGACTAGGCAGCTCAAAAGTAACCAATCAGAAAAAGACGGAAATGCTGACAGTTCCACGCGACGCTGTAGTTGTTTTTAGCTGTAGTTAAAACAGGCATCTGGCAACGGTGCAAACATCTTTTATTTTTTAGAAGAAATGCTTTTAGTGATTCTACTTGTTGTGGATTTATACACATTTGTAAAGAATGGGTAGTTTACATGTTACTTATAAATCATAAAATGTGAGATTCCATAGAAATGTGAAACATCAATCTGATGGATCTTTGACTATTTTAACCAGAAGATCTGAACTTTTTATTGCAGGGATTAAGCGACACTTCGTATTAACTCCAAGGGAAGAGAGAGTCAGGTTTAGAATAGTTAAGAAATTTATTTCTACACAATTTAAACAAGACTAACTTAAACACTCTGTATACTGATGGAACTAAGGTGGAGTGAGACGTGAAATGAACGATGATGGTGTGTGTGTGGAACGTTATTCAGAACCAGCGGATCCGGAGAATCAGTAGTTCTGAGTGGGAGTGAATGTTTCACTCTAAACTTTAGTAGGAGATTTATAACACATGAAACGCCATCTGTCGGTCTACACACCCAGGGGAAGCCTCCGTTAGATCCAGAATGCCGAGGTTCTCTTGGACCCTCCTTTGTACCGAAGCCGGTAGAAAAGCAGCGGTGCCCACCAAACTAGTCTTAGAATGCTTCCAGGTCACTACAGATTATCACTGGCGTCTCCGAGATCCTGCAGGGGTCTTTTATTTTGAAGGAACCGTTGCGGTCAGGTGTAACTTGCAACAGATTTTATCCAGCTTGTCTGAGGTTCTTTATGGCTGAAGAGGAAGTTCGGATGGCCTGTCTGAGACTTCTCTAGAAAGCTTTGAACTAAAGAAAAGGTGGCGTGGGATAGTTTTTATAATTGTCATATTTTGGTTTACTGGCGAATCAGAATTTGACATGCAAAAAGAGGGTTAATACAAACACCACGGATAACCACGCATAGCCAGAAACGAAGGTTCTGATTGGGTCAGACAAAAGGAAATGTGTCGTGTGACTTTAGCATTACGTGTCATTAGTGTCTAGTGCAAATGCAATATCAAGTAATAAACATTGTCATTTCACAGATTGAACATTGGGTTCACATTATTATTGGTAATAACAAAGTTGTTGATTATGTGTTTATCAAAAATAGTTCTTCGTCTTGAGCTGTAACAAAGGTGAAGCAGTTCAGATGAGCAGAGTGCATGAAAGACCTTGGCCACTATCTCATGTAGATTAACCTCTCAGAGACTTTATGTCTCTGCTCGAGCAGACGCAGCAGATCATGACCTTTAGGTCAAAAACAGGACATTCATGACGCTACACATTTGGGTCATTTAGAACAGAGGAAAGAGTCGCAGCGAACTCCGCCACTGTCTTCGTTGTTTATGAGAAACTGAGCGTCGCTGTGTGTAACGTCCGTGACGCTGTAGTTTGTAAGCTGTAGTTAAAAATGGTGTCTGGCGACAGCGCAAACATCTTTCTTCAGAAAGAAGGCTTTTAGCGCTTCTACTTGTTTTAAAGACGTGTAAGAGTAATTTAAAACAGAGGAAAGAGCCGCAACGAACTCCACTTCAGACGCCATATTTATGACAAACTCGGCGTTGTGGTGTGTGACGTATACTACTCAGTGCTGATTGGCTCAGTTGGAATTCTCAGGGTGTGGGGTTACTTGAATAGGAGATTTCCCAGACCCTTTCTCTGTGCAGAATTAAACAGATGAGTGACATGGTTTTGGGGACAAGTTTAACCCAAGACATGCAGAATTCACCACCCACGAGTCAATTAGAAAAATTAAAGAATTTTATTTTAAAAAATCGGGAACTGAGGGCGTACTGGATAAGGTCCAGTGGGGATTGCAACAGAACCGTAGCGTCTGAGGAGGGGAGAGCAGTGGAACAGGTGAGTCCACGGAGGTAAGTCTAAACTAGGAAGGTGCAGAGCAAAGACTTACGGGAAGCTGGGGGCTGAGGAATTGGGGAGGGTAGGTGGAGTGCCGGGGTGAATCCAAGAGGGGGTGTCCAGGAGAGGAGGCGCGAGGAGAGCAGGATAGTGGGCCGGCAGGGAGGAGAGGAGAACGGTGAATGCTGCGTCCAGGAGATTTATGGGGCACAGGTGAGTAATCCAGCGGGATCGTGGAAATGTCCAAGTAGTCAATCAGAGGAGCCACAGGAAAACCAGAGAAGCTCCAAAAGCTTCATAAGTCCAAGGAGATCCTGAGGAGTCAAGGTAAGGTCCACAAACAGAACAGTAAAAATTATTTTTAAAGTTTTTATATAAAAATTTTCATCACAATTCATGTAAATGTCCCATTCTGTGTTAGTATAGGGCAAAAATCGTCACTTTGCATCACCATCTCCTTGTCATTTCTGCCTCTCGTTATGCTGAGTTTATGTCTGTTCTTCTTGGCCTTTTGAACAACAGGAGTCTGCAAAATTTATGTCACATTATTGCACCTTTCAATCTCAGTCTCCTGTCAAAGGTTTTGAAAGTCGAAGGACAGAGGTAGAAAAATGGGGTAAAAAACTGGAAACTAGCTATTACAAGTACAAATAACAAAGAAACTCCTGTCTAGATGGTGCTTAATGTTTTAAATCAGTAATAATTTTATGTTATTGTTTCATTTCAAAATCAAAATCAAATCAAATCAAATCAAATTTATTTATAAAGCGCTTTTCAAACAAAGTGTGATTCAAAGTGCTTTACAAAATGACATGCACATACAGAACGAAAGAAAGAAGATGAGGTGTCTAGCTAGCTGGATATCATTGCTAAAATACAAGATGATCCAGTTTTCAGATCCTAAAACACAAGCAGAGTGTTGAGAGTAGTGTGTTTATTAAACGTTATCAACAAACTCTTTACATAGTTTGCCCAAATGTGCAGCTTTGAGCCTTCAGCTTGACACCAGATACTTGAAAGCCCAAAGTGTTTTCTGATGGAAGCACAGAAACGTGACTACTACTACAACATCTCCATCCACAAGTTTGGAGGAGGACTGGGTTTGTCACCAGATGGTGTGCCCTCTCAAAACAAAAGTCAAGCTGAGGTGAACAGAAGCAACAGAAACCAAAACAGCCCGAATCCACAGGGAAACCACGGCATACAGACTTTTATATCACAGACTTTCCTTCGGGCTTCTCTCCAATCTCTTCAACTGGTGTCGTCTTGTGGTTTCTGCAACATCACGATCAAAAATATCTAAAATTGATAAACAGTTGTTAAAAATATTGTTTATCATTAGAAGGGTCTTCACAGAACATGTTCAGTTGCAGCATGTTATTGCTGAGTGAAAATATGCATAACAGTAATGTGTACTGAATTAATCTGGAAGAATGAAAAAGCTTTAACATAAAAGAAGAAAGAATAAAAAATAAAGGAAATCGTGATAATCATTTATTCATCGAATCGTAGGGCCCTGAAATGAAATCAAATTGTGAGGTACCTAAGAAGGGTGTGTGTGTGTGTGTGTGTGTGTGTGTGTGTGTGTGTGTGTGTGTGTGTGTGTGTGTCAATAAAATGAGTCGGCATCCTTTGGGGTTTATTTCCTTCCCCACTTAGCTGTGTAGGTTATTAGGAGAGACTCCTTGAAGCTATTTTCCTGGAATATAATGAATCTGAACCCCCACCCCATGTGTGTGTGTGTGTGTGTGTGTGTGTGTGTGTGTGTGTGTGTGTGTGTGTGTGTGTGTGTGTATTCAAGGATGTATCTACTGTGAAAGGGATGCTGTGTGTCTATATAGAATAAAAAGCAGTGCCCTGTGTGCTTGGGAATATTAGACCTTGCTGAAACATCCGTCTTCACCATCAATCCGCTTTTTTCCCCTCATCACTCTTTTTCCTGAGGCACGATGTCAGGGTTGTTTTGCTCCTAATGACTTTCTGTCTAATAGTTGTGGCTGGTGGTTCTGGCATGTAACATGAACACAAATCATGTATCATCTATTGACTTCAAGCTGCTCTGCTTTGTCTGCCACTTCAAGCACAGCCACATCAGGTGATTTTATTCATACCCAGTAGTTACATTTATATTGCAGACCAATATAAACGTTTAAATATACACATAAGGAATTAAAATGAGCAAACATATAAAAACATAAAGGTTGGGCATGAATCCTTAAAAATGTAATTAAATTAAATAAAACAAATGATAAAGGGTCAATTATCTATAAACAAGTAAAATCAACGCCACACATCAATAACAATGTCCTTTGTTCATGACATGTTGATTTGCATCTGTCTTCACACCAACTGATGTCGCCTCATTTCCTCAGAACAAGAAGACAGCTACACTCAACATATGTCATGAAGCGGTCTTCAGCAGAGCTCCGACACAAATCATTATACCAAACAAACCCTGGGGTGAGTCAAACCGCTCACTTTGTTCAGTACAAGCTTATTTAGTCTGACTCTCTTTGTCCTGTTAATTAAGAAATCAAAAATCCACCTGGAAGCTTTTGAAGAAAAAAGTAATTTTATTTAATTAAATTACTAACACAAAAAAATTGGATTGTATGAAATTTGTAAAAAAAAAAAACCTGTTGTGTCTCATTTGGTCTATTATTGACAGAACTGAGATTTGATTTTGCTGGAAGCTTTAAATTTTTGATGTGCATTTTCAAATGACTAGAAATTTGTTGATGGTCCCTAACCGAACCACAGCTTTTATGAGCAAGTCCTCAGAACACAGCTGACCGCCGTCTCTCTCTGGCGCATAGCATGACATGAAAACTCGTTGCTGGCTGTACCAAACCACTGAGCGAATGTCTGTGTCAAATATCCAACATCCGATTAACTTCACCGTGGCGCAGCCCTGCTGCAGCACCAGGCATTTCAGCTCCACTTTACTAAGTCCAACAGAGACTGGACTGAAACTCTGAGTGTGGTGTTCTGGCCACAGAGGGCAGTGGGGGTAATAATGACATCTCATTAACTCAGTAAAGCATCATTTTAGCACATACTGGCTCAAGAAAATGATTTAACATTATGAAAAAGTTGCAAAATATCCCTTTTCAAACCGCTGGTCTGAATTCATTTTAAGGTTAGAAGACAATCACAGCGTATCTCCAGGTGTTCGAAACAAGCTGAACTTCTAAGAAATATTTAAAAACATGTAAAATGAGACCCTCTTCTTTAGAACAGACTAGCTACATAAATTATCTGATCTTTTAACACTTTCAAACTGAGACCATGGAGCAAGACTTCAGTATGGCTTTGAGGAGATTCTGGTTCACCTTCCAACATCTCAGAAGGGGAAAGCTTGCAGGTTTAATGCCGCTATTACGTTTCACCACGCACGGGCGGCTGGTGGAAAGAAGGTCATCCTCAAATCTCCTGTAAGGGCGCCACGGTTCCACCATTTGGCAGCCCAGCGGCTTACACAAAGAGTTGCTCCTGAATGTTTGTGTGGCCAGTCTGTGGCTACAACCAGCTTGGTTAAGTTATCAGGTCCCTGTACCAGACTTTAGTTAACAAGGATAAAATGATTTAAAGAGGGGGACTGTTAGTTTTTCACACATTCATCTTCTTCAAGTGTATAGATGCTTTGATTGTAAACAGGAATTTGAAATGTTCATGTTTTCATGGAGGAAAGCACCAAGGCATCCCAAGACAGCAACCCAGTATGAAGAAAACTAAAAATTGTGCTGAAAGAGAAAAGAGGCATTAAAAAGCTACTGATTGCATTGGTTTTATTATTAGTTCATTAGGACATTAATGGCCACCCTGGTGGTGGGTCCAGTTCAGTCCTAAGTTCAAGTTTTATCAAATAATGAAATTGATCAAAAACAAAGAATTGACTGGTTTTAGTCATTCCAAGGGATTTGCTGTGGTGTTGGACGATGGCAAAATAATTTAATAATCCTCCTTATAAGTTAGTGTCTTCATGCCACACCCAACACACAACTGAGTCTCACCAGGATAAATAAGTAACTGGCCAAGCATCTTTCAGATGGTGCATTTAGGTACTTCCGGACATTCCAGCAGCATTACAACACGTGCACTGTTTCTCTACTAAACCAGGGATTTTATCAATAAACCCATTTCCTGCAGTCAAAGAGAAAAGGAGACACACAATAAAGCAGACATACAACCAAATTGCAATCTGTGGCAGAAGCAACGAGGCAACTGCCCCAAGTTCAGCGTTGCAAGTGTATTTTATAACATAGATAAGGAAAGAAGAAAGGTGTGTGTGTGTGTGTGTGTGTGTGTGTGTGTGTGTGTGTGTGTGTGTGTGTGTGTGTGTGTGTGTGTGTGTGTGTGTGTGTGTGGCCAACCGTGCCGATGCTAATGTGTAAGCGCCAGAAAAGGGCTGAAAAACAGTCCATTTGCATCCGAAAAAAGACAGGCTGTGCTAATGTAGAAACTCTCGATGCAGTCCAGACCATGCAGAGTCGCTGCTAGTGTGAAAGGGGCTTTACTTAGAAATAAGAAGGATGTTTTGAGAGGCTTTACTTAGAAATAAGAAGGATGTTTCGAGATAAGAGAGTCCACATGCTGACAATGATCTTTAATGGAGCAGTGGCTGCTACCTCCTTACAAAGGTACATGTGGAGGCAGAATAGGAAGCAGCCTCAGTGGAGCTGAGTTGGCATCACTGACACAGAGTTCTTCATCCATCTCAGGACATCAAGGCAGAGATTTGAAAACCTCTGAAAAGTCTTCTCCTCAAAAATGTCAAAACACGATACTCTTCCCCATCAAGTCAGTGACACATTTGATGCAAAGTGACCGTTCAGACTGAAGTTGCTTTGGTACCACATGTAATGAATAAAAAGGGTCAATTTTCACCATCGAATTGACACAGTAACCTTTCATGCATGCCAGAGCTGCAAAGTCAAGGTTACACCAGCTGGAGGATCCGGACGCACAGATCAACCTTTTGCTCACTCATTGTTCTTCAACGCAGACATAAAGAAACTGTCAAGGTCTCCTGCGAAAGCCCTTGTCTCTCTGCTCCAGACTGCTAGATTCCTCACTCTGAATAAAAGTGAATCCACACAAATCCTACAAGGCTTTACAACTTATAAGTTAATTAATCATATGTGATGAATGAACAAGATGTTTAAATCAAATGTTTGAATAATCTGTGCTTAAATCAATGAAGTTGAAATGAATGTTGTTCTTACAACGATTCATTGCAGATCTTATGATCAGTATGTGTTTGATTTAACAAGTTAATAATTATCTACACTCATACAAATCTTCATAAGATACAAATTAAGGTTAAGGTTCAACTCACATGAAGTTTAAAGATTCTTTATTCACAGAATTAAGAATCTTGTATCTGAAGGTGTGGCTTTCTGGGGGATGTTGGTAAATACCCAGAAACTTGTCAAATTCTGATTTGCCAGAATACGCCGGAAATCATAACATTGTGGTTTAATAAAACAGGAATTACTTCCCGAGTAATTCAGTTTCTGGCGGAGTTCCGAACTGGCCAATTTGGAACAAGCATCCTTGAGACATTTCTTTTGACGTACAGTTAAAAACCTGTTTGCAGCTGCAAGCTGACACAGTCAGACGGCTTCCTAAGATCCCACATCCACTTTGGATTCAAACAAACATTCCAGCTGCTGTTGTGATCTGGAAACATCTCAAGACTGGAAAGGTCGTATCGGAGTTTAATCTACAAAATCCCGGTGCCTTGAGGTCCACCCGACTTCTGACACTCCGGATCTGCTGGGGGGTCTCCGCCAGGGTTTGTAGACACAACAGATTGCGTCTGATGCTGTTTTACTAATAATCAACTCTAGTTTATAGCAGACAACAAATTCTTTTACACCCAGATTTCACAATCTCTTTCAGATACAAAGATTCTGATAAACATCTAACTTACATCACACCACACATCACATTCCATCACCGCATATCCACTACATCACATCTAATTATTCATATCTTGTCATGCATGATCATTAGTTTAGAAAATAATAAAATTCCTTTTTAACTATATACCTGACTCTGTCCGAATTAATACAAAGTCCCTGAACAAGAAAAAGTAACTAGAATCTTCTGATTAAACATTCAAAGATCAATCAGATTTATATTTCATATTAATATGGAATCATCACATCTTATTGGTCATAATAAATAGGTATTAATTGCTACACACATATGAAAGTGACTTGGGTCAGACTTTAAAAAATTGGATTTTTTTTCTTTTCTTCATTACAAACATTGCACTTTTGCCTACTTTGTGATCAAAGCCGATGTGTCCTTATGGTGGGCCGATGATCTGTTCTGACTGTAGCTTTCCAAGACCCAAGTGATGAAATTCCAGAAAATAAATCAGTGAGTAGCTACATTAGCATGACTACAATATAAAACAATTACAAAGTATTACAAATCCATAATTGACAGGTTTGCTTGTTGCTTTATATTTTTCTCACTCCCTTAATTGCAGAATAATTTAAATAATCCCACATAAGAAGCATGTGCAAATTTAAAGCTTTAATCAGAGGTAGTTTGATTCAAAAAGTTAAAGAAATTCCAGCCTGTGTCCCAGATGGGGTTGGAGAATTGGCTCTTAAGCTTTTTATAACAATTTCAGGGTCATTCCTTGTTTGTTTTTTTCCTTTTCAGTTAAAGAAGTGCATCTGAAATGTGAAAGCTGCATTTAAAAGCTGTAGCTGTGCACAATAATGTGCTTTCAATGGGGCTCTGAATGCACATTCAAAAGCTAATCCAAAGCGAGAATGTATCATTCTACTTGACCTGAGTGCAGCCGTTGACACCATCTCTCACTCGATCCTCCTAAATAGAGCTCCGGGAGTTGACGTCACTTCTCCCGGCATGCAACAGTTCAAATTGAAACGGCGCCATATTGGCAGGCAGAAGCCCGCAGCTGGACTATTTGTTATTGTCAGAAAACTCAATTCCTGTTGTGCCTCAGGATGCAGAACAGACGCGGACGACATAAGGAATGAGCCATCTACAGGATTCCCCAAGATCCGGAGCGCCGCAAACGTTGGATCATTGTAATAAAACGCGCTAGTGACCGGGCTGAAATGAAGCTGTGGGATCCCGAGAGTAAAGGTTTTCGCTTATGCAGCAACCACTTCATAACAGGTACTTAAACCAGCGTTTCCTCAACTGTGTATGGTATTTATTTTAAATGCTTTTATTACGATTCTTAGTGGGCTTCCTAAACTTATTTTGGCGTGGCTTTTTCTGTCTTATTACTCATAGCAACAAGTAAACGTCACGTAAAACATTGCCTCATGATTTCTGCGTGCTGCCGTTTACGTGTCTTATGATCACAGCAATTAACCGGCTAAGCTGTATTTCAGTTTTAAGCAATGGTTGATCAATTGTCAGATCACACATATAAAGCACTTTGGATTGCTATTATCTGTCTCACTGAGTCAGATCTCAGACAGATCCTGAGACGCTCCTGCCTGACATATTTATTTTATTCACGGAAAAAAGTCAGACTAGTGATTTCTCTTGGCGTTCACTTTATACATTCAAACAGCACAGCACTCTATTTAAACTACTTACATGTAAATCTGTTATTTGTCCATCCATTTTCATCCGCTTATCCGGAGTCGGGTTGCGGGGGCAGTAGCCTAAGTCGAGAGGCCCAGACTTCCCTCTCCCCAGCCACTTGGGCCAGCTCCTCCGGGGGAATCCCGAGGCGTTCCCTGGCCAGGTCCAGTAAGAAGTCCGCTCCAACAGCTTCTGGCGTTTTTAAAAAGTATCCCAGGGGCACGGTAAGGGTCGGAGATGTTTAGTCTATTTAATTTCTGACTATATAAAACAATTTAGTCGGTTTTAAAGTGTGAAGTAAACTCAGACGAAGTAAAATCCAAGCCGATCCCGTTCATTTTGTTTACCTTTGTTGCCTGCCAACATGGCATCTACTCTCTGAGAATCACGTGATGTCCGGAGCTCTATTGACTTTCTTCTCTTGGTACCACTCACACCCTTCTTCGCTGGTTCTCACTGGCTGCACTCAGTTCATTGAGTTAAAATCTTTTTCTTCCAAACCATCCCCAGTCACCTCAGGTGTGCCCCAGGGCTCTGTCCTGGGTACTCTTCTGTTTATACTCTATCTCCTACCCCTCGGCAATATCTTCCGTAAATTTGGTATACAATTCCATTGCTATGCAGATGACACCTTACATGTCTAGTAAGCCCCAATCCACCCTTCCGCCTTCCACCCTTACCCTCTGCCTCTCAGAAATAAAAAAATGGTTCACCTCCAACTTCCATAAACTTAATGATAGTAAAACTGAACTTCTCCTGGTCGGTACCAAGTCCAACATTGCCAAAATTGACAGCTTCTCCATAACCATTGACAACACCTCGGTTACCCCCACCCCTCAGGTTAAGAGTGGGTGTCAACCTCGACAGCTGTCTCTCGTTTCAGGCTCATATCAATAACATAACTCGGTCCGCATACTTTCACCTCCGATCCATAAATCGTCTCTGCCCTTCCCTTACGTCTAACGCTACAGCCATCCTAGTCAATAGCCTTGTTACCTTCCGCCTTGATTACTATAATTCACTTCTGTATGGTCTCCCTAGCAAACTCACTCATAAACTCCAACTTGTTCAGAATTCAGCAGCACGTATTATTAGTAGAACTAACACTTTCCACCACATCACCCCGGTCCTCCAGCAGCTTCATTGGCTTCCCATAAAATTGAGATCCATTTTCAAAATTCTACTCCATACATTCAAAGCCATCCATTCCATATCCCCTCCATACATTACCAGCCTCATTACCATTGCTACACCCTGCCGTTCTCTCAGATCTTCCTCCTCCATCCATCTGGTAATTCCCTCATTATACCTCAGCACCATGGCTAGTAGGGCTTTCAGCTGCTCTGCTCCCCGTCTCTGGAACTCTCTCCCTACTGGCATTGAAAACTCCGATAGCTTCAACCTCTTCAAAACCAAACTCAAAACTCATTTGCTCCAAACCACTTACTGTTTGTTATTTAATTAATTTTATTCTGTTTTATTCTGTTTACTTGTCCTTTAGTTAGTTGTATTTTTATTGTGTACTGTGTTCCTTCTCCTGTAAAGTGACCTTGGGTGACCTGAAAGGCGCTTTTAAATAAAATTTATTATTATTATTATTTAGTTTCCAATGTAAAACATTACTTTGATGTTAAATAATGATGATATGAATAATGATTTTGAAAATAAATAAATGAGAAAACAATCTTTATTTAGCGCCTCTCAAGATAAAAATCACGAGGCGCTTCACAAAAACAAACATTTCAGTTATAAAAAGATGTCATCAAATGAAAATAAATATGTTTTAAATTAGAAAAATTAAATTGTGATTAAAAATGTAAGGGAAGGGGGAGAGAAAAATAATTGGAAAGAGGGATCCTGGGAAAGGCAGAATAGGTAGAAAGAGCAGAATAAGGAGAGGGTGGTGGTGAAGGTCCCACAAAAGTCAGCCTGAACAGGTTAGTCTTCAGCTGCTTTATAAAGGAGACCACTGAGTCAACTGACCTCAGGCTCAGGGGGAGAGAGTCCGGGGGCCACATATTTAATTCATTGTTTTTAGGTGCAGCATGCATGTGCAGCAGCACCGTGAGTGGAAGCTTTATAAGTTGTAAAATAAACACATTATTGTCACGAGTTGGTTCAGGAGGAAGTTAGGACCCAAGATGCAGAGGACCAGATGGATGAGGCAGGGGTGGAAGATGAAATAAAATCCTTTATTTAGGATAATCCAAAAGGCAGGGAGCCAAAAATCCAAAATGACTAAATAAGAGATCCAAAACACTAGAAGCTAGAGACACTAGAAGCACTGGAAAAACTGGAGAGCAAACGAGACGAGTATGACAGAAAACAATGGACCAACAAACACATAGAGACACAGACAGGGTTATATACACTGGGGAGGATGAGAGGGAGATGAACTGCAGGTGTGTGGGGAGAGAGAGAACTCAATTACTAATCAGGGAGGAAACTAACATGACCTAAGAATAAAACCAAAAGACAAAAGCAGGAAACATAACTAATAATCTAAGGGAGAGAAAAACCACAAACACCGGTGGGAAAAACACACTAAAGAGACTAATAACATGAATAGCTGTAACTAAAGGAAAATAACCTAAGAGAAAAACCTAAAAACCAGAAGGACTGCAAACATAACTAATATTCTATGGGGGGAGCTGAAACTAAAGGAAAACACTACAGAAAGAAAAACTACAGAGGCGTGACTAAAAGGGGGCCAAGGGAGCACAGGACCTGGGAGGGGGATGCCTGAGGAGGGAAACCTAGAGGGCTGAAGATCTGGGGGCAAATGGGGAACACCAGGAGACAAAAGAGGAAGACGCAGACAAGGACACATGAGGGCGCTAGAAGACACAAAAGGAGAACCTAGAGAGGGATGGAGAACATAAGGAGAAACATGAGGGGAGATGCAGACTCAGATCATGACAATTATTTTGGGAATTTTATTCATGCAGCATCAAAACCTGAGCTTTATGATAGATGACCCACATCTGTATAGCACCTTTCAGAGTCAGAGGACTCCAAAGTGCTTCACACTACAGTGTATCATTCATCCATTCACACAATTGTTGTGATGAGCTACAATGTAGCTACAGCTGCCCAGGTGAACACTGATAGAGGGAGACCGCCTAGCACAGGCACCATCAACCCCTCTGACCACCACCAGCAGTCAAAGTGGCTTAAATGTCTTGCCCAAGGACAGAACAGCAGCATTCTCTGCTGAGAACCGGGATCGATCCTACAACCCAGATTACTGGAAAACCCACTCTACCTCCTGAGCTCCTGCTTCAGCATCAACTTTGGACGATTTAGACTTGGGTTATTTGTTGAGTCAAGAGCAGATAGAGGTACTTAGGTACTTTATTTAGAAAAAGGATGTGTCCTCTTTGATGGCGGTCTGCCGCAATGACTGACATCCGTAGACATGAGTATGTCCCTTTAACAGACCATGTCTGTTTGTGGCCACTAGATGGCCTCAGCATGCTGCCTGCACAGCTGTAGGAAATTCTAATCAAGGTGCTCCCTGTTAAAAGGAAGCACCTGGCGATGTGAAGGGGGAGAAACCAGATGAGAGCAGGCATGGAGGTGTTTGTTCTCCTCTCTCCCCCTTTGAGCAGACTTTAGCTTAGCTTGTGGTTACCTGAGTGATTTTGATCCATTCTAGCGAAGCACCTTTGTTTGTTTATCTATTTAGTATCGTCCTCATTAAAGAGAGACTCGGCTCACCCTTTTGGTGAAGCTTTTTGCGTTTGTTGTAGTTTTTACCCAGCCTTATGCGCTTGCGCTTTGTGTTTATTAGAGCTTGTTTTGTTTGTTATCGGTCCTTTGTTTATTATTCCTCAGTTCAGGATGACCATTTGTGTTTTTGTATTAATTCTATTTATTCTGTCCAGCCCAGAGAGTTGTTTTCTTTAATAAACTCCCATTTAAGAGATTTAATTTGGTTGGTTCTTTTCACAATACATTTTCTTTACTCCCTCCTTAACCATCATACTCCTAGTAGAGCTGAGGGACATAAAAGTCCCCTTGTTCATTGTCCAATACAGACAATACAGGCAACCATTGATCCCGCCCCACAGCTGTGGGTAGTGGCCAGACATATTCACATATATAGGATGGCTTTCCAGGCTAGGAAAACACTTCAGTGTGGTGCAATTAAAACTATTCCATGAAGAAGAAGGAAGCTAAATCCCTCTACAGTGATGAGAGAGACTTATTAGATGTTATCACACGTGCATGTAGTTTTGCTGCCAAGGGGGAGTTGAAGCCAGTTATTAATTTTAGGAAGCAAAGTACAATCCCTCACACGGTTTGGATAACCTGTTTTATCCTAAATTAATACAATTATGCTTAGAAAATAGCTTTTTGTTTTTAATCAGATTACTGTTTTATCTGATTTTACCTTTTTTGCTGATGTGAAAATGAACAAAGAACATCGATCCCAGTGAGTCGTGGAGGATGGCTGCTTATACTGAGCCAGGATTCTCTGGAGGTTTCTTCCTGTTAAAAGGGAGTTTTCCTCTCCACTGTCGCTGCATGCTTTCTTAGTATGAGGACTGCTGTATAGTCACTGACACTAGTCAGTGACTTGATGCAATTCGCTGGGTTCTTTATATAGGACACATTATTTCTGATTGGCTTAATGAACTGTGAATTGGAATGTTTATTATGTGAAGTGCCTTGAGATGACTCTTGTCGTGATTTGGCGCTATATAAATAAACTTGAATTGAATTGAATTGAATCTGTTGAAGGCAAACATATCTTCATAGCACTACAAAAACAGAACCTAACAGAAGCTTTGCTTTAGAGAAGGACACGAAATAAAACTACTTTTTGAGTTTAAAAAAGGTGACGCTGCTGAAGACTCTCAAAAACTGGCAAAACATAAAAAAAATTTTTGGTTTCTGACTTCATCCATTACGACAAGCAAAAATGTCCCATCAGTGTTCTAAAGGAAATAAATGGTTGTGTTTGGCTTACTTTTCTAATTTCACTTGAGCCTTTGATAAAATAGGATTTGCTTATAAAAGCTGTAATTTCCTCTGGTCCATACTCGATAGAGCCAAAAAGTCCAAACCGTTAATCGTTTCTTTTCCAAATCTGTATAAAAACAAGTAATTAGGCTCTTGTGGTTTCTGACTCAGACCCATTTAGCATCTCACTGCTTGCTCTTACTGTTTTTCACAGTTTGCTTCTTTAATGATTTGGTCCTGCATTTGTATTCTCAATTCACACTCCACATGATGACAATGATTAGGACTGTTACACTCATTCATGGCCTTTCATTCTCCATGGCTACTGAAAGAGGGACAACGCTGCAAAAAGTGATTTCTAAGAAGTAAAACAAAGCCTCATTTGACCTTATTTGCTTTGATTTGATCTTATTTTTAGTCCAAAAAAATGCGTTAAGAAAAATAGCAGTATTTCAAATAATGTAAATCTTCTTAAATATTATCTTGTGAAAAGGATGCATGTGAAAAATAAATGTAGTCTCAGACAGCAAATAAAGTGACAAACTGCTGTTTGCAGGTCTAAAAACACCACAACACATCTCATTACCTTTCTGAAGTGCAGCAAGCAAAACGGCCCAAACTCAGCGAATCTGTGAAAGATAAGATGTGTTTGGAAGAATGCTGGAGTGTAGTTGCCATGGACACACAAACATCAAACTGATAAGGATGTTGCTGAAGCGGTGGCCCATGTTCAAATGTCTCATCACCTGAAGGATTTTCACTTCACAGAGCAGCAAGCAGTATTATCGGCCGGTTTGACAAAGAAATGTTGGGTCTGAGTCATGAACAGAATCAGAGTTCTGCTCCTGGCAGATGACACTTGACTCTCACATCTCTTTTAATCAGATGTAAATGACAACATGAGATTCTGTGCGTAGTTTGTATTCTGCACACCAAGATGTGTGAGTGTGGTCAGATTTATCTGTTTTTAGCAGCGGCTGTTTTGAATGAAAAGCTGTTATTAACCCACACAGTATGCTGGCACCCAACAGCAGGCAGACACAGTCGGAAAATCTCTGGCAAAACATGCGGATCAGATTAAGCTCGAGTCCCCGATAACAAGGGCGTCAGTTTGTTGTCAGAATTGCTGGGGACAATAACCATACACTTGAGTGGGGTTTAAAAATTGCTGGGGACAATAAAGTAGGCTAGCACAGGGGTCGGCAACCCGCGGCTCTGGAGCCGCAAGCGGCTCTTCCATCCATCTGATGCGGCTCTCTGTGCTTGTAAAATAATGAATGGATATTTAAATAAAATGCTTTCTATTTTACTGCATTAATTTTACATCTGTATGCCAATTCTAAATGTAAAGATTGTCTGCGTAAACCTGAACAGTTCCAACCCGGTCTTACTGTGAGACCGGGTTGACGCGTCACGCTTGTGCGTAAACATAGGTGCTTCCTGAGCTGAAGAGGATGTGAGATTCTGGGCTTCTCCTCAGACAGGCTCCTGGATGTGTCGCAACATTGGAGACAGGAACAAGCACTATTCAGCAAAAGTTTCATAATCAGGGAACATTTTCTAAGTGACAAGTCTCTCTGAGAGACAGGGTTTGGAAAACGCTCGCATCAGTGGGAGGAATCTTCCCACATGCGCTCTGGTTCTGCGACGCGCTCCAAGCCCCTCTCCACATCTTCAGCTCGCTGTGTACCTTATGTAGTACACGCTGACAGTGAGCTGCACTAAGCAGTGTCCAGCTCAGATGTTCTGATGGGAATCTTTTCTTGAGTGATTTAGCTACATCTGCGATTTAAGTGGAATAAAGTGTCAGTTCGTCTGCATGCGTCGGGGTAATTCTTTCTATTCTTTCTCCATCAAAATAAACGGTCAAATACGGGAACTGTCCGGTCAGCACAAGCCCTGCTTTTAACTGTTCTGTTTTCTTGTGAAAATAGATAAAATTAAACTTGATTAACACCAGAGCCAGGCGCACTGCACCGTTATCTCCGTCACTGTAAATGAGGGAAAAACAAAATGATCGGATCCTTTTCTGACCTTCCCCACCTACAAAGTTTAATTACAACAATCAAACGTGACAGAGCCTGGATTTGTATTCTGAACAGTCTAAACATGTTTTAAAAAGAAACGTATGACAAAAGTGGCACCTGCTCAGTAAAACCACCAACAGGGTGAAAAATATCTAAATATTGTAGGCAGAGACGGGCTACAACTTCTGGATCCACTTTATATAAATCGTTTTATTGATTATCGTCTTATGAAAGATAACTTTGACGTACACGAGCGACCAGGCGCATTGCAAGCTTTTCAAAAGTGTGGGGGATGTTGTCTGTGCCTAAAATAATTTCATGTTATTCATCTTGTTAGTTAAATTTCCTTTTTTTTTTTTTTTTTTTTTTTTTTTTTTTTTACCGTGTCCTGTCTGGCTGTGAAGCAAGCAGAATTGATGTCTGAATGCTGGTGACAAGCCTTACAGATTTATTCTCAGGTGGACCATCAAAGCGTTTGCTTTTAATGTCACGCCTGATACTTAAAACTTTATTGTTATTGTTGTTGAATGCTTTGTAATTCCGACCAGACACGGAGACAGAGGTGAAAGAGAAAGGAAAAGAAAAGGTGGGGAGAGAGAGGGGGGGGGGGGGGGTTCCACAAAAATAAACAATGAACAAGAGTCTGCTTCTAGACCTGCAGAAAAAGACAAAAAAAAACAAAAGGACAAAAAAAAGGACACAACAACAAAAGCAAGATCTAGCTATCACTACGTCAACTTGATGAAAAAAATATATAATCAACATTGCTTAACTGAAGAATCACGATAATAAATCACAGTGCATTAAGTGCCCACCATAGTCTTAAGACCTGTGTTTAACATGCCCAAGCCCATACTTTTGAGAGCGCCATGTGAGCACCTGTATGTGTACACGTGCTTGTTTATTTAAGGTTTCTCTATAGGAGCGTCCAACAGAGAGTGTGAGGGACCACAGATCCGCCCCCCCAAAGATGCGCAGGAGACGGGGGGAGCTCCAAGTCCCAGAGATCCAGGCGCTGCCTCAGAACACAGGAACCCCAAGGAGACTGCAACCAGGAAGGCCCCCGCCCCCCTCGAGAGGCACAGAGGATCGCCCCGGGGGACCACAACCAGCAGCCGGCAGACTCCCGGGAGACATCAGCGGCAAGTTAAATTTCCATAATAGTGGAGCAGGTGCGAATTTTAGACGTGTCACGCATGTCTCCGTTTTAAACATGTTTAAACTGTTCAGAATACAAATCCAGGCTCTGTCTCGTTAGATTGGTGTAACTACAGTTTGTACTGAATGAAACTTTACATTAAACCATGTTGAAAAGAAAAGGATCGGATTAAATCGTTTCCCCCTCATTTACAGTCAGTACAGCTTATACGCGTGGCTCTGGGGTTAATCAAGTTTAATTGTTTCTCTTTGCAACAATCTTCACAAGAAGGCAAAACAGTTAAATGGCAGGTTACAGATATTTCCATTTGACTGTTTATTTTGACAGATAAACTCAAGGATGTTCGTTGATTTGAAAGAGTTACCCCGACACACACTGATGCGCATGGATGAGCTGACATTTTAATCGTTATGCACATCGCAGAGGTAACTAAATCAATCAAGAAATGATTCCCATCAGAACATCAGAGCTTTATACTGGACACTGTGTTCAGCGCGGCTCGGAGCGCCCACAGTGGACAGTGGGCTGAAGATCTGCAGAGGGGTTTGCAGCGCAGTGCAGAACCACGACGCATGCGATAAGATTTCCTCCCACTTGAAGCGGTCTGGAAACCAGGTCTCTCTGTTCTTTTTATGAAATTATGAAACTTTGGCTGAACAGCGCTTGTTCCTGTCTCTAATATGGAGACGCATGACGCATCCAGTCTGAGGCAGAATAGCCTCTTCAGCTCAGAAAGCTCCTGTAGAGACATTTGATTACGCACAAAGTTTATGTGGAGCAGAAGCGGCCGGGCCACGGCAGGTGGGATGTTCCTAGCCTACATGAAGTGAAACTGTTTAATTGTAACATTAATATGTTACTGGACACGCTGGTCTGGTTGGTTAGACCAGTGTTTGAAATGGAAAACACACACACACACACACACACACACACACACACACACACACACACACACACACACACACACACACACACACACACACACACACACACACACACACACACACACACACACCAATTAAAATAATGCTGATAGCGTGGACTAGAAGCCAGGTGATGGTTTATGTATTTAAATGATGATCAGGCTGATGTAAAATGTAATCTCCATCCACATCCAGACACAATTATCCTCTATTCTTTCTCTAGTTGCTCTGCTCTTGTCTGGGCTGATCAGCTGACGGTGCGCGCGGCGCGCCTAACTAGCGGCTGATGCACATTTTATGCATTTGGAGAGGTGGGCTGGATGCTTTGCTTTTACTGGAAGATGGTCCACTTAACGCATGGGTGTAGAATACATATTAATGACAAATGAATGAAAATTAAATTGTGAGTTTTTACTTCATATTTTAGAAATAAAAATGACGGGGGGAAACATTTATGACGTCTTTTTAAACGAAATTTTCTAGCGCGACCTGCCTGCTTCACTTAAGTCACTGCTAATTAAGGTCCGTCCAAAATTACCGTGGCCCACCCAAAAATGAAAACCTGGCACCGCGCCAGTTATAAACCTCTGCAAATTGTTGTTCTTCACTTTATCAAACTCAGACTTTGTACAGCTAATGTCAAGATGTAAAATTATGAATTCAGTCGAGCTCTTCCGTCCCTCCCTCTCCTGCTGTCCTGGAAACCCGACATCGGCTGTCAGAAGCGGGAGATGAAGAAGGAGATGAGGCAAACAGAGTGAGTGCGACGTAAAGAAACCAGACTGGTGTGGAGGTGAGCAAAACAGCTGGAAAAGTGTGGGTGTTGAATCCCCCACGGGTGCGACGCCCATGCGAGCGACCTGTACTGGCTGCTGTCACCTTGTGAGCAGCTCTCTGCTGTCTGAGGGTAGGCCCCGCCCACAATGCCGCAGCTGCTGTGGCTCCGTGTTTTTTTTACTGTGGGAAACGGGTAATGATGGCTCTTTGATGGGAACAGGTTGCCGACCCCTGGTATAAGATCTGAGCTGGTAAAACAAAAATCCTCATCAGCAGGCTTTTTTGAAAGTGGGGGGGACACAGCTGCCAATCACAAATGTTGCCGGGGACATGTCCCCGGCGTCCCCGGCTAAAATGACGCCTATGCCCGATAAACTAAAAACAGAATCAGAGGAGAAAATAGAAACGATTGATATTTTCACCTTAAGGTTTCAATCAAGGTGATAAAACTCCAGTTCGCTATAAACTCAAATGTGTTTACGTATATAGCGTTATTACAGGCATATATAATAATAATAATAACAATATTAATAATAACAATAATAATAATAATAATAATAACAATCCCAAGTCCAGCACCCTGAGACTGTACACTAGCCATTAGGAAGGAGGATGAGGACTAGTGAGTGTAAGAGCCACTGTCCAGGATGAAACATCCCAGATCCATAAGTACATCAAGGATAGGGCCCCAACTGATGATGTGCTACGTGAATGTCTCATACAATTGTGAACAGAGGAAGAGATGCAGGAAATACCATCTTGGGAGGACAAGCCCCTACATGGGATGTACCATTGACAGATAACTGAAGTGGCTGGTATCAAGAAATCCTACCAATGGCTAGAAGGAGCAGGTCTAAGGGACAGCACAGAGCCTGGAGAGTGAAGACATCAGTGGTGCCCGGGGTCATCGGTGCACTCGGGGCAGTAACCTCCAAACTGAAGGAGTGGCAAAAGCAGACTAATCCATTTGAACCAATGCTGCCACATTTCCAGCATGATAACTTTTATTTCTTTATTTTTAGATCATTTCAGGCACGTGACCAGCTTTTAGTGTCGTTATTGATGGCGTTTAATGAAGCTACGCTTCATAAATCCAACAAAGTTTTTTTTCAAATATATTCATTTTTCTCAGATATGAAAGATTGAAGTTCTCTCCAAACGTCTGTACTAATGCATCGAAGAAAAACAACAGCAGCTGCATTTTCTTTCAGTCTATCTCATGTGTATAGCTTCTTTGTGACATTAGGCAGCTTTAAATATGCACAAAACACTATGTTTTATAAGGTACTTTGTTTGATTTGCTGCTTGTGTCAGAGCCTCCTGATGCTGTATCGATCTTGGCCTGTGGATGCTCATTATGCAGAAATACAGTTGGATGCAAGCACTATAAAACCAGTTAGTAAAAAGAAGCAAATGTGTTATTGTGAGTGAGACTTTGCTTGAAAGATCTTTACGAAAAAATCATCAGTCGCCTAAGATGAAAATCACTCTTTTTACCTCATTGGAGTAAATAAATTACTGAAAGACACATTTCCCAGAAAATAACTTTTCACGTCTTGTTATTGCATTTCAAGTTACTTTATTTTTATTTTTCTGAAGATTTTCTATCCTTGACTTAAGTAGTAAAACAACAGGGAAAAAAAACCCTTTCTGCAAGCGATTGCCTTTGCCTAATTGTTTATCCAGAGCGCTGGACTTAATAAGAGGCTGGATCATTCAAGGTTATCCGTTTAACAATAAACAGCTCCCAGTTCCTCGGTGTTTATAGCAGCTGTGTAAAGCATTGTCAACCTCTATGATCAATGCTTTGTTAACAAAGAGTTTAGAGTTGCATTGGCTTTGCATGCCTGAGGTGCAGAGGATGGCTTTAAAAGGAAAATGTTTCACAACGTTATGAAGTTTTCATGATGCCCTCCAGCTGACCGAAAATTCTGGACTATCTTGGTGACACAAGAATATTTTTATGTCTGGTAAACCAAAGCAGTATAATGAATTTACTTAAGCAGCCTTTTTACATGCAGCTCTGTTGATTCCTCACAAATATCTCAGTTAACATTTTTATATTACAGTTGCAGTTGAGGTCTGGGCCACACCCAAAGGCCATAGCAGGTGTTGGAGCCTGGGCCTTGCTTAGCGACTGATGCTGGATCCTGGTGGCTGGTTCTGTCCTTGTGAAGTTACAAGCTGCCAGTTGTTTTGTGTAGGAGGATTAAAACCACCGTGTTGGTTTTGCTGGGTGTAAAGCTTCTTGAAGATCTTGCTTCAAGCAGTAGATCAGCTGGCCTTCAAGCCATTTTATAGAGAAGCTTTCACTCTTGAACCTTACATGCTCCAGTGTTTACACAAATATTGCTGATGCAATCTGCATCAGTTGCAGGGTTTGAGATTAATACTAAGATGAACATTTTTACTGTCAGAATTTATGATTTCACTAGACAGTGCTCAGCATCACCATTGCAGAGTTTCTGATTAAGTCACAGGAGTTTGTGTTAATTCAAGCATTTTGTGATCTCAAAGTGTCTCTCTGCTTTTAGTAAATGGTGCAGTTGTATTTTGCAGGTTCAAGCCACATGTGTACACTGGTGCAGTTTGAAGTGGCTGGGAGGAGAGCCAGCACCCTCCAAATCTGTGATCATGGTTCGAGGATGGAGTGAGAGATGGATTCATTGCCTGTACAGTAAAAGGGAGAAAGTTACGGTTTATCTAAATAAAAAAGACCTGAGCTGAATATCTCTTGCTTTACAGGTTTGTCAACATTACAGTTCTCACATATGAAATGTCATGACCACGGGAACAAGATCTTGGATACAAACAGCTGAAATGAGCTTAAAAAGGAGCAGCTAGTAGAGCCGCAGCTCCTCCATAAAGGAATCAGTTTAGGATGTTTCCTGATCAACTCTGGAGTTTTTTTGTTGGGGGGGGGGGGGGGGGGGGTTCGGTATCCCACTCAAAGGAGCCTACTGGGGAGACACAGAACTTACTGTACTGATTATTTATCTTATCTGTCTCGGGAACTGGTCGAGATCCACCAGGACGAGTTGGATGTTTGGGTTTGTGTGCAGCCATACTTTGTTGGACTGGGCCACAAGCTATGGCTCTATCTGGCATTGATTCAAATTCTGGATATTCCCAGTACATCCTGGAATGGGTGTGGTGCTCAAACGTTCTGTGTTGTTTTCCCCTTGTCTAACAAGTATGTCAGCAGGAGTAGCTCATGCTAGCATTAGCTGTAGCTTGTTCTCCCAACATGATCACATACAGGACATGCCACATGCTAACCTCTCCCAGAGTTACCACAAGGACCAATTTGGCATGCCACCCCAAAAAATTATTTGGCCCCATCTGGCCACCCCTATAAACATTTTCTGGAGGCGCCCTGGGACAGCGGCCCTCGCGGACTGGAGTTTGACACATATGCCTTAATCTAACAGTTGAAATGTCTCCCCAGCCTTCATTAGTGTCTACAGGAGTGATTCATCACTAAATTACACAGTTCATGATGTAAAACATGCAGGAAATGGGCTGGAACCAGACTGCAGCACCAGGTATGCCAGCTCTATTTTTTCTAAAATCCCAACAAAGCGGCCCACCAGCCTGAAGTTGCAAGTGGAATATTCTGGCCAGTGGGGGTGATAGGAGTTGGGTGGAGTTTCATATTAACCCCGTAAAGGGTAATTGTTGCACATACTGACTCAAGAAAATGATTTAAAATTAAGAAAAAATGTTGATGGTTTATCTCTTGAGGTCCACATGGCAGTGGTGAGGTTGTGCTCACTCCTCACCCCTGCCACGTGGACCTCAAGGGATGAATCACCAACCCTGCTCAATGGTCAACTTTCCTGGCGGAGTCACCCAATAAGACAGTGGAAGGGATAAATTAGGCTTTAAGAAGCTTTATCTCTGGAATTTATTTATTATCATTGTCATTAAATTGAAGTTGGACAGATGACTTGATTATGACTTGAAAATTCAAAGTTAAGGACTTGGACTTGACTTGGACTTCCACATCGTTGACTTTGGACTCGAGTCGGACTTGACTGACTTGGACTTGACTCAAGACTTGACTGGAAAGACTTGTGACTTACTTGTGACTTGCAAAGCAGTGACTTGTTCACACCTCTGCACTTCCATGGTACTGACTGGTCAGTTAACATGTATATTGTTATGTTTTTGGAATATACAATAATAGTCAATGCTACAACACTCAAAAAATCCATGTTTTCAACCTCCATACTGCAATAATAGTTGAGGTGGATCAAAATAATGGTCTCAAAGCAACCACAGTTCATGAACAACTTCCATTTAACGTACGTTGTTAGCTAACAGGGAGAAGTCATGTCCTTGACATTTGCTTCTGTCCAAATGTTCAGAATAATTACAAAGAACACATCACAAGGCTGTGTGGTTGTGAAAGTAAAATGAAATTCACGTGGGATTCATTTGTATCCGGGCCTTCCCTGGATAACTGGTGACAGTTTGTGGTCATGGAATGAAGGCAAGGAACAGAAGCTTTATTATAGCATCTCTAGACAGTAAATTAAGCCTGAAACACTCAAGAGACCAGAGGAAACTGATGAAGCCCCCATCGTTGCTAAAGTTAAAGCATTCATTTGCTCGAGCCCAAACATTAAAGCAGATGAGTTGGAAATAAAGCGGTTGTGCGTCTCCTAATAAAAAACGTTCCAGCTGGTGTCATGAAGCCAAAAACAACTTTTAACAACCACTTTAAATGTAATCCAGATGGTGTGGATTATTAACGTAGAAGCCATTTCTATTTATGATATGAGCTTTTTGTTTTGTCTAGTCTTCCTTTGGTTGGTATAAAGTGGTGTAAGGGAGACAATTAGAGTACTGTAATAAATCTGACCCACTCCTCTGTGTTTGCACCAGTGTTGCTTCATGTCACAGTCTGCTGAACACAACTGTAACTTCAATCAGTGCGAAGAGATGCGTAAGAGGGGATGTTATTGGGTAAATGGTTTTCTGATTAAAGTCTCAGTTCATTGCTTCATGAGGTACAAATGATTTCTCCACAACAAAGTGTAGCTGCTGAGACTTCTGGTTTGTACTCGGTGTTGTTTCTAAACTTGTGGTGAAGTTGGAGGCAACAATGTCAGATGTGTCTTCATATCATTTGTGCGGAGTGATGAGGCCACTCAGGCATAAATGTTCATTTAGTTCTCTGTTTTCTCAGAAACAGTGTCCTTGTTGAAGCTCAATAAAGACAGTTTTATTCTCCTTAAAAGGAACCCAGGTTCCAAAACCTCGTGGTTCTTAAAATATAAATGTTAGTACCATTTATATTGAAGTGGTGTAAAAAACCGTCTTAATGTCTTCATTTTCATAGAATTTGTAAAAATTGTTTAAGTTGTAGGTCGTCATTGTTGTTAGCATCGCAATGCACTCTGGGTAGTGACGTCATGTGGTTGTACCTTGGTTGCACCGGCCGGCTTTGCGACCCTATAGTGACTGTTCAGCTACATCAACATGTCCTCTGTTCAGCCTTTTCAATTTGAACCAGAGTGAAAGATTAATGAGGACATCACTGACCACGTTTCACAAAACAAGCCTCAACATGAAGAGCAAGAAGGGCGGGATGAAGCGAGTGCAGGGCAAAACCGGTGGTGCGTGTGCGGCAAATGTGTCTCCATGGTAACCGAGAGGGAGAGTGTTTGTTGTCAAGAGCTCACATTTTTGTCAGCAGAAGTTAACGGTAAGCTATCGTGTGATCAAACTTCTTCAATTATGAATGATTTTGGAAATTATTAGCATCCAGAGCTGTCGTGTGCTTTATAGATGATTAGGATATTCAGTGAAACGACTTTAATCATTGTTGCAGATATTATATATTTGGAGAACACTGTGTTGCTGCACTTACGGCTTGTTTAACTAACGGGAAAGGTGAATGTTCATCCATGATGAGTGGTGTGTCCGATGGTTTGCCCAACATGACAGAAGCGGCAGCTGCAGGAGCGGGTTGTTGGCTCAGGAGAGCGTCCAGCGCCTCTTGTCTCTCCGAGGGCGTTTAGACTCCTTGTGTGGGAAAATGGTCGGTAAAGCATTTAGTTTCCACCTTCTCTTATACCCAGCCGCTCTGTTGAGCTTTTTAAGCAGTTGTGATCAACTGTAAGCCTCAAATGCATCAGGAGAAAAATGTTGGGAACACAGCTGCGGATCTTTGGGAAGTTGTGTCCATCCACAGCTTCCCACTGCTTTCCCCTCTTCTTGCCAGTGGGAAAGCTGTTTAAACTCACATCACCCCCCTTGTTGTCCTTTGACTGGAAATTACATCCAAAAGCAGCACAATGTGGCATTTTACTTAAAGCTTCTTTCCGGAGTATTTCTCTTATCTAATGGCACCATCTAGTGGCTGAAAAGCATATCACACAAAAACGCTGTTCCTTTGTTTTTCTAAGATGGCGACTTCACTTTTCTGTGTATAAATGTGCTTCAGTAGCTGACAAACAGAGCTAAACCACGTTGTTTTATGAGCATTATTCTCATGTCATGTTGTGTTTTCATATATTTATATTTTAGAGACTTTCTTGTCCGTGAAAAGTTCATCAACTCTGCATCAGCTGAGGTATTCCTTAAATTTGAAGCGTCTAAGTGGTAGTCTAACGCTATTGGTTAGTTCTGGCCGGCGCTCAGTCTCCTATTGCACGGAGCTCTGCCAGGCAGGGGGGTGTGCTTAGCAAAAAAAAAAAAAAAAAAAAAAAAAAAAAAGATGTATTGCTTATATTATATCACAGTACATGATAAGATAATCACTTTTACAGATTTCTGACAAATCATACATAATTTCTAAAAGGGGAAAACTCCGGAAAGCAGCTTTAATTATTAATACGGCGAACACGTAAACAAACACTTGCGTCAATAGCTATTCTTTCAAGTGCAACCAATATACATCATCGCCCCCAGAGTGCATTGCGTGCGGAAAACATAGTGTCCTATGTATGTCAAAAAATGTATTAAATATTACAGATTTATAAACAAATGGCAATATTTTGTGTGTTTTGTGTGTTTTGTGTGTAACATGTACAACAGAAAAATGTGGCTTATTAGGGCATACACGTCCTCATAGCCGGAGTTCCTTTTAAAGTTTTATTATGATGCAACCTCGGGTGCCCAAAGAAGACACTGATGTGATTCAAAAGTAAAAATTGGTTTATTGATACAAAGGCATTAAATAGAAATGATTATTTGTACAATTCCTATTTATTATTTTATTTCAAAGAAATGAGCTCAGAATTCAGTTCACATAAAAGCCTGTTAGAGAAAATGGATTTAACAATTTTATGCAGTTTTTATTGCGTGAATGTAACATGAGTTACATAATTTATCCATAATATGTTAATAATGCACAATAAGCAGACAGATTAGACAAGATCTTTTCAGGAAGCTTAGAACCAACCAGAGTGGTTGGGTGTAGAAATTATCTTGATACGATTTAACATAAATGAATATAGAAATGGTTGCATCAAAAATGAATATATTTTACATATTTCTTTTCAAGTTTAACATAAATTTAAACTCACTCACTTGCCTTTCCTGAGCAAGGTCGTGGGTAGCTGGTGTCTATCTCCAGCACGGGACACTCAAGGCAGGTTGGCAGTCCAGCAAAGGGTCTCACATTAACACACTCACTTACACTAGGGGACAATTACAGTTTGCAGTTGCAAGTTAAAGTGAAACTAGGCAGTTTTAGCTTGCTTTTAGCACCCCCAGTATCTATTTAATAGAACCAAAAGCAGAAGCAATCTCCTCAATGTGCGTTCATCTTTTTAAAGGGATACGTTGCAACTTTTTCATGCTTTTAAATTGTCTTGAGCCAGTATGTGTTAAAATTACCCTTTACAGGTTTAATGAAAGGCCACGGAGAGCCTATAGGGAGCCTAAGTCACGCCCATCTACTTCCGCATCACGGGTCCCCGGAAGAACGAAAAAATGAAGGCAGTCAATAGAGCTAAAAACGCTATTTTCTAATTATGTTTGTTATGCGCCATGGATTTTACATATGATGTCCGTGAATTTTAAAGAAGCTTTTTAATACCAAGAACGTGCTTATTTTCAAACGGAGGGAAACTGTATTTTAGGTTTTGTGTGAAAATAAGTCCAGGACTACAAATGTGCATCACAAAAGTGACGTCATCGAACCAGACAAACAGAGGGAAAATGCTGTAAGTTGATCGAGATTAAAATCCTTCCTTTGGGGGAAAAAACACCATAAATCTGTCCATTTGGGTAGGTAGCAGCTACCCTAGAGGAGAAGAGATTATGTGGTGATGTCACATTTGCGACGTGCCGACATCTAGTTTGTAGTCATGCTAATTATGAACTTTTACAAGCTGAAAAATCTCAAAGTATGTGACTGGTGTGGTCGAAACACCCATCATTAGTTTTCATCTAAATTGCAGTGCAACATGTGTGCGATTCAGGGCGTGAGGCAAAGCGGATTAGAAAATTGCCTTTTTAGCCCCGTTGACTTATATTCACTTTTTCGTTCTTTTAGGGGCCCACGAGCCGACCGGAAAGGGAGGACACTTGGGCTCCCTATGGCCCCCAGAATATTCCACTTGCAACTTCAGGCTGGCAGGCCGCTCTGTTGGAACAGTCTGCTTCCAGCCCGTTCCCTGCATGTTTTAGATCAAGAACACAGCTGATTTTTTTTTATTTAGTGATAAATCACTCCTGTAGACACTTAATAAAGGCTGGGGAGACATTTCAGCTGTTACATTAGGTGTTAAAAAGATGAACGCACAGCGAGCAGATAGATTTCGCTTTTGGCTCTACAAATGGACACTACAGGGTGCTAAACGCAAGCAAAAACTGCCTAGTTCTCCTTTACAATCTTAATCTAACAGTTGAAATTTTTCCGCAGCCTCCATTAGTGACAACAGTAGTGGTTCATCACTAGTATCCCTTTAACATAACATGTCTGTTAGTGGGAGTAAAATAAAATACCTGGATTAAATAAAAGGAGTTTGTTAATGAGGGAACCAATTTTTGCATCAAATCCTGATCCAGAGGTTTTGTTCATATGTTCATGAAATAAACCGTCTGCTGATATTGATTCCAAGTCTGATTTTTGCATTTTTTTCAGAATCTAAGTCCGAATCAGTATTTTTTTTGGGGGGGGGGTAAGATTGTTACACAATTTGGGATTCTGTCTTCAGTTTCTCATGCTCATACATCTAGTATGAATAACAAGAAGAAAGGAAACAATAAAACCACCAGAATAAACAAGATTTTTCTTCATACATAAATAAAAAAAAAGCAAGGCTGATGTAGTGCAGAATGCTTATAATGTTGCTGTAGAGTAGCTTCCCACTCTGGCTGTAGCTGTTAATCAGAGAAACAGCCTCGGGGAAGAAACTGTGGCGGCTGTTTTTTGTAGGAAACGCTCTGCAGCGTTGACCTGGTGCTAAAAGATTAAAAAGATGGTTCGCAGGGTGTGCGGAGACTGCAGAGATGTTGACTGCCCTATTTCTGACTCGAGACTGGGAAGATCTTCTCTGCTGACCACACTGTTCTTTGAAGTCTGGACCTGTCCTGCTCATTTTGGAGATTGTTTTACCTTAGCTGATGAAGTCTCTCCTGAATCTTCTTAAGACCTTAAATTCTGCTGCCTGCTGTCTGCACCCTGCCAACTAACTTCCTTAAAATGTTTAAGTTGCTTGAAAGCCGATGGACTGTATGTTAATCCTTAATGTCAGGTAGTTCTCCTAAAAACTTTTTAAACTGCTGCTGTTTAGCCGCTTCTAAAAAAAAAATAAAATAAAACATCGACCCCTTAGTGATGATTAATTACAGACCAATCTCTGATCTCCCTTTCATTGGGAAAAGAATTTAAATTTTGCTGATAACCTGTTTAGAAGAGTGTCTAATAGTGCTGTAGACATGTGCAATCATTATTTTGGCAGTTTAGTGCAACTTACTTAAAATATCATATTTGAGCCCAAAATGATTTTAACCTGAAGATGGAGATATAATTATGATTATATGAAAAAATAATAACATTAAAACCGTTTACTTTCAAAGTAGATCTTTGCAAACATGAAAAAAACTACTTCCAAATATTTCTCTTGGTTTCAAGGAGGCAGTAAAGTGAAAACTAAACTGAATATCGAGATGCAGAGTTGTTGAGATGGTTAGTGTCGGTGCTGCGATTAGATTTAGTTGTTTTCTGAGTGTAAAGCGTGTGCGTGTGTGGTGAAACGACTGAAGAGAAAAAGTGAAACAACTCCTTATATCTTGTTAGAAAGCCTCTGAGTTTCTGCCCTCTATTGATTTTTGTCTCTATCAGTCTGCCTCGCTTGTTTTTCTTATTTACAGGAGCAGCTCAGGTCAGTTTGACAACTCACATAAAAACTGGCCTGTGTGTTATTGATGTCTCTGGGAAGGAAATAAGTCAATCATGTGGCTGAGCGTCTGAAGACTCTCCAGCCAACTCTTATCCCTGGTTGCTAGAGTGCAGCATGTGCCCATGCGGACGGACTGAGTTCATTTAGAGGGAAGCTACCAAAGCACCAAGGAGGTGGGGGGAACATTCAGAGGAAGCCCAGTTGGTTGAATTGTGTGTTGTGAATTGGGAGGTGACTAAAATATTAACCAGTGTGCATTTGTGATTCCACATCCATAAAAATGAACTCTGATATGTTTACCCTGCTGGTGCTGGTCTCAGTTCTGTCCATCAGCATCCTCAGACCTCCTCAGAGCAGATCTTCTTTCCTTGTAAGTTTCAGCTCATATGATTGTCTTAATCCTTGGCTGTGTGGATTCAAGGAGCTCCAGACCGTCCTCTCCCCGGCCACCTCCACCAGCTCCTCCGGCAGGACCCCAAGGCGTTCCCGGACCAGATTGGAGATGTAACCTTTCCAACGTGTCCTGGGTCGACCCGGGGGCCTTCTGCTGGCAGGACATGCCCGAAACACCTCCCCAGCGAGGCGTCCAGGAGGAATCCTGACCAGATGCCCAAACCACCTCAACTGACTCCTTTCGATCCGGAGGAGCAGCGGTTCTACTCCGAGTCCCTCCCGAATGTCCGAGCTCCTCACCCTATCTCTAAGGCTGAGTCTGGTCACCCTACGGAGGAAAATGTGAAGTCTGGTTTGTAGAAGAATTTGTTGGTTGTTTATAACTAGAGTTGTTTATTTAAAAACCATCTGACGCAATCTGTGCCGAGTCTACGCACGCTTTGTGTGGAGATTCTCATTTGATCAGGGGGTCGATGGCCACTGTCGGGAAAGTGCACCTCTCATATCAGGACCCGGTAGGTTAGCGCCAATAGGACCAGTCTAGTCTGAGATCTCTCCAGGTGACGGCAGGAAGCTGGAATGCTTGGTTGCATCTAAGGCTGTATGCTTGGCTCTTTTTTTTTATTTTTTCCATGTCCTGTCTGACTGTGAAGCAAACAGAATTAATGTCTGAATGCTGGTGACAAGCCTTACAGATTTACTCTCAGGTGGAGCATCAAAGCATCTGCTTTTAATGCCACGCCTGATACTTAAAACTTTATTGTTTTTTGAATGCTTTGTAATTTCGACCGGGCACGGAGACAGGTGAAAGAGAAAGGAAGAGACAAACAATTGAGGGGTGTGGGTGTGTGTGTGTGTGTGTGTGTGGGGGGGGGGGGGGGGGGGGGGGGGGGGGTCCACAAAAATAAACAGTCAATGAAGAACAAGAGCCTGCTTCTAGACCTGCAGAAAAGGGACACACAACAATACAATAGGAGCAAGCTATCACTGCGTCAACTTGATGAGGAAACCACAACCAGCAGCCGGCAGAGTCGGATATACGAGATATCAGCGGCGAGCCCACAGGCCCGCCCGCAGCCTCCAACCCCCTAGCCGGCTGAGCCTGGAACCCAGCTACCCGGGACCCAGGAACGACCAGCCCCGCCGGGGACCCAGCAGAGCCCAGGGACCCAGATCCCACCAGGCAGCCACCGGGATCTATCAGGCAGACGCCAAAAATCTTAAACCGCCTGACCCGGGAGCCGCGAACACTCAGGCAGACCAAGGCACCGCACTCCACACCAGGTGTGGCAGGGAGAGGGGAGACAAAGATGTATAGCATCAAAAGAAGTCCCAGGAGAGGGGAGGAGTCAAAGGCCCCACCTGACATAAACAGTCATACACAGACACAGTCACACACTCCCTCCCTCATGCTTACACATACACATAAAACCAAAGACTTACAAAAATGCATGCCGGACACCCACTCATGCTCCCCATACACACCCTATTCACTCTGGTCCTGGTACTGCTGCACATGGGGTACAACCATCACTGGTTCCCAGAGTTCTTCCCTTTCTGCTGGGGTGCTGATGAGCAGGCTCCCCCGCCCAACGCTGAGCAAAGGAACCCACCACCCCAGACCCCAACCAGACGGCCAGATCCCCCTCCTAGCCTCCAGCCCCGGGAAGCCGAGCAACAACAGAGGTGTGCTAAGACCCCTAGTCTCCCTCCGCCTGCTCCAATTTAGTGTTGTGTGTTGATGAGGTGCATTCCATGGTTGTGGTGAGCGGGCAGTGCAGGCATCGTCTGGCCTATGCTTGGCTCTTGAGAGATATTTGTCTGGTATCAGTCACAGCGTTGCAGAGAGGCTTTGACTGGAGGTCAAAGGAAAAGATGGCGTCAAAAATGCTTGTTCCCAAATTGGCCGGTTCGAGAGTCTGCTAGAAACTGAATTAATCAGGAAGTAATTCTTGTTTTATGAAACCACAATGCTGATAAATTTTAGCAAGGTTGGCAAATCTGAATTTGACATGTGTCATGGATTTTATCAATATGTTTACCAATAACCCCATTTCCTGTAGTGAAGAGAGAAGGAGACAATGAGCAGACAAGTCAAACAGTTATAACTGTGGCACATGCACGAGGCGAAATGTGTGTGTGTGTGTGTGTGTGTGTGTGTGTGTGTGTGTGTGTGTGTGTGTGTGTGTGTGTGTGTGTGTGTGTGTGTGTGTGTGTGTGTGTGTGTGTGTGTGTGTGGGAAGAACAGACCTTGGCAGTTTTGTCATGTCTTCTTGTATGCAAACAAGCACTGAGTAGAACTTTCTGGATTTGGAGGCCTGATAGATAGTTTACGTCTGCAAATGAAAGGCCATCCTTTGGTCAACTGGATGGTGAAAATGTACCCTTTTGTAAGTTACAAGAGCAAGGGTGGGAGTGTGAGTATTGGGATTAGGCCCTTGATGAGCTGTGGCACAGTTGATTCAACCATTGAATCAAGTGTGTCGGAGCAGAGGAGCAACTAACTCCAGGCCCAGAATTCAGAACTGCTGGAATACTGTATTAGTGTCACTCAGAAAAACACCTCAGAGGACCAGCCTGAAGCGCAGCAGACTGGACATCTAGTCTACTGGTCCTCTTCATCTGGAGACTACCCAGGTGGGTCCCAGTGGGACAACTATCCATCCTCTCTGAACTGGGAATGGGATCATCCAGAAGGAGCTGGATTGTTTCACTGGGCCTTTTTTCACCACAACCAGACCTTATATAAGCTGAAGAAAAGGAATACTATTAGTGATTTATTTATTAACTACTTTCAATCAAAAATACAGATAAAGTTTAATGTTATACATGGAAAATAGAGTTAAAATCATTCAGAATAAAGCAAAAAACCATAGAAGTCCAAATCTAAAATGATGAAAATGAAGATAAAACTATTTTGCCTTATTTTCTCTGCAAAACTTCTTGTGGGGATTTTGTAAGTAAGGGAAACTTTATCAAACACCTTCGAATTTAGTTAAATAAAAAAATTATTAAAAAGGAAAATGAGTTAGCTCAGTGGGCAGGAGACACTCAAATTGACAAAGAGCAAAAATGCAAGTAGTCAGGAAGACAGACTGATATTAAAAATGAGTCTAGAGAGTTTTAAACTCTTTATCTGCAAATAAACCCAGGAGGTTTTTGTGTGTGTGTTTGAAGAAGAAAGAAAGTTTAGAAAAGCTCTGCAGCTGGATGGGGGGGGGGGGGGGGGGATAACAGGGCTGCTTATGTTCATGTATGTATTCATTCCTATGTAACCTTTACTAAATATTATTTTTGTGAAAACTAATGATGCTAACTAAAAATATGCAAACACACACACCCTCTCACACACAGCCAGTGCAGCTTGTGCCATGATTTGTTTACATTCTTTATTTCAGCATCCACACCTCCTACGCAGGGACATCCTGCTGCCCATGGACAATGGCACGCTGTGATCAGTCAGCGACAAATATCTCATTGATTATTTGTGCCAGCAGAGCTGCGGGATGAGCATCTACATTCTGTTATCTAACTGGACACGCTGACCGTCACTTCAAACAAATATTTCACAGACTCTTTCATAGCCCAAGTATTTTATAGTACTTGTTTTCAATGACTTTTTATTCATTTATGATATTTTCAGAGCGTTAATAGAAAATTCTCGTGCACATTTTACTTCAAGCTGCTGGTGAGAAGAATGAGGGATTTTTGAGTCACTCAATGTGATGTGGACTATAATTTTCCCTGCAGGTTACAACTGCATACAACTGAGCTTAGAAATAAGCCACATTGTTGTATTTATAGAAGCAGTCAGACTGCATGTGGTTTGACTGATTTGGTCCCACATTACACTTAAATGTGCCAATAAGGTGTTTAATGATAGATATTGAACATATTATTACTTCAATCTTCAGGGACCATCTGCAAAATCAGCTTTAAAATGAGCCAATCTAAAGCCTAATAAATTATTTAGTTTAACAGATTAAGTTCATTAAATTCATAATGAATGAAACAACTTCTATTCCCAACCTGGCCATTCATTTTTTGTTGAACATTTTTGCTGTACATTCTCAGCTAAAGAGAATGTAATTAAACTATAGTAAAAATAACTTCAGTGCCTTCAAATGAGGCTAATTAAATGTGGCTGCAAATGAACGGAATTAAATTTAAAAAGCTTAACCCAACTGAGCCCCACTTTGTTGGAAACAGCTCAAAAGGAGTAACAAGAAAATGAAATCAAAGGAGCTGTATTGCATCATTTAACTGGAGAAAACACCCCAGCAAAGACAAAGAGTGGATGAAGCAGGCAGCTTCTCCTCAGGACCAGTGTTTCCTTTGTTTGTATTCATGTTGCAGAGAAGGTATTATTATGGAGGGGTTTAAGTGTTTTCATAAAAGTGCAGCACACTCCACTTCCTTGTAAAAAAATAACTATTGTTCAACTTTTGAGCCTTTTTTTTAACACAAATTACTAATCAGCCAATCACATGGTGGCATGTTGACATGGTCAAGGCGATCCGCTGCAGTTCAAACCGAGCTTCAGAATGGGGAAGAAAGGTGATACAAGTGACTATGAATGTGGCATGGTTCTTGTTGTCAAAAGGGCTGGTCTGAGTATTTCAGAAACTGCTGATCTCCTGGGATTGTCACACTTAACCATCTCTAGGGTTTACAGAGAGTGGTCTGTGAAAAAGGAAAACATCCAGTGAGCGGCAGTTCTGTGGGTGACCATGCCTTGTTGATGCTGGAGGTCAGAGGAGAATGGTCAGACTGGTTCGAGCTGATAGAAAGTCAACAGTAACTGAAATAACCACTCGTTACAACCAAGGTAGGAAGAAGAGCATCTCTGAACGCACAACACATCGAACCTTGATGCAGATGGGCTATAGCAGCAGAAGACCACACCAGGTGACACTCTTGTCAGCTAAGAACAGGAAACTGAGGCTACAATTCACACAGGCTCACCAAAATTGGACAATAGAAGATTGGAAAAATGTTGCCTGGTCTGATAAGTCTCAATTTCTGCTGCAACATCCTGATGGTAGGGTCAGAATTTGGCGTCAACAACATGAAAGCATGGATCCATCCTGCCTTGACGCTTCTTTTAGGGTCTATTTGTTTTATTTATTTATTTCAAAAGCATTAATATGAGACATTTATCTGAATCCCAAACACTCATTTGTGATAATTTCACATTACACAGTACTCAGACTCCCTGGATCCACGCTCCCATTTACATACATTTTCTATGGATGAACCATAATTCTGCTCGTTTAAATTGATGTGCCGTCTGCAGTGGAGTCAATACTCAGAGTAAGAGTTTGTGTTTAATAACACACACCAAGCTCTCCTCGTCAACTTTAATTGATTTCTGCCTTCTCATGAAATTTTCATGGATGATTTGAAGTAAATGTCGAACTTATGCTTGATTAATAATTTCTCATTAATGGAAAAGTGCAAGCAACAAAATCTGGGAAACCATCTGGAAACGGCTGAAAATGTTGTGAGTAAATAAACTTTAGAGGTGAAAATAAGTGGATATAAAAAGATGAATCCGTCAGAGTTCAGTGTTTGGATCGGTGGGATTCAGACACTCACTACAGGCTTTTGGCCACAGTTGAATTAGGTCACACTGTTTTACAGTTGCAGGTCTAAATGATCGTTTATTTTCATCTAACTGAATTAAAACATCTAAAGTCAATACAGCAGATGATTTGTGTCCCTGAGGTGAGATTAAATATGTCCGAAGTTAGTATTAAAAAAGAAGAAGCAAAAATGATCATTTTAACATTTATTTTGGGATTATTCAACTTGAATCTGAATCAAATGCTGCAGATGTCAACACGAACATTTTGTTCCTTTTTAAAAAGTTTAACTTCTGAAATTTTGCATCACATTACACTAAATGTTAGCAGATGCATTTCAGCGAGGGTCGTTTGTGTTATTTCTAAGTTGGATCTGATTTCCAGCCCATCTTAGGTCTTTATTATCAAGCCAGAATGTTGGGGCACTCACATCAAAACAACAGATTTGGAGCATCTTTTCCTTTATCCGGTTTGGGATTTCACTCAAAGACATGCTAATCCATGATGCTAAACAAGCCAAACTCATTTTTATTCTGCCATTCTTTTCATTGTAACATACTTTTTCAGACAATTTTACATCCAAACCAAACTATTAAGCTTTTACTGTTTTTGTAGCAGCACACCGAAGGGAAAAAAAACAAGTTAACCCCCTTTTTGATCCTGTTAAACTTGTTTAGCTTAAGCTGAAAAATATTCCAGTCATTGTGGTTTTTCTGCACAGTTCATCTGACAGAGAGCCGCTTTTTATGGAAGCCCATTCCCGCCACTCTGATTTAAAACAATGATCTCATAATTATGACTTAGCTATCTCTCATGAGATAGCTAAGTCATAATCTCAATATCATGACTTAAATATCTCATAGCTATGAGGAATATCATGATAGTGACTTAGCATGTTATAACAATGAGATACTAACTCACTATATCATAATAGCTAAGGCATAATAATGATCTATCTCATGAGATAGTAGATCATTATTACGATTTAGTTATCTCCTAATTGTGATATAGTGAGTCTATATATCATTGTTATGAGATACCTCATAAGTATGAGATAGCTAAATATTATCTCGTTATGAGATACTAAGTCATAATTATGAGATACAATGTCAATTATGAGATTGTATCTCATAATTATGGGATGACTTTTTAATCAGAGTGGCAGGAATGGGCTTCCATACATTTTGTGTCAACCATAAAAGAAAAATGTTTATAACTGATCCAAACACCTTGTACACAAGGTAAACTGAAATCTGAAGTGTTTCTTTAACAACAAAGAATAAAATATTCATTACTGGAGCCTATTGTACTTTGTGTTTGCACAGGAAGGTGAAGTGCTTGTGTCTTAAAGCAAGCCAATGCCACTACTGTGAGTTTAACAACCAGGGATTTTATTACCAGTGGAAAATATAGTATTCATAATCGCCATGGCAACAAGAATAAACCTTTACCTCCAACCACTTTGCTTCAGGGGCTTCTACGTCTCACAGGTTCTCCCTTAAAGCAGTTCGGATGAGATGCTTTGAAGAAAGGAGGCAAAAACTTTATGAGTGGTGGGTTTACGATTCTTCTGTCGAGTGTTTGAACACCCAGATATTACCTTTTCAACATTGTGTGGACATAAAAAATAATAATAATTACACCAGTAAAAATATATATGTGATTACTTTGTAAAATAAATCTGTGAACAAAATACCTAAATGGCTTTTATTTAAAAATGTTCACAAGATGTTACAGCAGGAAAATATATGAAATAATAAAAATCCCTTCAACGGGTCCTGACTGTTGTTTGTGCTTCTGGGCCAAATATCAGTTCAGAGTACCCACCCTTTTTGGAGTCACTGGGACGAGTTCTAGATAGTACTCCATCAGGGCACTCCATTGTCCTGCTGGGGGACTTCAATGTGCACGTGGGCAATGACAGCTTGACCTGGAGGGGTGCGAGTGGGAGGAACTGATCTGAACTGGAGTGGTGTTTCGTTATTGGACTTCTGTGCAAGCCGCAGTTTGGCCATAACGAACACCATGTTCGAACATAAGGATGCCCACCGGTACACTTGGTACCAGGGCAGCCTAGGTCGCAGGTCGATGATGGACTTTGTAGTCGTATCATCTGACCTGCGGCCGTATGTTTTGGACACCCGAGTGAAGAGAGGAGTGGAGCTGTCAACTGATCACCACCTGGTGGTGAATTGGATCAGATGGCAGGGGAAGATGCCGCGTAGACCTGGCAGACCCAAACGCATGGTGAGGGTCTGCTGGGAACACCTGGCAGAAGCACCTGTTAAGACGGTCTTCAACTCCCACCTCCGGCAGAGCTTTGACCGCTTCCCGAGAGCAGTGGGGGACATTGACTCCGAGTGGGCCTTGTTCCACTCTGCGATTGTTGAGGTGGCTGTTGCTAGCTGTGGTCGCAAGGTGGCCGGTGCCAGTCGTGGTGGCAACCCCCGTACCCGGTGGTGGACACCAGAGGTTCGGGGAGCCGTCAGGCTGAAGAAGGAGGCCTACAGGGCGTGGCTGGTCTCCGGAGGCAGCAGACAGGTACCGGATAGCCAAGCGAGGTGCAGCAGTGGCAGTTGCCGAGGCAAAATCTCGGGCGTGGGAGGAGTTTGGTGAGGCCATGGAGAAAGACTATCGATCGGCTCCAAAGAGGTTCTGGCAAACTGTCTGGCGCCTCAGGAGATGAAGGCAGCAACTCGCTCACACTGTTTACAGTGGGGATGGGGAGCTGCTGACGTCAACTGAGGCTATAGTCGGACGGTGGAAGGAATACTTTGAGGAGCTCCTCAATCCCACCTATGCGCATTCCGAGGAGGAACCAGAGCCGGGAGACCTGGGGATGGACTGTCCAATCCCGGGGGCAGAAGTTGCTGAGGTAGTCAAACAACTACACAGGGGCGGAGCCCTGGGGGCGGATGAGGTTCATCCTGGGTATCTCAAGGCTATGGATGTTGTAGGGCTGTCATGGTTGACACGTCTCTACAACATTGCATGGTCATCGGGGGCAGTTCCTGTGGAGTGGCAGACCGGGGTGCTGGTCCCCATCTTTAAGAAGGGTGACCTGAGGGTGTGTTCCAACTATAGGGGGAACACACTCCTGAGCCTCCCTGGAAAGGTCTACTCCAAGGTACTGGAGAGGAGGGTCCGATCGATAGTTGAATCTCAGATAGAGGAGGAGCAATGTGGTTTTCGTCCTGGCAGTGGAACTGTGGACCAGCTCTATTCCCTTGCAAGGGTGATGGAGGGGGCATGGGAGTTTGCCCAACCAATCCACATGTGTTTTGTGGATTTGGAGAAGGCTTATGACCATGTCCCCAGGGGCACCCTGTGGGGGACGCTCCAGGAGTATGGGGAGGGTGGCTTTCTGTTAAGGGCCATTCTGTCCGTTTACCAGAGGAGCGTGAGTTTGGTCCGCATAGCCGGTAGTCGGACCTGTTCCCGGTGAAGGTTGGACTCCGCCAGGGCTGCCCTTTGTCACCGGTTCTGTTAATTACCTTTATGGACAGAATTTCTAGGTGCAGCCGTGGTGTGGAGTGTGTCGAGTTTGGTGGCAGGAGAATCTCGTTTCTGCTTTTTGCGGATGATGTGGTCCTCCTAGCTTCATCCAGCTCTGACCTTCAGCTCTTGCTGGGTAGGTTCGCGGCTGAGTGTGAAGCGGCTGGGATGAGGATCAGCACCTCAAAACCTGAGACCATGGTTCTCGACCGGAAAAGGGTGGCTTGCCAACTCCGGGTCGGGGGAGAGGTCCTACCTCAAGTGGAGGAGATAAGTATCTTGGGGTCTTGTTCACGAGTGAGGGTAGGAGGGATCAGGAGATCGACAGGCGGATTGGTTCAGCATCTGCTGTGATGCGGACGCTGAGCCGATCTGTTGTGGTGAAGAGGGAGCTGAGCCAGAAAGCCAGGCTCTCAATTTATCGGTCGATCTACATCCCAGTCCTCACCTATGGTCATGAGCTTAGGGTAATGACTGAAAGAACAAGATCGCGGATACAAGCGGCCGAAAAGAGTTTCCTCCGTAGGGTGGCTGGGCTCAGCCTTAGAGATAGGGTGAGGAGCTCGGACATTCGGGAGGGACTTGGAGTAGACCCGCTGCTCCTCCGGATCGAAAGGAGCCAGTTGAGGTGGTTTGGGCATCTGGTCAGGTTGCCTTCTGGACGACTCCCCGGAGAGGTGTTTCGGGCATGTCCTGCCGGCAGGAGGCCCCCGGGTCGACCCAGGACATGTTGCAGAGGTTACATCTCCAATTTAGTCCGGGAACGCCTTGGGGTCCTGCCGGAGGAGCTGGTGGAGAAGGCCGGGGAGAGGACGGTCTGGAGCTCCCTAGTTGGGATGCTGCCCCCGCGATCTGGACCCGGATAAGCGGAGGAAGACGACGACGACCTTCAATGACTAATGCCAAAATAATAAGTGATTACTGCATGTTTGAATTGTTTTAAAGAAACACAGATGGGTGGGAAATCTGCAATCTTGACCCTCTGGAGGCAGGCGTTGCAGATTTGCAATGTTAAAACCTACCTACCTGGTTACTCCACATACGTACTTAATGAGCATTTAACTCAGAAGTACCCCTGAAGGACTTAGTTGTTCGTCCTTTTATCAAAACTTATTTTGAGCCTGAGAGTGTTAAAGAACCGTGGTTAAATGTTTGTAAAAATTCAAACTAAATATGACGGTTGTAGGAGGAAAATAATGCTTGATGAGATCATATTAATAATGTTAACAATTATTATTAGTAGTGGTAGCAGTAGTAGAAGTAGTAGTAGTATTATGGGCCCACAATGCCAGGATTTGCCCTCATGTCTCCTTATGGATGATTCTTGACCTTAGGTGGTATATTTTGTTCCAAGTTATTTGTTCTTGAATTTCTTAAAAATTAAACAAAAATGTGTTGCTTTTTGAGATCGTTTAGCCTTCTTTTGAAAGGATGTATTAATTCGGCAGGTTTGTTAGTAATTAGAGGAAGTTTGGCTAGTGCATGAACTGTCCTTTACAAATAATTTGGTTAATCACAGTTAATCCATGAGTTAACAAGATATCAAAGCACAAAAGAGGACTCAAATGCAGAGCTCACACTGTTTACTAAACTGAAGGAATTTCTGGCAGTACAGCACAACTGAACAAGTCCAAAACTAACTAAATACACTCTCACAAAATGTTACTGAGAGCAGGTTCACTTTACTGAACTGAAGAAGACAAACTGGCAAAGGAATGTGTTTGCAAACAAGCATAAATGGAGAAGCCAGGACATAGGTGCAAGACATATCGTAGTTCATTCCTTTATTCACATCATCCTGAAGAGCTTGAGCTACGTATTTTATACATCCTAACTTCTTTTAATTTCTCTTACAAGGATGTGGAGGAGCTCAACACAGACCTTGCAATGCAAGGCATGACGATTGCTGTCATTGGTGATGGGCCTGCAATGATCATCGTTGAGGGATCCAAAATCCTGGAGGGGATTGATGTTGCCAGATCCTGTGCTTTGCTGATGGGAGTTATCTACACTCTGAACCTTACCTACCCAAAGCAGCTGAAATTTTCCTTTGAGGTATTTCAAAAGCTATGCCTTGAGCTTGATGGACAAAAAGCCAGCTCTAAAGTAACGAATCTCAAGTTTGGTATTTTCTAGAGCAGACAATGAACTGTTCATGAGGGAGTTTCAAAGTAGACACAAAACCTTTTCTTATTTCTGCATTTCTGGCACTACTTCAGTCATTGGCTTTGACTACATTTTAAAGCGCTGTTCTTCATAAGCTTCTGAGTTAATTTTTTGTGTCTTAAATGCTGCTGTTTGCACATTTTTAAGGAATTAGAGCTGTGGTTAATTCCTCCCATTGCCTCTTTGTTCTGAGGATAGTGGTGTGTTTTGAAGTTTATCTATAATGCCCTCTTGAGCTGGCATTAATCTGGTAGGTGAAAAGTCAAATATAAATGAGAATGAAGACGACTTTGCTAAAGTACTGACAAAGTTGAATGAGAGAAGCTTTGCTCATTTTATGTTTAAATTGGTGAATTTAAATGTATTGAACTCTTTGATCTTTTGTTTTGATTCACTGTCCCTTGTTCAAGTAAAAAAATTATGATTCATGTATATTGGGTTTTATTACATTTTAATACACTGTTCCTCATAAGTTTCAGTGGGTGTTTTGTGTCTTAAGGAAATGAAGCCCTCAAATCTTGCACTTTACATGTTAAAGAATTGTGCTGTTATTGTTATTAAATGGGTCTAACTCATTTGAATAATTCTGTCTGAATTTCTATTATTTCTAAGCACCAGGTATGAGTCCCTTAGCTGATGTCCAGGTGCCAGGTTATGGCATCGCCCTCATGCCTCTACATCAGGGGTGTCAAATTCTGGTCCACGGGGGCCAGTGTCCTGCATCTTTTAGTGTTTTCCCTGTTCCAACACAGATGATTCACCTGTGCAGCAGATTATCAAACTCTGCAGAAGCCTGTTAATCAACTGCTGACTGAAATCAGGTGTGTTGAAACAGGGAAACGCTAAAACATGTGGGATTTCGGCCCTTTGAGGACTGGAGTTTGACACCTCTGCCCTGAATACTCCTAGCAACCTTTCAGAAGGTATTTGGCATCTCCTTGCTGTGAGCTGATTTTACTCAGCCACCTTCACACAAAAATACACACAACATCCCATTCTTTTTCTGAAGGTCATGACACAAGAGCAGACAAAGCATGTTAAGGCTGAATTTCATTTGGTAAATGTCTGATCAACAAGTTTCTTATGTCTTAGAACCTTGACTTCTTTGTGGGCGGGCACCACCTTGGATGAACCCTCCCACAAGGTAGTCATGGTTATAAGAGACGACCAAATGATCATGGTTGTATTATGGAGCAAATTGGCCTCCTGAGAAACAGAAACATGCCCTTATAGACTCTCCTGCAGGGATCATACATAATTCAGTTCTTATTTGAAGTTTATTTTTATGACCAAAAAGCTACTACACTACTGTATAACTAAAATATTATGTTAGATCAATTTAAATTCTTGCGTTCTTGTTGACAATTATTAAGTTCATGTAACTTAGAAATATGTTTTAATGTAGCCAAAAAGTTACGTCAACATACATGAATATTATGTTGTACCAACTTAAATTCTTGCGGTCTTGTTGACAATTATTAAGTTCATGTAATTTAGGAATGTGTTCTGTTGTGGCCAAAAGGTTACTTCACCATACTCAAAAATATTGCGTTGATTTAATGTAATTCTGCCAGAAGTTGGTTTAACTTAAAAATTCTAGTGGAAAACGTTAACATATATATTTTTTGTTGAACCAATGCTTTATTTTTTAGAGTGATTCGGCTCAAGAAACTTTCTTCTCATAACATTTTTAAATTTATGGTCTTTTTTGACAGAGTAGATTTAGGTAAGAGTCAGGGTGAGCCGCATTAATACGCCAGAGATGAAACCTCACCTGAAGCTGCTAATAAGACTCAAACTTAAATCAACTACATGTAACCAGCTGAGACTCAGGGGTGCTCATAAATTTTAAAACGTGGCTTCCTATAGGACCTTTACAGTGAATCATCTCTGGGTTTTGCACCAGAGTATTACACCTTTAAGCTCAAAATGCAAAAAAATTGAAGCTTGGCTGTATTTCAAGGTTACCCATCTGCACTGCACATTTGTTTCTCCTTAAAAAGGCCTTTAGCAAAAACTACTAAACGGCTAAATCTATTCAAAGGTGTGTCTAGATGATCAAACATTAGGGATGAGCTGAGAATGCTTCTGTCCTTTTTCTTGTGTAAAACTTTAACAAAGTTCAGGCTCCACTCTGAACTCCGTCACAGTCCGGTGATCCTGCTCCCACCATGACTGCCTGCCTCTCCTCCATGGTGCATACAAAAAGCTCCTCATTCATCAAAAGGACAAAAAGCTGCCTTCGCCGTACATCGAGGATTCCTGAGGTTGGAATATGATTACGTTTTTCTTCTCAGACCAGCCAGACTAAACAGTCTAAAGACTGAGTTGAAGCAGTCTTGGCTCTGATTCGAACTAACACAAAAAGACCATTCCCTGGCTTTTTTTTTTCTTTAATTCTGAGGATTTTGATGATCAAAGCAGCTGATTAAAATAAAGTCCAAGAATATCTTTGAGTCTTGCCTTTGTGTTGGAAAATGTCCTTCCTGCATGTTTTACTAAATGATCTTTGCCCATTTTGTGCCACTCAGGAACTGTAATGAGACAAGCAGGAGCATTATCTTGATTAAAATCAATCCCAACTGGATTACGCTGCATCATGTTCTCTGGTTTGGCTCACTAGCATACAGGAGAAATCAAAAGTGAGAAGTATTATTAGGTTCCTTTGTGGTCCACTGGACAAAAACCTCTCTGGACTATTTTGTTATTGGCCCCAGGAGCTGTACATTAAACAGCATTAATACCAATTTGTTATGTAGTTTAGGACATGACCAGAAAGAGCAAGAAAAACAATCGAAAGAGGGGAAAGTGTATAAAAATGATCAAAACAGGAGAAAAGATGAATGTGGTGAATGCAAGAGAGAAATAGATATTTGTTGTCCACCACAAAGCATTATAACAGTAACCAGCATTCAGTGCCAACAACTATTAGTGCAAACGACAATAGCACATCTCAAAATAGCAGCAGGTACTTTAAAAGCATAATAAAAGCGGAGATAAATGAGTTCCTCCATCTATAAGTTCTGCAGTTTGGTTTTACGGATCTGCAGCCTGACGGGAGGGTTAGCTGATGAGGTCCAAACAACTACACATCTAATAGATGAGACACAGATCAGTGTTGTCGGTGTTAGCAAAGCTTTACCGTTCCCTGCAGATCTGCTTTTAAGGGACAATAACCTGAAACAAAAAGAAAATGTAAGCACAGATTCAATAAAGCAAAAGTAAAACCTTCACAAGCACTGAGGTTGTGTTCTCAGCAGACTGCACAAGCACAAAAATCAAGATTTGGGGGAAATGAAAGTAGGGAAATGTTAACAAACGTAACAGGAAGAAAAGAGAAATAAAGTAAGCACAAGGGAGTGGAATGTGGATGGAAGAACTACTGGCTACACCAAAGAAGACCAATGTCTTTTAATTAATTATATTGTGTCCACACAAACTAGAAAGTCATGTTATTCAGACACAAAAGTAAAACCCAATAAAAATATGCAATTAAAGAGTAAATAAATAATCAGATTACAAGAGTATTCATTTTTCTCCTGCTCACCATTTTAAATCAAAAGTTTTAATTTCTGTAGTTTTTGTGGATGTTTTTGAGAAGACAGCGATTAGTGTTTTAAAAAATTCTACACACGGACTAATCTGGTGAGACACCCCTCAAAATTTTCTCTGGCCCCATCCCAGCCCGGGAATTAACTGAAGCGATGGTGGGAGTAAAGAAGAAAAACTGTGAAAAATGAAATAAATTAAGTGTGAAAAGATAGGGAGAAAGAATGTGTGATTAAAGAATATACAGATACAGATGGATAAGAGAAGGTAGAGAAATGGAAGATTTGGAGGAAGAGAAATGAAAAAGGATGCACAGAAAGGGAAAGATGCAGGAAAAAAGGAAAACAATAGAGAGAAAAGGAAAGAAGGTTGCAGGAAAAACAGATGAAGAAGAGGTAACAGGAAAAGAAAGGAAAAGAAAAGAAAAGAAAAGAAAAGAAAAGAAAGAAAAGAGATCACTGAAAAAAGTCTTAATTTGGATCTACTTTAAAAAGTTCTGTCATGGTTTGGGGAATGCGTCTAACCCAAGACATGCAGAATCACAACCCGAATACAGAATGATGGAAAAATATATATATTTATTGAAAAAAGGGGGAACAGAAGGCGCACTGAGAAGTCCAGTGGGATTGGGAACGGGAGAGCAGCGTCTGGAGAGGGGAGAGCAAACACAGGTGAGTCCTGGGAGGTAAGTCTTAACTAGAAAGATGCAGAGAAAAGACTTAAGCCTGATTCATGCTTAAGCAAAGGCACATTTGCGCCCCCGCTGCTGCAGCGTCGTATCACCTCTGTATTCATACTGGCCCGACCCTGTTGCAAAGAAATTCTCTGCCAAAACAACAGATATGCACACCTGGAGCGCACCGCTCCAGGCGCTCATCTACTGTACAGTCACAGGTGGGAGGGAGATCGTGGGAGAAGCGAAGAGCACATTGACTCCTCCAGCTGATGAGCTCGCCAGGCTGAGTTCCACCAATCCGAGAGGGGGGGGGGGGGGGGGGGTCAGGTTTTCACAGCATCTGTCTGCATTCCTTTGTGGGGGTTTTAGTTGCTTGCAGCTCAAGGCTTCCAGGGCGTCAGATTCAGATAACAAGAATTTGTTTGGGTCAGGCTAAGATCATTTCCTCTCTGCCTTCAGTCTTTAAACTGATCATTTCCAGTCCTTCAGTGAAGCCGATTTTGGGTTTTAAGCTTAAACTTGTCCATACCGTCCGGCGACTCTCTCCGAGAGGACATCCATTTTGCGCACTAATACCAGTATCGCAGCTATAACATTGTCCAGCTTACGATTCACCTCGAGTAACGTCCCAGTCTGAGAAGTCTCAACACGGACGGTGCTTTCCGTGGGTGCGGGTCGCCCTCCAATCGCTCCCGTCCTCCCATATTTCCAGAAAACTAGATATCCTCCCACTCCAATCAGAAGAAATCCAGTGATCATCAGAGCAAATATCCACACGTCTTCGATGTCCGCAATGGACAGTTGGCAGAGGCATATGATCTTCCACTCCTTCCAGGAATCCAAATTATATCCCACCGGGTGCGTCCCCTGTGGACAAGTGGGAGCCCCCTGCTCCGTTGTCATTGTTGAAAAAATCTCATCGATCGCACTGAATGACCAGTTTATCAAATCCATGGATAGTAAAAAATAGTTTTTCAGAAGAAATGCAGAGAAGCGCTGTGTGGGCAGACAAGACAAAGAGCCTTGGGAAAAAAGATAAGGGAGCGAAAGAGGGAAGCGTCTGTACTCCTCGAGTGCCAGAAGAGAAAATGACTCAATCTACAATATTTTCCTCTCACAGGAGACTGGAAGTCTGCACGTAGTCCCTTTAAATCAGAGCCTGCTTCCTCTCGCCAGCTGGACTGCTGCTCTGAGAGATAACAAAAGATAAACAATAGCATTCTCTCCTCATAAAATAAACTCCTTTATTCCCAGAAGAAAGTAGATTTTATAATTAAAAATAATCATTGAATGGACGTTTGTTGTTGCTACTTATAATAATTGTGGAACAATGAAATGTTCATTGATCTGTGCTCAATGAAATATGCTTGGCATGTTTACTTGAAGAAGTCATCACCATTTGCACTTACACAAGGACAAAGTAAAGTTAAGTTTGGTTTATGCGTGACGCATATGCGAGGTTCGCACGGCTCCGCGCGGCAACATTGCGTCATTTTAACAACCACGCCCCTCCACCGCGCCTCTGCATGGCCCAAAATCTCTGCACCGCCCACCTAGGAAATTTTCTAACCATGCGGACGGTCGGACGCAGAAAAACATAGCGGACTGGCAAGAACTTGTATGGCAGAGGTTTGTAAATACAGACATTTGTATGATTCAGCTCTCAAAGATCACCGTGATCAACATGTTAATAATTCTTGGAGAGAAATAGCTCGCACTGTCGGAAAAGACGAGAACACTGTTAAAAAATGCTGGAATGCCATGTTGTAAACAACAGTAATTTTTACTTCTACTATGGTGTAGTGTTGGAGGCATGCCGTAGAGCTCCATGCTGCCCTGTTCAGTTTGGGAGAATATTGGCTCACCGCAGAGACGAGCCGCATGAACCATAAACGCTGCAAGTTGTGAAGCGCGTTCCAGCCGCGAGCCGCATCACCAAGCGGAAAGTGAATGCGTCAAGCATAAACCAAGCTTTAAGTTAACGCATGACACATGGTTAACCTTTTGTCCAGATTCAGAGCCTCCGAATCAGAGGGTGTGTCTCTGAGATGCTTGGTAATATCCTCAAACTTGGCAACTTCTGGTTGGCCATTAATTCATAACATCAATCCATTAAAACTACTTTACTCTGGTTTTTCCCTCAGTTTAGTCAGTTCGAACAGTTCAACAGTTCGAGAGTTCTAGAGCGAGCTTCAGACCGGCCATCTGAGCAAACCTATTTAACTAGCAAGGATTTTGACACGTCGTCAAAACCCTTTTTAAAACCTTTTTCGCACCTGCGAAGCTGATAACAACAAAATAGTTCCTGCAGAACAAAGCTAACAAAAACTCCTTCAGAGTTAATTTTAAGACGCTCGGTTTCATGCACCTGTCGTGACCCGGGAGACATCTCAAGGCTGATTTGGTCGCATTGAGGTTTCTCTATGAACCACGTGCATTGGGGTCGTCGGCTCCTTGACATCTCGGATCCAAACGGGGGTCTCCAGAACGGGTGAGGTAGAACACACAGATAGCACCTGTATATGTGGTTCTGATAATAACAACTTTATAGCTTATTTGCTAACCAAATTCTTTCCATCCAGAACTCAGCTTTCTGAGATACTGTCATGCCACTGCTCCAGCCAGGCCTGGTTTCCCCAGCAACCACAACCAGCTCATCATCTACCTGATTCAAACCACCTGTCTCACATTAACTCATCAGCTCCACCTGCAACCACCTCTATATAACATCAGGAAAAACACCAAGCCAGTGCCAGATTTTTGAAAGCATTTGCTAGTAGATTCTCCAGCATTCTAAAACCCTGCCTAAACCTCAAGTTCCTGACCTTGCTTCTGAACCTCGACCTTGCCACCTGCCTGCTCCCTGACTGGATTATCTCATAGTTTCTGATCTTCTGGACTCCTGACCTTGGATCTGTTACATGGACTCTGCCTCTGGATTTCCCCTCCTGACCAAGCCTTCTGCTTCTGCCCTTCCTACTGACTGGTAACACTCCCCTGTGTGTTCTCAAATAAAAACTTTAAAGTGTCTTACTGTGTCTGGTGCTTGCACGGGTCCTCCAGCGCTGGCTGTTACAGATACGGAGATTCAGAATCCATTATATTCACACATAGGTTCCAGACACCATCCTTTAGTTCGCTTCCACTCACAGTAAGTAATAGTTGAGTTAATCTGTCAAGTTTTAATTGTTTGTAAAATAAATTCTTACTTTATAAACCTGACTGTTTCTTGAATCAAAATGAAGTGTGTACAATCCCTTAATGAATAAAATAATACTAGAATCTTCTGACTAATCATCTTAAGACCAGGCAAGTTGATAGAGTATCACAGCTTTTGGTCACAAGAGGTGTTAATAATAATAAATTGCTTAAAGCAATTTATTTAACCCAACATAACATTTATTAACATTACAGCTACGTCGTGCCGGAAATGACGTTGGGTACCAATAACAGACGTCCAGCATACAACGCCGCCGTCGGATATTTAGAAAATAGAGCTCGACTACAACCAACGTTCCAACACGATCCAACACTGTGGGATCACCCATACGATGTTGCATCATGGCGATCCAACAGATCCGACATGCTGGAGCAGTGTCAGTATGAATCAGCCCTTATTGGGAATTGAGGAGAAGCACTGGAGTGAGGGGGGAGGTTGAGAGCCGGGGTGTATCCCAGTGGGGTGGGGGTGGGGGGGGGGGGGGAGCGTGAGGTGAGCAGAGCGGGTTGGTCAGGGTGAATGGAGAACGTGTCTCAGAGGAGTGCGGTAATCCTACGGAGCACGAGTGAAGAATCTTGGGGCATCGCAGCATCCTGAGACGTCGAAAAAACCTGAAGGCAGGTAATTACAAAAATCCAAAAATCACAAGAGTTCACAAAACACTAAGCCTCAAAACCAAGTAACACGATGAGGGCTGGAAACTACCAAGCTGTAGCAGTCATCCGGCATCGTGGTGCGTTCTCCATCCGCCTTATGTAGAAGGACCCGCTAATTGCTGACCAGGTGCAGCTGGGAAACTCCCTCTCCTGCAAAACACAACTCAAAGGTGGAAAGTTGAGAGGAGTACTCGCCCCGGCTCAAGACAAGTTCTTCCATTTTTTACACCTAACATTTTCACACTTTCCTAAACAGTTCAAGCAATTTGAAAGCTTAAATGATACATCATACTGTTAAATGATACTTCATACTGTTTTCGAGTGGCTGCCCTCCAAACGCTGACTTCGATGCCCATGCTGTAAAACACAGAGGAGGAGAAGTTCCTTTGTTCCCAGAGCTGTGCTTCTTCTTAATTCTCAGTGCAGATAGGGGGAGTGTGCATTACTTGTATGTGTGTGTGTGTGTGTGTGTGTGTGTGTGTGCCAAAGGTTTACTCATTGTTGGTCATTCACATGTGAGGATATGACATGAATGTGTATATAGGTTTTATGGGTTTTACAAATGTGTAAATTGGATGTGTTTTTAGAATTTAGAGATTTTAGTGCCGGCTGCTTCACAATGCTGTCTCAAATTGCCCCTCGGGGACTAATAAAGTTGTCTTGAGTCTTGATCCACGTCAAAGCAAAGTAAAACATTACCTCAGATTAATTGCACAGAAATTTAACTTTTTCCAGTTTAGAGAAAGAAAAGAAAATAATGATGATGGACACAAGGGAGAAATAGGGACAAGTTAAAAGGAAGCAGGTGTGAAGAAGTAACGGAAAAATAAATGAAGGATTGAGACAGATGACGAATAGAACGAGTAGACAGAAAAAGAAAGAAGGCAAAAACATATGAAGAGGTGAGGGTGCAGAAAGAGAGAAGGAAGAATGGATTTGGGCAAAGGAAGAGAAACAACAGAATAATCAAACATGATGGAAGCAGAGAAGTGGGAAAGAGAGAATAAACCCAGAGATGGAGGTTAAACTGGAACAACGAAGGCACAAAAAAGACAAGAAAATGAAGAAAAGAATTAAATAAAAAACGAGAGGATGAATTAAACAAATAAGAGAAAAAAGGAAGGGCACAGAAAAAGAATGAACGTGCCAGGACGCAAACATAAGAGTCAGAGGAGTGATAACAAAAAAAAAAAAAAAAAAAAAAAAAAAAAAAAAACAAGACTCATTTAGAAAGAAATAAAGGAGGAACTAATGTTTAAGCAAATAGGATGAATGGAGGTTAGAAAAGGAGGAGGATAATTAATTCACTTCAACGCTTCGCTTCTGTTCCGCGTGAGATTCTGAGACACACGAGAATAAGTAAACTCTCTTTCACACACCCACGTGCACACACACCTCCCCATCACCAGCAAATTCTTCAGCACTTCGAGTTTCCGCTGAGGTTCGTCCAGCGCCTGAGACGTATCAGGAGACGCCGGATAGAGAGACAGACAAACAGAGAGACAGACAAACAGAAAGACCCCAGCGGTGCATCGCAGCCACCCAGTCCGCCAAGAACGTGGAAGCGCGCGCAGAGGACCATGGAGAGCGCCGGGAACAGCTCGGACGTGGACCACCGGAGCGAGCTCCCGTTGTTTTACAGCAACAGCAGCTTGTGTGGGAATTTCACCGACAATGGCAGCTTCCCGGAGACCCGGTGCGGCGGCGTTGGCAGCGGGGACCGTGGAGTCCCCGGCAGCCTGGTGGACGACACCAACTCGGTCGTTATCGCGATCATCATCACTGCTCTATACTCCATAGTGTGCATGGTGGGGTTAGTGGGAAACGTGCTGGTCATGTACATCATCGTCAGGTAAGACTCTACAAACCAAACAACTCCCGCTTTTTGTGCTCATTTAGTGAGTTTTACTCACTCATGTAACCTGTTGCTACGCGGAAAGTTGTGTATGTGTGCGTGTGTGTGCGAGAGAGAGAGAGAGAGAGAGAGAGAGAGAGAGAGAGAGAGAGAGAGAGAGAGAGAGAGAGAGAGAGAGAGAGAGAGAGAGAGAGAGAGAGAGAAGGAGATAGAGAGAGAGAGAGAGAGAGTCTGCAGCCCGTGCGTAAAATGTCTCCAACCTATCTGGGCAGACATGGCTCCAGTGTGCAAACCAAAAACAGACGCAGAAAAGAGTTAAATTCACTTTATACAAATCCTGATGTGCAGAGCCACGACTAAAGTGGGAAATCTGGGCTAAAAAGATTAAGATGTGCTATGTTATGAGAGCTGAACCGAGAGAACATGCTTCATGCAGCATATTTGCCTTTTTGTGTTCTCTCCTCGTGCAAGTTAGCAGAAAAGTCTATAAATAGAAACAATAATAAAACATGCAACAGCTGATCTGCACAGAGACTCAACAGTTTGTTCCTCGATCAGATTTTATGCTCTTTGGCTTTAAAGTTGCTCTATAACAAAAGACACATAGGCCCTGAAATGCCTTCTTTATATCATCTTCATGCATCATCATTTTTGTGATGTTTTACTCTACAGATCAGATTCTGTTGTGATAAAATGGTGTCTGGTGCATGAAAAGCTGGCATTTCAGTTCTGCGCCCCGCCTGATACAGTCCACTTAAGGCTCTTTGAGGTGGAAAAAAGCGCTAGATTAGTAGGAAGGATGGTGGTGCAGGCAGCAGGAAAATGATAAGTGTACTTAAAAGGGAGCAGGCAGTGTGGAGAAAGATGGATGTGATCAATGACAATGGCAGAAGGATGCCAGGTGAACAGAAATAATGGAGAGGGCGGTCGCCTTAATGGGTTCATTTGCTCACTTAATCAGATGGAGACAGCCAGGTTAGATGGAGGGTTTTCTATGATGAAAAACGACTGAATAAATCCATATTGTGTGTAAATTTACTCCTTTGCTATAGAATTGTTGTTCGTGTGTTTCCTGGGAAAACCAGATCCTGTCTGAATGTATCCTGAAAGTTTTGTTCAGCCAGAGCTCACGTCCATGCCAGGTGTTGTATAACACAAACCACTCGGTTACGATTGATCTGCTCTTTGTGCCTTCAAGGCAACAAAATGAAATAAAGGGTGACTGGAGAGCACAACAAAAATTGGAAGTAAAATCTGCATTTGACATGTAAGTTAGCCAGCAGCAATGTTTTTAATAACAGCAGCCAGAAGGGCTGAGCTGCAGATGAGACGTCCTTTCAACAAACTGACGACTGTTCTTGTCATCTGTTCTTTCTTTCTCTAATAATTATGTCTTTTCACAAAGAGGGCTTTGTTAATGATGGATTTCTTTTAGTTTTTTTGCAACTTTCAAACTAAATTAGACTTTAAAGGAGACATATGTAAGAATTTTTAATAATCACAAAACAAAAAGTCTAATGTCTCACTCATGTTTGACACGTTTCCTTAAAAACAAAAAACAAAACAACAAAAAACAAAGAGGGATGTAATTTCTGTTTATGATCAGTGAGCCTGTGAGCTTGCAGAGTCTGCGCTGAGCTAAAGCTGCAGCACCGGCTATTATAAATCAACACTGGCTGGTAAAACGCTCCAGAGATTCTTAAAGAAGCATATTTTGTTTTCTGGTGAAGCAGGCTAGAGACTAACATTGAACAAACAATGCTAACGGTGAATTAGAATCAAATGCTTGGCTCTAAAAATATCTCATGCTACTTTTTTCAAACACCAACAGCTCAATATGACAGTGAAACGTGTGTGTGTGTGAAGTGAAAAATGACTGAATCGTGGCGTTACTTCCTACAAGTCATTCAGGGAGCCTCCTCCCCTTCCAGTCGGCTCATGGATCCTTGGAAGAACAAAGAAATGAATGCAAGTAAACGGGGCTGTAAAAAGCAATTTTCTAATCCTCTTTGCCTTACGCCCTGGATCACTCATGTGCTGTACTTCAATTTAAACGAAAAGTAATGATGTGTGTTTCCACTATGTCTGTTCCATACTTTGAGATTTGTCAGCCTGTAAAAATATGTAAATAAAATGACTACAAATCAGAAGTCGCAGAAACTCCTCTCCCCCAGCGTATGCTCCTTACCACACAGCCAGATTTATAGATGAACTTGGGAATTACATGAGAAGTAAGTCATAAAACCAAAATCCATTAGAGCTAATGCCCATTTTTGCTTTTTATCTCTATTTCTGCTTCCTTTTATTCTTAGCCACATACGAGTGAACATAAGAATCCAGCAATGACACCCTCAAGGTGAATATCTACTGTTTTTCTTTATTATTTTTTTATCCCTCCGTCCCCATTTTACAAGTCTGGCCTTGAATGTTCGTTCTGGTAGATTTAAACTGAAGACAAGACAGGATGTGAGGTGGCTTTTTTCCTGCTCCATTGCTGTCTAAGTAATGACAAACTCAAAGCCATAAAACATCTCTCCCTTATGCTTTTATCTCTTTCCATTTGTGCTTCCTCTCTGACCCATCTGCAAAAATCTCAGCAAACATTTGCAAACTTCAAGTGACCAAACAAAGACGATCAGAGCGCTGCACTCTCAACTGGAAAATAAATCAATTGCAAGTGAACAGAAAGCTTTGGGTTCCACAAGGAATAGGCTGCCAGGGCAGATTGCTTCCTGTTTCCATGGAAACACTGGGAGGTATTTTGAGCGAGATGATTGCCAAAAGAGTCCATCCCTTCCCCATATGCCTGCTTCCACACACCCAATACAGCTAGATGAGCAGCTGTGGCCAGTAGATCCCATTCAGCAGCTGGAGTATTTATAAAACCTGCTCCTGCTGGCCTGGACTCATGGCTGCTACTTCCACCTGCACTACAAGTGAAATCTTGTGCTTTTCTTGTGTAATTTAATATAATGTAGTACTCTTGTGGATTCATGAATTGGAACCCAGTCAAAGCTAACAGCATGAGGCTCATGAGTTTAAAACCAGAGATCCCCACTAATGAACTTCTCTTACCTCCCACTGTCTGACCTGATGTCATGCTGTGACTTTGATAACAAACCTGCACTCATTTTTCTACCAAGGCACTGCTCGACAAAGAGTCCCAAAAGTAAAAAAAAAAAAAATGTACAGAGCCCATTTTATCATCCTGAAGGGAACACTCACCAGATTAGAAATAATTAATCATGCGATAAAGATTAAAGCTCAAAGCAACCCTTGAACGCTTGTGAAAACATTTTGCTTTGCTGGGATTAAAGTTGTCAAAATAAATCAGCAAAAAAGCAAGGTTTTGACTGTAAAAGCACAGACATCATATACGTAAATGCCCCGTAGACTGGCGCTGCCTATTGGAGCTGCCTTAATGGCCGGCCACCATCTTGGATGGGTCTCCAATCACTCAAAGTGCATTTATTTTTACTGAGGAAGGTACTTGCCCGACAAAAAAATATATTTCGTCATGCGTTCTCACAACATCAGACATGTGGTATAGCATGAATGTTAAAATATAGCTTCATGTTAATATAAATATACTTTCATAAAATAAATGATATATATATATATATATATATATATATATATAGGCTAGAATGCCCCAGAAATGACCCATGTGATCTGTTTTCAATAGTACACCAGTTGTTGCAATCATAGAGTGTACAATAAAAGGTATATGGGAGCATTGCTGACTTGAGTTGACTGCAGTTGGGTTTAGAGAGTGTGGAACTCATCCAATTTGACAGCAATGCTGTTAAGCTCTCCAGTGCCTGGTGCGGCGTCTACATATTCATGTCTATGGGAAGACTTACTCTTTCACTTGCGTATCTTCATTTAGACACTTCTGCCGGAACTGAGATAGTGCTAAACGCCGGTCGTTGTTTTCTTAGTCTTTGTTTGTAACTTCAAATGGTGTTTTTTTTTATTTTTGGGACTCTGGTAGTTTATCCTAAGGTTGAAGTGGTAGCAGCCAGCTGTTTCTCCTTGTCTGATATTAGTACCTCCCACACCAGTGTTGTTCTGTTGCTAAATACATGAGTGCGTTATGAGTGGAGGACTCAAGGAAGTGCGGTGGTTTGGCGAGACCAGCAATTTGATCATCCAATAGTTGCTTTCTCTCTGCAACTTGTTACTGGTGGAGGTTTTTAGGCAAGTGCGAGAGAACCACTTTTTAAAATCTCCACAAAATATGTATAGCTATACTATGTTACAGTCTTGTTAAGAGACATGAAAAAAATGTTTTAAGCACATTTGTTTTGCAAATTTGCCTTTGCAGCTTTAAAGCTTCTTTCCGGAGTATTTCTCTTATCTAGTGGCTGACAAGCATATATCACACAAAAAAATCAGTTGCTCTGTTTTTTTAGATGGCGACTTCACGTTTCTGTTTATAAATGTGCTTCTGTAGTCGACAAACAGTGCTAAAACATGCTGTTTTATGAGTATTATTCTCATGTCATGTTGTGTTCTCATTTATCTATATTTTAGAGACAGCCGGCCGTACACTGTGCGACTTTTTCACTCGTAGCACTCAGCTTCAGCTCAAACTGTACGACTTCCTCGCAGGGCAGATCTCACGAGCCATGTGCTCACACTGTACGACCCAGTTCTCGGATGCGACCTGACTGCTCACACTGTACGTCTGGTAGCAACGCGTCGGCCCTAAAAATGTGCTAAAAATAGCAGTTTTTACTCAACACATCAGACTTTTTTGTCTTGTTTTGCCTGTTGTCCTTCAGGAGTGCTGCAGGAGGACACACAGGGATTTATGGGGGTTGGATGAGGAAAACGAAATAAAGAAAGTAAATCTGTGTTTTGTGATCAGTTTAATTTGACATGAACACGACAAACATGCTTTCTTGACAATCTTTGTGAGTAAAAAAAAGTGTAGAAATAAAAATGAACAGCGTGTGTTATTAGGGAAATAGCGGGCGAGTGGTGTTGTCATGATTGCGCATGCGCCGTGAGCGGTTCTGATACTTTTTGGGTCGCAGCTGCTCGCAGCGCCGCTTCCACAGTGCGATACCCTCACGAGGGGCGAGCGAAATATTAAACACGCCAGAAGTTTGTGCGAGCTCGCGATCGCTGATCGGTAGCTGGTCATGTGGTGTTAATCACCTCTCATAACCCCCTGTACACTACACGATGCTCTGCGCAAAACTTGCCCCGATCTCGTGGATTCTCGCACGAGTGGAAAATCGGCTCAAAAAAGTGAAAAAGTCGCACAGTGTACGCCCGGCTTTACTTGTCCTTCAAAAGTTCATCAGTGCTGCATCAGCCGAGGAATTCCTTAAATTTGAAGAATCTAAGTGGTAGTCTAACGCTATTAGTTATTTCTGGTCGGCGCTCAGTTTCCTATTGCACGGAGCTCTGCGGGGCAGGTGGCGTGCTTAGCAAAAAAAAAAAAGAGATGTATTGCTTACATTATATCACAGTACATGATGAGCCAATCACTTTTATGGATTTCTGAAAAATCATACATCATTTCTGAAAGGGGAAAACTCCGGAAAGCTGCTTTAACCAGCTCAGTGGCCTAGTGGTAGAGTGTCCGCCCTGAGACTGGGAGATCAGGGTTCGATTCCTGGTCTGGTCATACCAAAGACTTTGAAAAAATGGGACCCAATGCGTCTCTGCTTGACACTCAGCATTAAGGGGTTGGATTGGGGGGTTAAACCACCAAATGGTTCCCGAGCGCGGCTGTGTCTGCAGCTCACCGCTCCCCCAGGGGATGGGTCAAATGCGGAGAACATTAGTTGTGTGTGACAACTAATGGGACTTTAACTTTATTAACTTTAACTTTTAATGGATGAGAGAAAGATAAAACCCACCAAAGTTCACTGTCCTGCTCTAATTTCCTTCTGGGATTAATAAAGTATCTTTGATTGATTGATTTGATTTTTAAACACAAAAACAGAAAAGATGCTCGTTAAAAACAACTGTTTGTCCTTTGGAGTAAAGTTGTTTAGAATAAGCCGATAAATGATTGAAATAGTTTTGCAAGCTACCGCAATTAGCTGGTGGTGGCTCATGGAGTAAAAGAGAATGACTTAAGGCTAATTAATGCAAATTATCTGTCAGCAAGTGTGTTTATTCATAAGTGTGAATCGGTCCTAATTGCTTTGGGTGAACCGAACTTGCCACTAACACTGAATAAAATCAGGTTTATTCAATATTGTTTCATCACAGTCCACCTGCTCGATGTCTCCTCGTCACTGTGCACATGCAGCCAGCGTGTACTGTAGCTGTTACCTAAACACGAACAGGGAGCTAGACAATTGCAACCAATGTGCAGATTTCATGCCACATTTACCGTCTTTGCCTTGGAGTGCCGACGAGTCAAGACAATTTTAGGCAGGAATAAAATGAAACGCTGTCAAATGGCAAAACGTCAGAGGACGTCTGAGTAGAGCAGAGTTTAATTTTTATGTTAAAGAGACCATTATGAACACGAAGTACCGACAGCTAATTATATAGTTCTGAGTTAAATGTTTCTTAATGCCACCGGACACTCCTGGAAGGCTTGAGCATTCAGTCAGATGTTCTTTCATGTTCAAAAAGACAAACAAAGACCAAAGAGCTGTTCCAGAAATTATGAAAATATGTTATCAAAATGAAACTAAATCCACTCTAAGTCAGCGAAGGCATCACTTAGCTAAACAGAAAGGAGTTGATGTTTTTCTATATTTAACGACTTATAAAAGTTGTTGGCTCCTCTGTCACTTTTCCATGTGCCTGACTCATTTGTGCTGCTTCTAATCATTATGCATGATGGTAGAGTACAAACGTCTTCAAATTCCAGCTAGAATTCACTTATCTGTGTGAATGTTGTCTGCAAGGGACAGAAGTCAACAGATTACACTATGATTTAGAACAACTTCTATAGCTGTCTTGCACTTCCTGATGAAAGTAAAGTGTTCAAAGAAAACTTTAACCCCTTGCTCTTTTGTCCATTAAAACAGGATCATTAGCAACAATCAAAGTTGTTGAATCTTAACTTAAACCATTGTATCATCTCTGCTAATGGCAAGCAAAACATTACAAGAGTGAGTCACAATCGAATGGAGAGATTGTCAGGTGAGAACACACAAGGTCTGTGCTGTGAGTGTGATTTACACTAATGCTGGTGAAGGTTCTCAGTCATCCAGGTTATGGTAATCCAAAGGGCTTCAAATGAAGGCAACTGGACTTCTTTGGTTTCTTGAAAAGGTTTTGCTTCTCATCAGAGGAGCTTTGTTGATTCTGACTGGAATATGGGAAAGTCAAGCTTATAAGCTATAGCTGTCTGTTGTTTTTTTAACTAGCTGAAACTACATATGAATACCCCTGTACCATAGCATAACATAACATAACATAACATAGCATAGCATAGCATGACATGACATGACATAACATAACATAACATAACATAACATAACATAACATAACATAACATAACATAACATATATTCCAATTTAATTATAAAGCACAGTTTAAAATAGCATCTAACCAAAGTGCTGTACATAAAAGAGCCAAAGGCTCAAAAATAACAACAGAATCATAGCAAAAAAACTGAGGAATAATAAATTTGCTAAAACGCATAAATGACAAAGCATAAAAATACATGTTAAAGCGAAAAATCGAAGAGAATCAAAGTAAAAGCACTTTGCCAGGAAATTAAGGAGACAAACTGATTAAAACCTGCTAAAACGACACAAATAAAACTAAAAGGGCTAAAAAATATCACAAGGTGCAACCAAAGGAGCAATTAATTCACAATTAAACTAACAAAAACAGGAAAACAGCGCTAAGACATGCAAAAAAAAAATGAGTCATGGTCTACAGGAGTTGTGCAATCTTTCGTGTAGAGCTGAAGTATTAAATTCTGGTCCTGGAGGGCCGGTATCCTGCATGTTTTAGGGGTTTCTCTGCTCAAACACACTTGATTCAGTGGTTGAATCACCTGTGCTGCAGCTCATCAGGCTAGTAGAAAAAAAAAGAAACACAAAATTCGACCAAGACTTCAAGCCTCTTGTTTTAGCACAAGGTACCATTCATCTGAAAAACACATTCTCACTCACTCACTCTCACGGTCAAAATGGTGGTGGTGGCCACCTCCCATTTCTCTTAAAAAATGTTATTGGAGCCTATGGAAACCCATTGTCCATATATGTATATGTCGATGATTGGAACAGGGACTGGATTATTACCAGAAATATGCAGAGACCTGTCAGAAAAACATGGAAACTCTAAAAGCCACTATCTTGTGCCAGTAGGCAGGTCCCTTTTAAAATTTCTTCAGGATTGTTTTTTCCTCTAGTCATTGCTCCACGAACGTTAGTGAATTTTCAACTGATAATGGTATCAGGGTATGAGAACAGCATGAGAGATCGTCACTGCTCATCACTTTAGCAGTCTAATTTGTCACATGCTAAAGAACAAATTGCAAGTAACATTTTTTTATAATTCATATAAAATGCTGTCCAAAGAATACAATTTGAAATGCTTATTGTGGATATTTCGTTTTAAAATACACAATGGCACACTTTTTCTAGTAAAAAGTGGCCTTTCTCAGACAAGCTTCTAAAAACACTTTTTTTTTCTAAATCTGAACGTCTGATGTAACCAACTCCAGCCTGTCCACACATCGAGTCCACGGGTTTCCAATTACGAGAAACAATGCCTGTATCTCCGTGCCTGAGGGCGTTTTGTGCAGCAGAAAAGACGGACTTCTGTAGCCCTCATCAGTCGGTACCAGCTCAGGGAGGTCAGCGCTGTACTCCGGAGACCCGTGACGGGGTTTAAAATATTAAATTCAAATTTCTGGAGCTCAGATCCCCATCAGAACAAACCACCAGAAGAGACGCGCTGCTCTGCGGGCCAGTCTAGCTGGTGTCTGGGTCGGTACCAGATCAGAACTGCCGCGGACCTACAGGAAAGGATTATGTGTAGCTTTTAAATATACCAGCTGGACAGGGTGTCTGGGTAGGATCCAGCTCACAGAAGCTCACATGAGCTCCAGAACTGGATCACAGGTGTCTCTCTCCCTCTCTCTAAGCGCTAAACTACGTTACGTTACGAGCATGAGACAGCTTACAGACACTCATTGGTCTCAATATTATATTAACTGACCGATACTATTTTAATTGTCTGGTACGTAATGTAATCTGTACAATATTGTGATGTTAGCACACGAGTTTAAGCTAACATCGTTAACTCACAAGCTGCTCCCCCACTGTGTCTCCTCACATCGCTGCACAATCTCTCTACTTTGGCCGAGCGTTTCTCGCTCTGGTTTGTCTCTGCTCTCTGGAGCGGGCAGCAAAGTCATAACTTTATGGTTTTGGTCCATCATAAGTATAATTATTAACATTTACAGTTTCCTCTGTGCCAGAGCCGGCATTAGAGTCTATATTTTTCTCTGGATTAAGCTAACAGGAGTCCCTCAGCTGACGTCACTTGGTTTGACAATAATTTGTATATGTGTAAAAAAAATGTTTGAAACGAGTTTCTTTTATATTTCTCTAAACTTTGGTTTATGGGAGTCTCTAACTTACAATTTGCTCTTTAAGGATCCGGTGTGACTGATTGAATTAGTTGATAACTAGGTATCTGACTTGTTACTAATCTAATGTTCTCTTTCCGTGGGTATAACCCAACTGCAGCGGTTTTGTCTCTGATGTCTGATGTGCTATGTATCAGACTAACTAGGTCTAAACTCTAAAACTCCACTGGCTGGATTTCATAGTAGCCAGATGGCGATACACCAATTGCGGTGTATACAACTGTGATTCTACCAATCATGTCAGTTAAACACGTGAACTTTAACATGACGGCACAGTCGCCTGCAGGGTGACCGTGGGTGTTGCGGGGATGTGGATCAAAGTAACCAAATTCACCTGATTGAGTTCTGAATATAGCAATGCAGTTGCTGCCCATTACCATTAGTGCATACTGAACATCTGAGATCAAACACTGTAATCCCCGTGACAAGTTGGGAAGGTTGCCTGATAAAAATACCCCACATATGGAATTTGCAAAGTTCATTTTGACGTGATATAGGGTAACCCGAGCTTTGACCTCGGTAGGTAACTCATCTGTAGCCAGGTGGTCTCTAGCTGGATGGGCGAGCCTAGCTTGTGAGTACATTCGATCACCTTTGTCCAAAACTAGGTTCAGGTCTGAGCCGCTAATGTTCTCGTTCTCGTGTAGAAACGACAAAAACACCAAACTGTTTGGAAGACACTGCTTATTTCTTTGATTTCCATATAAAAATGAATTCTGACTTCTGGTTGCACTCACGCTAGTAATCACAGATGGCCGAGTTGCAATGTCACCAGCTACCTGAGATGGAGCATCTAGAGGACTCTGATTTAAAAGAGTAGACATCTTAGTTAGTAAGATGACGGGATTTTCTTCGGCTTGAACCTCCAGTTTTTCGCAAATCTCCATCTGAGGTTCTTTAGCCAGTCGTTTGGTGATGTCACTGGCGTCACTAGGTGCGTAAGAAACCTTCCATTCATCTAAATCTTCTTGAAATTGTGTCTCATCGTGTTTAGATATTTTAAACTGCTTGCCCGTCTCCCTCCCATTATTCTCACTGTTAGTTTCACTGTGTGGGTGAGCCGTCATTTCCTTTTTCTGCTCTTGTTCCAGATGATCTGCTTTAAGTTTGGTGGTAATGACTTCATTATATTTGTTATTCAGTTCCCTAACGTTCTCCAGAGCGTTTTGTAATTCAGTCTCTTTTTTTATCAAAGTTCTCCTGCAGAAGAGAAATCTGTCTATCGGCCCATATCTGAAGAGTGACCTTCTCAGTTCTTAATTTCTCTATAATCTCTTTGGTCTGAATCTTTGTCTCAGAATGGGCCTGGATCTCTAAATTAAGTTTGTCCTCAAAATATTCAAGCTGCTGTTTAGCAGAAAGAAGATCAGCTTCAGACGTATCTCTGAGCTGCTGGTTGGAAACCTTCACATCATCCAGATCTTTCTGCAACAGTGCTTCTTTACCTTTGAAGAATTGTTCAAGCTCAACAAACCGTTTGGTATTCTTACTGCTGAAATCTTCCAGCTGAGTTTCAGTTTGTTGATGAGCAAGCCTCTCCTTTTTCAGCTCAATTTCCTGCTCTGCTGCATGTTTGATGGTCAAAACATCTTCTTTGTATTTTTTATTCAGCTCCTGGTACAAAACTCCAACTTTCTCCAGAGTGTTTTTTAATTCTGTCTCCTTTTTATAAAAGTTCTCCTGCAGAAGAGACATCTGTCTATCGGCCCGCATCTGAAGAGCATCCTTCTCAGCTCTTAATTTCTCTGTCATTTCTTTGGTCTGAATCTTTGTCTCAGAATGGGCCTGGATCTCTAAATGAAGTTTTTCCTCAAACGTTTTAATCTGCTGTTTAGCAGAAAGGAGATCATCTTCAGACTTATCTCTGAGCTGCTGGTTGGAAACCTTCATGCAATCCAGCTCTTTCTGCAATCGTGTCTCTTTATGCTCAAACTTCTTGTCAGTCTCACTGCTGATATGTTCTAGCTGAGTTTTAGTAAGTTGATGATCATGCCTCTCCTTTTTCAGCTCAATTTCCAGCTGTTCTGTTGTACGCTTGCTGGTCAAAACATCTTCTTTGTATTTTTTATTCAGCTCCTGGTATAAAACTTTGACTTTCTCCAGAGCGTTTTTTAATTCTGTCTCTTTTTTATCAAAGTTCTCCTGCAGAAGAGACATCTCTTTGTTGAACCGTAGCTGAAGATCATCTTTCTCAGCTCTTAATTTGTCATTCATTTCTTTGGTCTGAATCTGAGCCTGGACCTCTAAATGAAGTTTGTCCTCAAAAGTTTTAATCTGCTGTTTAGCAGAAAGGAGATCAGATTCAAACTTATCTCTGAGCTCCTTCATGCAATCCAGATCTTTCTGCAATCGTGTCTCATTTTGCTTAAACTTCTTGTCAGTCTCACTGCTGATATGTTCTAGCTGAGTTTTAGTAAGTTGATGAGCATGCCTCTCCTTTTTCAGCTCATTCTCTAGATTATTTGCCGTAATTTTGCTGTTCAGAACATCTGTATTATACGTTTTAGTCAGCTCCTGGTGTGAAAACTTCATGTCCTCCAAAGCCTTTTGCAACTGAGTCTCTTTCTCTTTAAAAATTGTCTGCTGTTCTGCCAGCTGTGTACATAAAGCCTTGTTTGCATCTGTCAGACATTCAATTAACTTTTGGCTGTCGTCCTTCGATTTCAAACTCTTACTTTTTTCCATCTCAAACTCCTTTTTAAAATGGTCTGGTCGGGAGTCCGTTGTGGTCACGTTGGCTTGAGTTTTCTTATCCTGACTTGAAGCCCTGGGGAAGTCCATTCCTGCTTTGATTCTGTCGAAATGCCGCTGTATTTTCTCTCTGGTCTCCGATCGACCAGTTTGTTCTTTCTCAAACTTCTGTTTAAAATATCTTGTCTGTTTTTGTATATCAGATAAGTGGCTTTCACGCATTTTGTCACCATCCTTGAGGAAAGCCACAAATCCCAAAGTTTTGTGTTGGTCCAAATGCACTCCATGTGTTGTGGAAAACTGTGTTGTCATTTTACGATCTTGATGCAGAACCACGGGGTTGTTTAAATCTGAGTTCGTTAACTTAGTTTATAAATTCCTTCTCCTATGAATCCAAGAAACAAATATATGATAAGTCTGTTTCTAATGTTCACCTGTCTGGTGAGAGAGGTCTGATCTGACTGCCTGACTGCCTGACTGCTTCTGACTGCTCCTGACTGAGCTCACTGAGCTTTATGATGTCATAGAGCCTTTGATGTGTCCCTGTCCTCCTTCGTTTCCTCTTCTTTAGAATTCATGCAGCACCTGCAGTTCTAGAATCTTGTCCCGGAATTCTGGGTCTACTTCTTCAGCTTCATTAGACTTCCTGTTGACATTTAAATGTTTCACTAGTAAGCAATTTATGTATATATAAATAATTATAAATAAATAAATATACATATATAAATGTAAATATATGTATAAATAATACATATAAATAAATATATATGTATATAAATATATAAAAATATATATTTTTTATTTTTATATATATTTATATACATATATATTTATACACACACACACACACACACACACACACACATATATATATATATATATATATATATATATATATATATATATATATATATATATATATATATGAGAATATTTTGGTAATTTTATGATGATTTATGATGATTTTATGATGTTGTATGATTTATATATATGTATTTATTATTTATATATATATACATGTGTATATACACGTGTATATACACATATACATGTGTATATATATATATATATATATATATATATATATATATATATATATATATATATAAATAAATAATTTTATGATGATTTTTGGAATTTTTAGGAATTTTTTAACCATTTGATCAGTAAGTCACGAAATGAAACTCATAGCTTTTGTTGAAAATCCATTAAATCGAGAGACATTAATTAATATTATTCCCAGTAAACTATTTATGTTTAGATTGTTGTTTGGTAATCTTTAGATCAAATATGGACATTATAATAAAAAAAATTCTGTCAGTTTAATTATAAATGTCATTATTTTATTTTTAAAAATTATCTTAGAAACAATAAAATGACTAAACCTGATTTCTCCTGACACCATGATGATACAATCATATTTAAGAAATCTCTTTAAGAAGAATAAATTTGTAATGAATTTAAAAAAAACATTGCCAGTTATATTGAAAAGGTAAATGGTAAATAGCCTGTATTTGTATAGTGCTTTTGTAGGTCTTAGGTGTGTTCTTGCTGTGTCTTTGTAAATCCATGCTTTCGTTCTTTTTTAAACACAGAAACAGTTTTGTTTACCTGTTTGTAGCTACGGTTTCGCCGACAGCTGCCGGCTTCTTCTTCTGCTGAAGAAGCCGGCAGCTGTCGGCGAAACCGTAGCTACAAACAGGTAAACAAAACTGTTTCTGTGTTTAAAAAAGAACGAAAGCATGTGCTTTTGTAGGGTTCTACATCCCCCCAAGGTGCTTTACGATACAATCAGTCTTTCACCCATTCACACACACAGTCACACGCTAGTGGGAAGGAGCAACAATGTAGCCACAGCTGCCCTGGGGTGTAATGGCAGAGGTGAGGCCTGGAGAAAACTGGTGCCACCGGTCCCTCCGACCACCACCATCAGGCAAGGTGGGTTAAGTGTCTTGCCCAAGGACACAACAACAGCATTCCATAGCCAGACTCGGGATCAAACCTGGAGCCATCCGATTACTAGAAATTCCGCTCCAACTCCTGAGCTACTGCTGTCCCATACAGTACATGACTTCAATTCAATTCAATTCAAAAATACTTGATTAATCCCAGAGGGAAATTGATTAAACTGACAAAGTCTCCACGATCTTTAAAAAAATAAACGATGGAACTGGATTGTAATAGGAATTGAGATGTTGTCAATGCCTATGAAAGATTTTCCTATAGGCTGTGCAAAAGGTTCAAGATTTCCTGAGTGTTCATTTCATTGAAGAGCTGACAGGACGCCGGCAGGAGAACATAGTTTTGGGGCTTTGCAACGTGAGTAATGGAGAAGGCGGGGGTGGGGCCATTTCAGTCTTTCACCCATTCATACACACAAACACACACTGGTGGGAATGAGATACAATGTAGCTACAGCTGCCCTTGGGTGCACTGAGAGGCAAGGCAGCATTCGCTAGTCAGAGTCGGGATCAAACCTACAACCTTTCAATTACTGGAAAACCTGCTCCACCTTCCGAGCTCCTGCAGTCCCATGCAACACATGACTTAAATGACTATATCTCCACCATCATTAAGACTTTAATGATGTAATTGGATTGTTATTTGGATTGAGAAGTCAGCCATGCCTATGAAAGATATTCGCATAAGCTGTGCAAAAGGTTCAGTGAGTTACCCTGAGTGTTCCTTTTATTGCGCAGGTTGAAGGGAGCTGACGGGATGCTGGCAGGAGAACGTGTTGTTGGGGCGGGGCCACGTGAGGAATGGCGAAGACGGGGCGGGGGCAGGTGGGGGACTGGCGCTGGTTGGCGTGGAACCCGTTGATAACTGCTTGCAATTCTAGTTTATTTTTGTTTTTTCTCTCAAGAATGTAATCTACATTTACACAGAACAGGGGATTTTTGTCGCCAAAACGACAAAAGTTAGTGATGTGTCGGTCACTCTAAAAGCCAGCTCTATGAAGTGAACGGCGGGAGCCGCCTCATCATTGGTCGGGTTTGGACCGAGGCAATGCGAGGGGGAGGTTTCAACTACCAAGGTGGACGTTAAAAGTAGGGTATTTGTAACCTCCCCCTTGCCAGATGGTATGTTCTAACGTTCCCCTTGGGTGGCAAATACAAAAATTCACAGTCAGAATGCATGGGAAACAAACGCTTGATCACAGTGAGAGTAACGTTTTAGGTAGCAAGAGGGTTAAGGTTAGGATGAGGGAGAGGGGAAGGTTATAAATAGCAAAATGTTAAGGTTTAGGTGCGGTTAAATGAGCTGGTTCGGTGGTGCATCAGTGAACATCCCATCACGTCAGTTTTACGCTGCATTGGGATCTGCAGTCAGAAAAGGGAAAAGCCCCTTTTCGCACATAAGTGACGACAAAGGGCACTTTTAGGGTCAAGGGTCTGAGGCGGAGGGTGGATGTGTTGCAATAACGGAACGGGGAAGCTAATTAGCATATAAAGCCGGCATGAAATTATGGAAATGCCTAAAAAAAATCAACACGATCTAATCGGTGTCCCAGGAGACTTATATCTGAAGACAGTGACCACGAAGAAGGACAGATCTCCAGTGAACCAGGGCATGAATGTTTGTTTATTTTTAATTTTTTTATTTGAACAACCCTCAACTATTTGCTAATTGTAAGATTCAGCTTCATTCCAGCATTATTTATCTTTTTACAATAAAAAATTATTTTTGCTAAAACAAAAGTTTTTGGTATAGCAGTGCACGGTGTGCAAGAGAAACACCCCATGGCAGTGTGAGGTGTGTAGGACTCTGCCTGCAGCTGGAGAGAAACTGCTTCAAGGTCTACCACATCAAATAAAAACGTCTGAAAGTTTACAAAAATAAATGGTCTTAAAAACTGCTGAAAAAGAAACCAAGGTTCACACTTTTTTAGGATTAGATGCATTACAGTTCAAAGTTTAAATTGTTTGCCCAGTAATTTTGAAGTTCCTGTTCAGTAATAAATGTAAAAAATTCAAATCCATTTTTTGCTTTTTTTCACTTTTAAGCTGATTTTTTAAAGGCTTTAATAGAAATAAATTCTAAATACAAACCATACACTGAAAGATGACGTTGTTCTGAAAAAAGGAGAAGAGTTACACACACTTTGCACTTTTTATTACAATTTTACAGCCATAAGATTAAAAAATACCAGGCGGCCCTGTTATAATATGGTCATAAGAGGGTTATTAAGACGGCGATGCACAAACAGGAAGTGATTGGTAGTCATTCCACTCCAATCCAGTTGGTGGTGGTAATGCACCAAATTGTTGTTTGCCAAGTGCCATAAGACCACAAATAAGAATAAGAAGAAGAGAGGCGGGAGCATTCGTAACAAACTCAAAGCGATTGTCAAAACATTAAGCATGAAACTGAGTTATCCTAGTGGCTCCAATGAGAAAGAAGCTGCTTGCTTCATAAAAGCTTTTATTTTCACTTCTGAAAGTGACGTCGTTTTTCGATGTAAACATCAAAAGGAAGCAGAAAGGAAAGACAATGGAAAATGTTTAAAGGGAGGAAAACAGACCAAAATGGAAAATAGAAAAAATAAAATAAAAACAAAGGCAAAAGCACAGGAGCACTGACAGGAAAAAGAAAGCAGAGCAAATATTGAAAGAGCTCAAAGGGAGGGAAACACAGGAAAAAAAGAGGAGGACTAATAAAAAGGGAAAGTAACTCATGTCAGAAGAGGGGAGAGTTTCACAAATCCAGTTAAAGGTAGGACTGTAGAAAATTTAGTGTAAGGAGCCCCATGACTGTGTTCGCCTTGGGCCCCCAAATTGCTAAATCTGCCACTGGAGCTGGCTTTTAGAGCGACCGACACAACACTAACGAGTTCGCTAGCAAGATGGTTAAGGTTAGGATGGGGTGAGGGGAAGGTTAAATAACGAGAGGTTAAGGTGAGGGTAAGGTACAATGAGCTTGTTTGGTGCCCTGGCTGCGGACATCCCATCGCGTAAGTGTAACGCTGCATTGGGATCTGCCGTCAGAAAAGGGAAAAACCCATTTTCGCACATAAGTAACAAAAAAAGGGCACTTTTGGCATCAGGGGTCTGAGGCAGAGGGTGGATGACCAAGCGTTTGTTTTTGACACGCTGGGAGTGAGAATGTGTTGATCTGAAGGAAATACATCACCTCTGCAGATGTGTGAGCTCAGAGTTTCTGCCTTGACCACAATTCATCTTACTTTTTAGATATTGATCTTTTTGGATCACTTTCAGTCACGAGTGTTCTATAGTGTCCTCTCTTAACATTGACGGATGTTTTTATAAAAGGTTTTCATTGCTGTCCATGTAGAGGGTCGGCAGAAAGAGCAGATGGTGCATTTTTGAGTTTGTATTTTGTGCCAGGGAAATAATTTATGTGTGAAAGGGTGCAACGAGTCAGGGCGAGACACATTATGCATGATCAGTTCTGGGCCTTTGCTGCATGTCCTCCTTGTTTTCAGTCTTTGCCATATGTGTGACTTTTTGAATAAAAGCCAACATTTCTCCAGGTATGCAAACATTCACCTTCTGGTTTTCCAGCTTTTATTGTTGCTTTCCCATTTTCTCACTTGCTTTTCAAAGCTGGAATTGGCAGCAATACATTTAAGTTCATTTGTTAAGTTAAGCCAGAAACAACAGTGTCTAAAACCCTTAAAAACTTGAACAGTTTCACAAATGTAGATTTAAAACATGCACTGATTTTGCTCTAAATCATCCTGAACATAAAAACTCAGACTGGACCAAATGAGCTCCCTCTTTCCTCACAGATGAGCGTGAGTAATTTTACAGGGGCATCGCTTTATTCCACCGAGCATGGTCCCTCAGCTCAAACAGCAGCACATCTGTCTGCTCACCACTGATCCATCTCCGTCTGACAACTCCAAATCACGCTAGCCAAGCTGTTTGTGTCTCTTTTTGTCAGAAGCATTCATCTTCTCTGTTTTTCTGCCAGTTTTTGTGAATCTGTGACTCACAGCAGATGTTCGGCGACAACTCAGGAAATGTGTGTTTTCAAGCAGAATCGGAACTTTCTTAGCTTGATTCTGAGAAGGTTCTGTCTCTCCTAACGTGTTTATGTGGAAAGCTTTACATCCAGATATGCACATAGGTGAAATAAATCTTATTTGATTCTTTATAATGGTCAACTTTAGGAGTTTGCATCATTGTTGTTTTTTTTCTCTCTTTTTGTAAGAAACACTTTTGAACTGATTCATAAACTAAAACCAGCCAGCCCTCTGTAAAGGTTAATTAAACCAGTGCTGGACGATTCTGATCTTTGGTAAAATAATATTTACCACATTTCATTTTTCTTCCACTTTCTAAAATGCTTTCTGATAATTTACTGAAGCTTGACTTCCCTCGGTCTGAACTCCTGCTCCGAGTGCTGCGTGATAAGGTTATTGATCAGTTAAAGAGCAAGTAACGTCTAAATTAACTTTTTTTTGCTGATGAACTGTATAAATGAGTGTCTAATAGTGTTTTAAATGTGTGCATTCTTTATTTTAGCATTTTGGTGCATTTTCTTTAAAAATTAAAAATTCTGTCTAAAAACCACAGTAATGCGCCACCTTCAGCTGAAAACATAGAATTTGAGTCATTTTGAATAAATTTTAGCCAATGGCTAAAGAGTAAAGTACTACGTAAACCAGTAGAGTACTACGTAGCAGCTCCGTGCCAAAGTTATAAAAGCAACGAGCGTCTCGGCCACGCCCTGTGGCGAGTGGGAGTTGGATTTGCAAGCGAGTGTAGGAGGTCAGCGGTAGTTCAGCATTAGCATATAGCATTAGCATATCCTAGTCTTTAGCATATATTTTAGTGTTATAAATACTTATTTAGTGTTAGCTTGGCTGTTGTATATTATAGTTTAGTTAGTGTTTGGCTGTTAGTGTAATTGGGAAAGTATTTCGGGTTTAGTGTTCCATATCGTCTTAGTATTGGTGAGTAGGTGTAGTGTAGTATGGTTGCGGTGACTCTGTGGGCATTTTACCCGTGATTCTGCACGTCTCCGTTTGAAGAGGGAGGCTGTGCCCACCGTGGCTCTTCCGCGATTTAGATGCAGCCCACCGACTCTGCTCCCCCACCACGGCGGGCTCCAGTCTGAGGTGAGTCAGCTAAATAAACGTTTTAACATCTTCTAAAGACAATTCCCTACCTAAATGCAAAGTCTGAGAGACGTGGTTCACTTCCTTTAGCTAGTCAGTCGGCAATTCTGCAACAGTGACTCTAACTGACGCAGCACTTGTTGACAGCATTACAGCGTGAAATCCAGCTTGTGACCCGGTTCTGTGAGGAATTCTGTTCAGGAGGTCGCATTTCAGGCTCTCCACATCATATGTGACTGACTTTTACGTTATAACAACGATCACACACTAGGAATGTTATAAAGCGCCTATATAGGAGATTCTTTTGTATATTATCTGACTATAAACTCCAACAACAATGTGCTTCTATTTTTTTTTTCAGGCTAAATCTACCCAAGACACTGGCTGTCAGACTGATTTAGCTGCATGAATGTACTTGTCCAGGCTGATGTGAAACCTTCCCTGTAGCAAAGGTGAATTATTTTTAATAATCTTCTATGCAAACATTTTATTATCACCTTCTAGTTTTAATTTGTTTTACAGATTATTTTTACACGTGATTTTATGCTCTTTTAAACATTTATAAATGTGCTGCTTCTTTGTTTTTACATAGCCAGCCAGAATGGAGTTCACAGCCGCAGTGTGTCTGGTGACCCACGGGGACCATGATGAAAATTCATCTTCCAGAAGGTCCCAGAGCGTCCAGACCCCCTGAAAAGACCAAGGTGTGAGGTGTCTGCTGTTGATTCCAGCTTCCACCTCAGTGACAGTGCAAGCTCAGTGAACTGTTCAAGGTAAAAAAAAAATTAAAACATTTCAGAATTTTTAAGATATTAACAAATAAGTATGTGATTACATCATGACGGAGGCTACTGATTCTGCCCGTGACACTTGGTGGTGACGTGTAAGCTGATTCTCCTGGAAAATAACTTTTACATTAAATATTTTGTTTTTGCTATCAAAAGTAAATTAACTAATAACCTGCATTATTGCAGGACATTCAGCAAAATATGGACTCTACACCATGAGGAATGCACACATTAATATTCTATAAGAGCACATAAGGTGAGCAACACCACATATTGTACACTGTCCTGAATTTGTTTTCTTTCTGCATCTCATTAGCCTGGCTGATCACCTGATAACTCCTGTCATCTGGTTATGACAGCATGAGGATGTCCTCACACACCTGTAACCTATCAGCTCATCTGGCAGAATAGAGAGAGAAGAGACAACACCACATCTCCTGTTCCTGGAAAGCCTTCAGCCTTCCTTCGATGACTGAGAACCTCCATCAGCTCTGTCTCCTGTCTGCCTACAATTATTATAATAAATATTGTGTTTGACAAGTTTTTTGTGCTGCCAAATATCTCATTTAGATTCCAGTTTTGATATTTTAATGGATATTTATAAATTACATTGAATATCACATTTTTTTGCATGTTTAACTAGCTATTGTGATTAATTAAACTAGCACCTCACTGTTAAAAGCTCGTTCTAATTTCAAGCATGTTTAAGTATTTATGGACATGAACAAAAACAGGAAATATATAAATTGAGATTTATTTAATTAATATAACAAATAAGGGGGAAAGAGTCATTGAAAGGCACATTCTTCTGGAAGTTCCTGATCCTGAGGACACCAGCAGAGGAGACCAGCTGCAGACACCAGAGACCAGCTGCAGACACCAGAGGACCTAGAACCGAGAGAGCAGCTGTTATTAGTAAATAAAGAAATCAGGGCAGTTTTAGTGGGCTGAACACATTACAGAATAATTTTCTCATGGGGTATTTTCATAACTTTATATGCAGCAGACTGTACCTTGAGCCCAGGGCTACCGGAGAGCTATCCAGCATGTTTCAGTGGATTTTCCTGCTTTAACAGGTTAGATTAGCTGTTAAGCAGCTCAGCTATTTGTTGCTGATTAAAACCAGGTGTGCTGAAGCAGATAAACCTCTAAAACATGCTGAATACTAGCTTTTTGGGGCCGTGGAGACAAACCCTGCAGCTAATCCAATGCTATGGCTAACGGCTACTTACCTTTCAGAGGTGATTCTGTTGGGTCGGTTCTGGGAGTTTCAGGCAACTCACAAGCTCAAAACAATAAGACTCAGGTCCGCTTGTCTCCTCCAAATAGACTTGGTCCCTTTCTTCTCGAGTGTCTGTAAGGAGGGGGAGAAACGTCCTCCACTTCTATCAACTGCTCAGAGTGAAGGGAGCTAGCTTCGTCTAGTTAGCCATCGTCTTCGTCACTGCCGCGGCTCCGCCCTCTCGGTCCTCCAGGCAACGCCTACTAATGTTGCATTTTTTAAAATTGATACGTGGGTGGAGAAGGACTCCGAGGCTCAATTGACCCGCTCTTTAATGTCACACAATCCTGCAGACCAACACAAAGACCTGAGACAAATCTTTTCTAACAAGGACTTTAGTGTAATCTAATTATTACTTCCTAAAGGGAGTTTCTATGACAACACGGCTTTTGTATAGATACAGTGCATCTGTTTCAGCATCTTTGGCCTGAGGTCAGTTTTTGTTTCCATCTCCTGTTTATTTCAGCTGCTCAATTTCATTTTTACTGATTTAACCTTTGAATTTGACCTTTGCCCCAAAAAATAAAATTCCAGAAATACAACTTAGTGATGGTGACAGAGGAGTTAAGTGTCAGCCCCATAACCTGAGGGTTGCAGGTTCACTTCCTGCTTAGTCTGTCATACCTGTTGTGTCCTTGGGCAAGACACTAGGTGCTGGTGGTCGGCGGGACCAGTGTGGCTTATCACCACCAGAGTGTGAATGGATGAATGACTGTTGTGTTGGAATGTGCTCTAGGGGTTGTAGGACTCTAGGAGGTGCTGTAAATGCAGGCCATTTTCCATAATTTGATATTTGAGTTTCTCACCAATGTTTTGAGGTTTTTAATCTACATTAACGGTTTATTTGCAGTAAAAAGTTACAGAACGGGATGTTTAAAAGGTTGGTGCAAGAAAACAAAAATGACACGAGCAAAATCACTTTCTGACCCCAATGTTCGTGCTTCTCTGATTCGAGTCTTTAAACCAAACGTTTGATATTTTCTTTGGAGAAGCACCATTGTTTGGTGGAAAGGCAACTTTATCTAGATCGTATATTTTACACACTTCTTCAAACTGCAGTCTCCAACTTTCACTGGAATCAGCACCTTGAAGTCTTAGACCATGGCCTTGAATCAGAAAAGGGTAGAATGCCTTCTCCGAGTCAGGGAAAAGGTCCTGCCCCAAGTGGAGGAGTTTAAGTATCTTGGGGTCTTCTTCATGGGTGAGGGAAAGATGGAGCATGGTGAATTGGTGCTGCATTTGCAATGATGCAGGTATTGTACCGGTCGTGGTGGAGAGAGAGAGCTGGGCTTGAAGGAGAAGCTCTTGATTTACCAGTTGATCTACGTTTCTACCCACAGGGCTTCTGGGCTCTCCCTCAGAGATAGGGTGAGAAGCTTGGTCATCTGGGAGGGACTCAGAGTCGATCCGCTGCTCCTTCACATCGAGAGGAGCTGGTTGAGGTTTCTCGGGTGCCTAGCTCGGATGCCTCCTGGACGACTCCCCGAGGTTTTCACGTCCAACCAGGAGGAGACCTAAAGGAAGACTCAGGACACGCTGGAGGGACTATGTCTCTCGGCTGGCCAGGGAACGCCTTGTGATTCCCCTGGATGAGCTGGCCCAAGTGGCTGGGGAGAGGGAAGTCTGGCCTCTCTGTTTAGGCTGCTGCCCCTGAGACCCAACCCCAGATAAACCAGAAGCAGCACCATTATTTTACAATTGCTTTACAGTTGCTTAGCAAGCGTAAAGGGTTGCCGTTTTCTGTCGGTGTGGACTTAAGAGAGAGGAGGTAAGTCTTTGCTTGGCTGATTTTGCTGTTGCTGTAAAGCAACCTCAAACTACTGCCTGGTGCCACCCATGGGATAAACAGAGGACGATGGATGGATGGAACAACACATTCTCACATCTGAAGCGGCTGAAACTGACAAAGTGTGACCAAGCATTTGTTCCCAAGGAGGTGACGCACCGTGCCAGAGCATCGCTTTCCGACTCCCGCGGTAAAACGGACATTTCACCGACATTCAAACTCCAACCTCTAGAGATTTAACCTTCCCCACGCCCCCATCCTAACTTTAACCCAGTTTCGCTTTCTACACTGTAAAAAAAAGTCCAGTGAACTTAAAAAAGTAAAGCAACCAGTAGCAATACAATTTTCAGTTCAGTCAACTTTTTAGGTGCTTGCTTTTCTGTGTTAACTTAACATTTTGCAAGTTAAAACGTTCAACTGACTTAAAACTTTAAACTCTCCAAACAAATTGCAAGGTGGATTTTTAACAGTGTAAATTTCCCATTAACTGTGTTTGAGTGGAGCGATACAACGGGAAATTTTTGCATGTGAAAGTGGGTTAAGGTTAGGATGGGGGAGTTAAATTGCAAGAGGGTAAAGGTCACAATTTGCTAAAATCTCCGTTTTACTGCGGGCATCGCGAAGCGACGTTCTGGCACAGCGACGCATTGGAAACAAACATTTGGTCACCCTTCGTCAGTTTCAGCCGCTTCGGGTGTGAGAACGTGTTTATTTCAAACATAAAGGCAACTGAATGTGCTTTTTAGGTGCAAAAATAAATAATGCTCACCCTAGTTTTGTCACTTGTTTTTCAACAGATTCCAAAGTTTTAAGAGCAGAAAGTAAAACACATTCTGTATGAATGTAGCTGTAACCAATGGTAGGAAACAAAAGAATAATGTAATAAATCTGGAAAGTTTTAAGCACCAAATTCTGATCCTTTCAGTGTTTTTTTTCATCCTGCGGAGACACCTAAAAACAAAGATGATCATTCATCCATCTGTTTTTACTTCTGTTGTAGAAATTTAAGCTGAATTATCTGTTTAGAGAAGCTGCCATGTCGTAAAAATGTTAAAAGAATAACTCTGAAAGTGGAGCTTTTCCTATTATTTAAGAAAATGATTCATATACAGGCCAAAAAAAGCAACTATCACAAAACAAGTTCAAAAGTTATGTTTACATAGGTGAATGTGTGTTTTTAAATATTTTTTTGATATATATCCTGAGCATCAATGTTACAACTTCCCAGCAGCATAAATACATGAAGATATCACTGTTTCCCCACAGGAACACATTCACACCCTGCACACTTTCATCTGTCATGTGGCAGAGTGCATGGCCTGTGTTAGCATACGCTTCAGAGCCAGAGGCATCCGCCCGTCTGCTCACATCTGCAGCCTGCTTTTGTAACCAGGACCTAATGGCTCATCTGCACCCAGCGGCACATCATGAATCACACAAGGACAGATCCACAGGCTAATGAAAAATAATATTTACATTTCTGTGTCATAAAAGCTAACAGAAAAGAAAACTGCTTCTGTTTCCAAACTGTTAAGGCTCTAGTTTTGATATTTATGCAGTTAGTTTATCAGAGATTTGTTGTAAACCAGAGATAAGTCTGGTGTTTCACAACAGCTTTGATGTCTAACGGGTTACTCGTCTATTTAAAATCTGTCTGCAATCCAAGATGGTCATTTTCACCTGACTACCAAATGCATCAGAAACACATCAGCAGTGAAGAATAAACAGTTCTTTTTACATTATCTTACCACCTCAAATATTAAGAGGGGAACAAAAAGAATGTGCTACCGCTGAGAGATCATAATCTTCTTCATCCATATGGTTGCCATGGTGAAGCATAAGTCTCATATAAGAAAACACATGGACATCAGCTCATTAACAAATAGGAACGTCCGGACCACCGCCGAGTGGAGATGTGACACCAGGGCAGAATCCCTGTTTCCTGTCTCATCATTTGAATTTAAGTCTAAAACCGTGAAATCTCTGGATAAAACCCAGAATGCTCAGACTTTGCCAAGAATTAGTTAAGCCAGTTTTCCTCTCTAGTTCTTGACTAATAAAATAGATAGTTTGTTTTGCAATCTTGGCCAACACAAATCTATTTTCAATCTTTTATTTATTAGGTCACAGGTGTAGAGTTAAATCTACATACTGAAATCACCTCTGTTGCTATTCAGTGGAGATTCCGAAAAATGACCAATCAGATTAACCTATGAGGCTTAGATCATAAATAAATATCCCGGATACTTATATATCGCTCTAAGTTCATACATCAACCTGTTTGATCTAATTTTCATCCAAAGATTAATGTTTAATTTAGATAATTAAATTTAATAGCAAAAGTTATTTTTGAATCAGAAGTTAGGATCTTTGCTTTCAAATAACCAGAAATATTACACCTTTTCTGTGTTTCGATTCAATAATGAGGCAAGTTTAAAAATGAAGAAATTTATTACTAACAATTTTAAACTGAAAGATTTGAAACAACAAGTATAAAATGACAATTCAAGGATGACAATTTAATGACAATTTTCAACAGCTTTGATATTAACTTGTTTTAAAAGCAAACCTGTGCCTAGGGATGGGTACCTTTGACATTTGAATCGATTCGGTACTAATTCCCGGTACCTAGGAATCGATACCGGTACTTAACGGTACCAATTTTCGATACTTTTGAGTGTTTATTATTTTAATTCTCTTTTATAATTAAATATATATTTTTCTCAATATATAACCATATTTAATAAATCTCACGATAAATAACATACAACTGTTTGTATTTTAACATCGTCCTTGTAGTTTTATAAGCTGATAATTAAACTGAAGCAAACATCTTTACTGTGAACTAAATTTACTGTGTATCTTAATTCCTTTTGCCGTCCTTTTTCATTTGATTTTTCTTACTGGGTGTCACAGTGTAGGAGGTGGAGACGGCGGACCATGTGTGGTTGAGCTGAGCAGGAGGTAAAGATGCAGGCTTCGGATAAAGTAAAAATGATTTAATGGCAGGATGGGATGAACAGAAACACCAGCAGACAACAACAATGAACTGACCAAGGACAGGGGCAAAACAGGTGGTTTAAATACAGAGGGCTAATTAGGGAAACATGGACAGGTAAACGAGGGACAGGTGAGAACAATAAGGGTAATCATGGCAGGAGAGGAACACAGTCAGGCGGGCAGGGGCAGATCGTGACACTGGGAAGTTAGAATTTCCGAGGAGAAAGCGAACGCACCATTAGCTGATAACAACGGTGGCAATGGAAGCTAACATGTCAAGCTAACGTTATCTTAAACAGTTTATTTAACTGCTGGAGCAGATTAAAACGATGATGCCTCACACTTAGATCATTGTCACTGGTTTCATCTTCACCCAATCACCCGTCACATTTAGTAAAGTGAAGCCAAACTTTAGACTGTGTTCATGTTCTTCTAGTCAGAAATTCGGAGTTCCGAGGAGAAAGCGAACGCACCATTAGCGAAACAGAAACTAACATATCAGGCTAACGTTATCTTAAACATTTTATTTACCTACCGGAGCAGATTAAGATGAGGATGTCTCACTTAGATCGTTGTCGCTGGTTTCATCATCACCCAGTTACCCATCACATTTAGTGAAGTGGACCCAAGCTTTAGCGTGCGTTCTTTCTACCCATGCTGCTCTGTTTACAACTGGCTCGCAGCGAGTGACATCATAACGCTCTTGCGCATGCGCAGCTGTCTTGGCAAGTTCTCGTTTTGAAGGACGGGTACCGAAACGAGGCATCGTTTGAAATGACGTGAATCGGTGCTCGGTCGGTACTGTGGAATTCGGTCGGTACCTTAAAAAGTACCAAATTCGGTACCCATCCCTACGCTGTGCCTGAATGGAAGCTAAATGGAAAATACGAGTTTGGATGCGTGGATGAAGTATGAGAAGGTTTCTTTCCCAGAGAGTTGGAAGCGTTCTGTATGAAAATGATGTTTTGAGGCTAACTGAGTTATTTAGAGATAAAACAGCATCAAACGCATTCTCGTGTGCTACCTCACCCAAACAGGACCCTCTTGTGGATCGGGAGATCAGGAGGATGTGGTTCATCCAAGATGAGACTCAGTCTGGTAGGGAAGACGCAAGTGTCCGATCGTCTGGTCCAGAGTTGTCCTGGGTACACGGTTTGTCAAGCGTTTGGCAGATGGACGTTCTCGCCTTAACTTCAGAAATCAATGACTCTGGTAGAGTCTTCGTTAGCTGGTTACAGTTCGTTTATTCTTTGGCTATTCTGGTCAGCGTGACTAGAACAGCAGGTGGAGGATTCAGGGTGGCCGTTCCCTTTCCCTCCTTGGTGTTGGTTCAAGAACTGGTTCTGAAGCTGGGGGTGGTTAGTTTTACCAAGCTCCAGGACACTCCCACTCTCTCAGGAAGAAAGCTTTGATCATGCGTCAAAACGTGTGAAGTATTTACCTTGAAGTGAATCCTGCATGAGCTGGACACGTGCAAAGGCATTTTCTGGTTACTGAATAAACATTACTGATTATCATAAATAATAATTATTATTAACCAAAGGTTAATATGTCATTTCATTAATTATAATACATTTAATATGAAAAGGATGATTATTTATGATGATTATTATAAACCTTAATAATAATAAGCTTTTATTGAGTTATTTGATAATAGTTGAAGATGTCCTTCATCTTGGGATGGACACAGATAAACAGTCAGGCTGATGATTATTCTTCAGACACTCTGGCTCCTGATGGCTTTAATCTGTGGATAAAGGTTATATCTTGACTCAGCTGTGACCTAGCTGAAAGACGGTCATCCATAACGCTACACAGGACACAAGAGCATGGAAATCCAGCTTCGCGCTTTCCACGTCATTCCACTTTAATAGAAACATTATTGGATTTGCTGACTTGATCTTGGAGGCTCTCGTCCAACAAGTCCCATCACATTTCTATTAAAAAAACACATTTGTGACACAAGTTTGTTCTCTGTTTAGTGTATGCCTTGCTGCCAATGCAATTTATTCAATTGCAAAACGGGTAATTATTTCATGCGGCTTAAAGGCAAAAGGTGGGTGATAATGTGTTTTCCTGTCTGCGGGTGTTCGTTTCTCTGTTCAGTTATCAGAAAATCTCATCAACCACTGGGTGGGTTTTAATGAAATACTCAGAAAATAATTATTACATAAACATCTATGGCTTATTGTCACCATTCATGATGATAACCAGTCCCAGCAAACAGAAACGGCTTCAACTCAGTCCAATGTACAGATATTGAGCTTAAATGACACATGTACACTGTAAGAAATGACATGTTGAATTACTTAACAAAGTTGTGTCAACTGGTTCAACTAAACCTAGTTGCTTAATGTAAGAAGTACTATTGTTATAACTAGATTGGGTAAATTCACATTTTATTTCTTAGAGTTTAAATAGCTGAGGGTCATTTAAGACTGTGAAGAAATCAGCATTGCACTAAACAGAAGCCACATCTCAACCAAATCTTATTCCAATGTGATTTCTTAAACAAAAAAAGCCATTTCTGCACACAGTTTATAGTTTAAAGGACAAGTTAAGATCCACATTTGCTGTGGTCTCCATATGAATGCATGCCTTGTGAGATGATCTGTGTGGAAAAAGCTCTGGCGCTCCTGTTTCAGGAAGTAGAAGTGAGCCAGAGGAGACAGGCAGGATTTCGAGGCTTATTTCCGGATATTTGAACATCTCGCTTCTGATTGGATAACAGCAATGAGACTCCACCATTGACTCTGTCTGATGTTTTATCTCCACAATTAACACAAGCTTGAAGGAGTTCTTCCATGTTGTGGACTTGCAATGCTACACTGACATCATATACGTAGACGCCCCATGGACTGGTGCGGCCTACAAGAGCTGCTGTAGTGGCTGGCTGCCATCTTGGAAAGGTCTCTATTCACTCACAGTGCATTTTTTTCATCCTGAGGAAGGTGCTTACCCGACTAAAAAACATATTTTATTGTGCTTTTTCCCAAAATCTGACATATTGTATGGCATGACATAATTACATAAAATAATAGTGCACCAGATGTTGCAACCATAGGCTGTACAAAAACAGTCATAATTTCTTACTCTACATTGACTCCAGTTGAGTTTGGAGAGTGAGGAATCCAGCCAATATGGCGGTGGCGCTGTTACGCTCTCCAGCGCCCAATGGGGTGTCTATATTTTCATGCCTATGATTTCTACTAGCCAAGACGTGCTCTTCTCTCTCCTGGACGATAAACCAACAACAGCCTTCCCCGGCGAGAGCCAAGATGGGTGTCCGTGAATGTTAGTTTACAGTGTGACAAAGATCTGAGTGGCTTTTCTAATCAGTAGCTACTGTAGGAAACAAGGGTAATAAAACCATTTTCACATTCAGTCTGCATGTAAAACTCAGAGTGAATGATCATATTTTAAAAAATAACCAAAAAAAAAAACAGTTTAACTGTGAATTTGCTCTTTAAATAGTGAACTCGCAATGATGTTTTGCGGTGTTATTTGGAAGATTGACTATTAAACCATAAAATACCCATCAGAAAGAATACCTGATTGATAAAACCTTTTTAGCAAACGACTAATGCTGTTCATTAACCTGAGATGAGGCTGTTTTCCTTCAGAGATTAACACACAGGAGAACCATCGTCTGCAGTCGGCTTTGCTGGAGTCGTTTAGTCATTTGGGGAATGTTAGAAATTACATCTGCCTTCATCACATTCAGTCATGCTTACAGCATTGTGAGGTGTCTCGTCAGTCCCAGTGCAAATAAAACCTGAAGTAATACTCTGATATCAGCGTTAGGCTGAATTTGAATTTAACAAACTCTCTGTCATATCCGGTTATTCAGAAGATCGGGGATAACTGACACAAAATGAAATGTAAATGATCCTGGTGGTGGAGGGGATGTTGGGGTTTATTATTATATTTTGTGTGCTTGTTTGAACAGATGTAATGATTTCACATCAGGGATGCTTCAAATGACTTTTTACATGCAATAAAACTGAATCTGCCCTGTTGCTTCAGTAATGCAATAAACTCAGTATTAGATGTTAGTGGAAAAGTACTGTTGGCTTTTTCATCTGGAGGCAGCGGATGTCTCCTAACTTCACTGATGATTACAAGAGGTCAGACTGACATTTCTGACACAAACAGTTTTCTCAAACAACAAACAACAAATAACTCCAATGTTTTTGTCTGCAACAATTGATTTATTAGAACAAAACCATCTCAGAAAACCAGCTACCTTATTTAAGCCAGAATTCAACATGAGCCAAACTGTTGGTTTTAAATGCACAGAGGAGTTTTTGGATTAGGTTGAAGAGGCTTTCTATGGTCCATGCCTTTCCCCTAGCTAGAAACTGTTTCTATTTTTTGAGCATTTCCTACTAAATATCACGTAACCATGAAAACAACCAACCACAAACTAATCCTGATGGATCAAACTGTCAAAAGCGTAAATCCAAGATTATTTCCTTTATGCATCCCAACAGAGATGGGGAACTGGGGCATCAACAAGTTATCTCCATGCCATGTTTTTCTTCAGCTCGGCAACTAAACCAGGGGACTTCAATCAGCATCGTAAATGAACCTGGTTCAGTTGTTGAGCAGAACGAAATCACGGCATGAAGATGACTTGTTGATGATTCCCTAACCCTGCTAACCATTAGCATTAGCAAGTCACCACACAGCAGAACTTCTTCAGGCTTGATGTATTTGTGGGCATAAAACACCAGCGTTGTAGAGCAACCTGAGTCAGAGTCATGTTGCTGTAAGTCAATCAGGGGTTAGAAAATAGCACTCCAAATCCTGTCGTCTGACCAGTGGCGCCCCCAAGAGGTGGCCAGGTGTGGCAAGGGCCACCCCACTGGCCACACCAGAGGAGACCATTGTTCTTTAATGAATCATATCAATGTTCACACAAACTATAAAATAATAGTATTTAGCAAGACATAAATGTAAAAACCAATAAAAATATACAATTAAAGAGTAAAGAAATAATCAGGTTAAAGTATGTATGTTTCTCCTTCTCACCATTTTCAAAACAAAAGTTTAAATCTATAGTTTTTGTGGATGCTTTTGTGAAGTTAGGAATAAAATTCTACAATTTTTTTTAACTGTTTGAAAGTTTTTTTTAATGAAAAATTAGTGTTCTTCAGGTTTGAGGTAAATGTGTTAGATGCATATTGTTTTTAATGAAAAAGAATAAAGGAGCATGCAATGCTTCACCACAGGCTCTCTGTCATGTTCTGTGTCCCTTTGTTCCCCAGCCTCTCCAGTTCCCACTCCAGGTTTTCCTCTTGTGTCCCATTATTATCCCCAGCCCTCTGTAGACTTCCCTCAGGTGTCCTTCTAATCATTCCCCATTCCTAGTCAATCTTAATTTAGTCCTCCTCCAATCTAGTTATTAGTTGTTTTATTTTTGGCCTCATGAATGATGATGAAGAATGGTGTTTGGGGGAACACACACGCATGGCAGTTAGAAAAAAAGACTTAATTTTGTGTTGCTATTTTTGAGCTTTTTTCAAGCTACAGAGTAATCCATCCATACAGGGTGTGTATGTGAAGGGGTGAATGACTAATTGTGTTGTAAAGTGTCTTGGAGGGTTCTAGGACTCCAGAAGGCCCTACATCAAACACAGGCCACTTACCGTTTACCATACATTTTCTTCTGCTCATCCAAGGGCCAGGAGGGAAGCCCAGACATCCCTCTCACTAGTGACACTTCCCAGATTCCTCTGGGAAATTCCAAGGCATACCAAAGCCCAAAAAAGGTACATAATCTCTCCAGGACGTTCTGGGTTTTCTCAGGGGTCGTCTCTCAGAGGTTCTCAGATAAAACTCCAGAAGGAGGCGAACACAATGTCTAATTCTAAGCACAATCCACCTCAGCTGCCTCTTATTGATGCAAAGGAGCAGCAGCTCTATGGACCCCACAACCAAAATCACACATGTTGCAATTCTTCCGCTCCCGTTTCACATCAGATTCACATCTGAATCGATTTTGGTTGGAAGGGAGCTTGCAGGTAAAACGCCTCTAGTTTGTTACACTCAGATTTTGCATTGGGTGGAAAGAAGGGGTCAGACTGAACCCAGCCATAGGACAGAAGCTCATTCCTCATGTTAAAAGGGAGTTTTCGTCCCCACTGTCGCTACATGCTTTCTTAGTGCAGAGATTGCTGTAAAGTCACTAACACAAGTCAGTGACTCAATATAATCTGCTGGGTTTCTTTTGTAGGAAGAAACTTTTAACTAACTGGCACAACAAACTGGAGTCAATGGACTGATAGGTTCAATTGGAATGTTTACTCTGTGAAGTGCCTTGAGACGACTCGTGTGATTGTGGAAATGTAATAGTATTTTAAATAAAAAGAGCCTTTTTAAATCCTCAAACTCGTAAATCAAATCACTTGTAAGTCACTTTGGACAAAAGCGTCTGCTAAATACATAAACATAAACATAACATAAACATAAACTCAAATCCCGGTATGCGTTCTAGAGGGGACCGGTCTGAGGCTTCACTAAGCAGGCTTACCAATGAAGAGGCAATGGGGCATAACAGTCATACTTCACATCTCATGGTCACAGTTTAGAGGGACCAGTAAATTCACAGCTTTGCCATTCAAGTCAGCCCCCCTGCATCTTGCAGAGGCAGTGAAAGCTTATTTCCATGACATTTATTAGAATGTAAAAATGAAAGAATGAACAGAGCTTATAGAAGACTCCTCCAAGTCCTTCGGATGTAAATGTCAACTCGTCAAGTCAAATTAATGACATCTGAAAAGAACATTGTTGGGAGAAACCCAAAATGGATAAAATAATGTAAAAACTGAATGTCATAACTGTAAGCTCTCATGTCAACATCTATTGTTTGTGTTGCTTCTGTCAGCTTATATCATCAGCAGGTCGTGCACCAGGAGTTGGTTCATCAAATATATCCTGAAAAAGTTTTTTTTTATTTCGTTTTTTATGAAAAGCCCTGACATTCAGAGCTTTGAAGTCATTTAAAAAGAAGAGCAATAGAAACCGTTTCTACCACCATCAAAATGAGATAAGAATGCAAAGTTTCCTATTATTTACAATTTTTTTCACAAATATCCCCATTCTAAATATTTTTCACATCACATTGAAATATGTCAGGATTTTTTTAGCAGTGATAAAGAATGATAACGTAAACAAACCAAAGATTTTTTTCCTTGCCGACATCCAGCCTGACGCTAGTAAACACGGAGTACATCTTTGCTGACACAAGTTGTAAACACTTGAGCCATTTCAGATGTCTGTTTCCTCCCCTGCTAGCCGCGCTAATGGACCCACATAGTTTCTTGTTTTCTGTAAATACTCCAAAATCATCCTTCTCTCGCTTTTTTTGCCTCAGCCTTTCCTCCACGCAGTGACGTTAAAAGACATTTCAGAAAAATACAGTTAAAAGGGTCGTCTTTGGTAGGGTTTGAACAACGAGCAGGATGAGAAGACTAAATTTGTACTTTCAGCCAACATGTTAGAAAACGGAGTTGACCTTTAAATGTTCCTGTAACTGAATCATGTCAGTTCTTCAAAACATTATCCACTTTTGCAATTTTTAATTAAGGTTTTTGTTGTTTCAAGCTGTTTCTAAAATATGAATTTAATCATGGGCTGCCTGCTTTACGACCTTAACCCTGATTTTAAGTATCTGTGCAGATTCCTCAATAAGTGATGCTGCTTCAATGATGTATTATTTACACATTTTACTTATTTATTGCAATGCATTTCAGTGTTTCATTATGAGTCCCCACAAGGTTGAAAGTTATTCATGCAGTCATAAAGAATCAAAGGGGAAGAGAACCGAGAGAAGAGTTTATAGAATTATTATACCAGTTTTTCCTTTTTTTTTTGCTAAATACATTTCAATAACTAAAACTTTTTTATTAGAACAATAATTCCAAACAGATAAATTGTGATTTATTAATTAAAAATCAAATTAAAGTTAATTCCAAGCAGTGTGTGTTTGTGTGACTAAAAGTAATATGATTATTCTATAAACTTAATTCTACTAACTTACCAGGCGACTAAAATCATATATTAACATGTTTGGATTCATGTGAGTCATTTACATGATCAACCTTAGTACCTATGATCATTTTTGTGCATCATCCCCTCCTATTTGGGGCATAAACAAAGTAAATAAGATGGGTAATGAGTCAGAATTGCAAGCTGTTGCATCACGTTGGCAATCCTTGTGGAAACCAGAGCTGCGTGTTTTTACTTGAGAGGCTCCATTTAATTTCTGAATGGTGTGAATACCAGTTTAGTCACTGTGTTGAGATCTGACAGACTCAATTCTCCATTTGAATCTCAAACAAACTTGCTTGAGCCATCATCATTCGTTCATTGGCATTCTTAGATAAAACGTAAAGTGGAACTTCACTGAAAGAAAATGTTTTATTCATTAGTTTTGATTACAGAATGTAGAATAGCTTTATTTGCCTTTGAATCAGCATTCCTGTATACTGTAATGTAGTTTTAGTACAACCATTCCATCAGACATACAGCACATGAAACACATAGACTGGAAAACTATTTCACTGTGGGCATGCAGCCATTGTAGTTTTCCCATTATGCGGATAAATAAATATGAGTAACATGAGGGCAGGGAAGGATGAGGGAGAAAAACATGCACCCCCACTCTGCTCCCTGCAAGAAACTGAGTTGGCTTGCAGGAAAAAAAACACCTTTGACATTAAAAGCATATATTCAGACAGTCACAACATAATCAAACGTGAGGTGGGTGGGAGGGGTGGGAATACCCATGTGTCTGAGGGAGACCAGCAGCTAATCATCAGCACGGCCTTCAACCTCTGCTGCCCAAGAGGAAAGTTTCAGGGATGCTTGAGCACATAGTAAAACTGGGAGTGCTAGCAATTTTCTAGGACCACCCCTGGCCACCCCTTGGGGGCACCATTGAGCAGAACTCTGGTAATATTGAATCCAATTTCATCTTCCCATCCTCCAACGGACAGCCGCAACGGACACATAAACTTCCACTTGTCCCAGGAATCCAACATACTAGCTCTTTTCTCATTTCTTAACATGGAGAAAATTTTTAACGATGGCATTCAGTCACCAGCTGACCAGATCCATAATTAAAAAAATTCTGAGAAAATTTCAGAGAGGTGCTCCAAGTAAGACAGCACAAAGAGTGGGCAATTGGTCACTCTGAGTTTGTCATGACTGACAGATCTACGTCACACTGTTACTTAACATTCATGAAATCACCCATATTGACTTGCAATGGGGAAGACTGTTGGCGATTTAGCGTCCAGAAAACAGTACAGAATGTCTCAGCTAGTAGAAGCTAGCCATTAGCATTAGCAACTCCACCACACAGCAAAACTCCTCCAGGCTTGTGTTATTTGTGGTGATAAAACTTCAACATTGCAAATCAGTGGTAGAGTTGTGTTGCTGTTAGCCAATCAAAGGCGAGATGTCCAAATATCAGGAAATATGACTCCAAATTCTGTTGTGTTCAGCTCAACTCTGATCTGGCTCATTTCTAAATCAAATCAAATCAAATCAACTTTATTTATATAGCACTTTTCATACAAAAAATGCAACTCAAAGTGCTTTACAGATTAAAATGGCCCCATAGATCCCACATTCCCATCCCAGCCCCCCTCCCCAAGTATAAAACAATTAAAAATTACAGTTCCCCTCCCGCACCCAACTTCCAAAGTGGACATACAATCACCCGCACACACACACACACACACACACGCACACACACACACACACTCGTGAACACCAGAGGAAACAATAGGCTGAGTTCAGATGGGTCAGGTAATGAACGACACATCATCAGCGGAGCCATCTGCCTTGGCAGCAACAGATCCACGGCAGCAGCCAAGACACCGGCCCATGACGCCCAGAGGCGTAGGGCAGAAACCCCCACCAGTGCCCGGGCACTACCTGGGGAGCGCCCCGGCCGCCGCCGCCCCTGACCACCGGCCCCAAGGCAGAGGGCTCCGCAGAGGAAACACTGGAGGATTTAAGATATATAACATATAAAATAATAAAAGCTAATAATGATAAAAAGTAACTGATAAAAAGTGATTATAAAGATAGTAAAAGAAAACATAATCATATAAAAACACTAAGATGTATATAAAATGATAAAAATAATAAGAGAGATAAATATGTATTTATAGATAAATAGTAATCAGTTAAAAGCTAAGCTAAAAAGGTGGGTCTTGAGCCTATTCTTAAAAGCCTGGATGTTCCCTTCGGACCTGAGGTCCTCCGGCAGCCCGTTCCAAAGGCGAGGGCCGTAATACTTGAAGGACGCCTCGCCGTGGGTGTGAGTCTTAACTTTAGGGATAACTAGGAGACGGCTGCCAGAGGAGCGCAGAGACCGCGAGGGTTTATACAGTAAAAGCAGTTCTGAAAGATAAGAAGGCCCAAGACCATTAAGACACTTAAAAACCATTAAAAGAACCTTAAAATCAATCCTGAAACATACGGGGAGCCAGTGCAGTGATTTTAAAACCGGAGTGATGTGCTCCCGCTTCCTGGTCTTCATCAGGACACGTGCTGCTGAGTTTTGTAAGAGTTGTAAACCTGAGATGCTCTTTTTGGGAAGACCAGAAAGCAGGGCATTGCAGTAATCAATTCTACTGGTTACAAAAGCATGCACTAGCGTCTCCGTATTGGCCCGAGAGAGAATGGGGCGGACTCTGGCGATATTCTTAAGATGGTAAAAACCTATTTTTGTGATGTTTTTAATATGGGAGATAAAAGTCAGCTCAGAGTCAAAAATAACACCCAGATTCTTCACTTGTAGTGATGGATAAAAAGACATTGATTGTAGTTTAGGTAAAAGTTTCTCTCTCTGGGCCTCAGGACCGATGACTAAAACTTCAGTTTTGCCCTGGTTGAGCTGGAGAAAGTTTTCAGTCATCCATGATTTAATATCTAAAATGCAATTAAAAAGTGTTTCCATTGGCTGAGAGTCATCAGGAGACACGGAGATGTACAACTGTGTATCATCAGCGTAACTGTGGAAATTCACCCCATGTCTCCTGATGACGCTGCCCAGAGGGAGCATATAGAGGTTAAAAAGTACTGGGCCTAGAATTGATCCCTGAGGCACCCCGCATGTGATGCTGTGGACCCCAGAGGAACAGGTATCCAGACTCACCATAAAAGTCCTGTCTGTGAGGTAGGAAGTAAACCAACTGTGAACAACACCAGAGAGGCCGATCTGTTTTAAACGGGTTAAAAGAATAGTGTGGTCTACTGTATCAAAGGCAGCGCTTAGATCCAGCAGAACCAACACTGTTGCCCTCCGAGCATCATAATTTGTTCTAAAATCATTTAAAATCTTCAGAAGGGCCGTCTCAGTGCTGTGGTTCACCCTAAAACCAGACTGAAATTTCTCTAGGACATGTTGGTGGTTGATAAAATCATTAAGTTGTATTAAAACAAGCTTCTCTAAAATTTTGCTTAAAAATGGTAAGTTGGATACCGGTCGGAAATTGTTAAAGTCATTAAAATCTAAATTGCTCTTCTTCAACAGGGGTCTGACCACCGCCCGTTTAAAAGCAGCAGGAAAGACCCCCGTCTGAAGGGAACAGTTCATCAAAGTTAAAATCTCATCTCTAAATGAGTCATAAAATTGTTTAAAAAACCTTGTGGGGATAGGGTCCAGAACACATGTGGTAGGCCTCACTGAGGAGAAAACTTTATCAATAGTCTCAACTTCAACCAAGACAAAACTGTCCAGTGTTTCCTCAGGTAGACACACACTCTCAGATTGATCGGGAGCAGCATGACATTGGGTGGAAAAAATGTTACGTCTGATGGTGTCTACCTTCCCTCTGAAGTGGGCTGCAAACTCCTCACAGAGAGAGTCTGAGGGTGTTTTCTGGAGAGAACTAAATTCACGACCCAAAATATTTGTGACTGTAGAAAACAGAATTTTGGGATTATTTTTGTGTTCCGAGATGATTTTAGAAAAGTAATTATTTCTGGAATTTCTAACAGCTTTGTTGTATGATTTTAATAATTCCTTGTATATTTGTTTATTAATTGTGTTCTCATATTTCCTCCATTTTCTCTCCGCCGCCCTGCAAGATCTTTTCAACATTTTCAAGTTTTCATTGCTCCAAGGGGAAGCCGGTTTTGGCTGTAGCTTTTTAATCTTAGGTGGAGCGAGCAAATCCAGAGTAGATTTAAGTCTGCTGTTAAAATCATTGAAGATAAAATCACAGGGGGCATTTAAATTAATAGGAGGGATCTTTTTAAAAGTTTCCAGAAAACCAGCAGCCACTTCAGGGGTTAGATGGCGTTTCATTACAGTTCTCACAGAGGTCTCCTGCTGAATTATGCTGGTAATGCTAACAAAAAACACACACAGAAATGATCTGAGATCGCTAAATCCACGACAGAGGACACACCGGTGGACAGACCATATGTGATGACCAAGTCCAGGGTGTGTCCTCTGTCGTGGGTTGGTTGTGCAACATGTTGTGTAAAATCCATATAACTCAAAATGTTTAAAAATTCAGTGGTAAAAGGGTCTGCAGGGTCATCTATGTGTAAATTAAAATCACCAGCTAAAATAATACTATCAAAAGAGTTGTGCAGAATTGATAAAAACTCGGAAAATTCCTGTATAAAAAGTGCACTGTGCCTCGGAGGCCTATAAAGAGTAACACACAAAATCTGAAGATCGCTGAAAATGGCTGCACAATATTCGAATGTGGTGTAGTTATCAAATAAAACATGTTTTGCGGAAAGTGTAGATGAGCTTATAAAAGCAGTTCCGCCTCCCTTTTTTCCGTTTCTTATTGAATAAGTAAAATTAAAGTTTGGTGGGGAGGCCTCTGTGAGAACAGCAGGAGCATCTGAACTCAGCCATGTTTCTGTCAAAAATACACATTTAAGATGATTATCTAAAATGAGGTCATTTATAATAAAAGTTTTGTTCAGCAGAGAGCGAACATTTAAAAGAGCCATATTGATAGTAACTAAAGGTGGAGTGACTGTGTGATTGACTGGGGGTGAGATTATTGACAACTGTTTAAGATTATTAAGATTAGCCCGGTTAGTTTTATGTTTATGTGATCGCTCTCTGCTGATTACAGGAATGTGAGAGGTGTGCAAGGGTCCAAGTCCGATATGTGGGTTACTGTTAAAATCATAACTGGGTTCATAGGATCCTGGACCAGTGGGACATCATGATGTGGGGGGAGGAGGTTGGGGCGTGGGGGCAGCTGGGGGTGGTGTGGTGGGTAAAGGTGGTCGTGGGCAGGCCAGGCTCATTTTAAGTGTGTGGGTACCCTGTCTATTTAGATGGAGTCCGTCAGGCCCAAACAGATGCTTCCTGCCCCAAAAAATTTTAAAATTGTCAATAAAAGCAATGTTGTGCTGCACAGTGACAGAAGAAAGCCAGGTGTTCAAAGATAAAATTCGGCTAAAGCGTCCAATTCCTCTGTCAACCGTGGGGATGGGGCCAGAGATAAAAACACACAGATGTGTGCTTTTTAACAAGTTAAAAAGATGAATAAAATCACGCTTGAGGAGTTCAGACTGCTGCATGCGGGTGTCGTTGGTGCCAGCGTGGATTATTATTTTACTCACTGTTGGGTGATTGTGGATGAGCTCTGGGATCCGTTTGGCAATGTCCATGACTTTCGCTCCGGGAAAACTGTGAGTGACAGCTCCACTCATCCTGACGTGTTTGATAATAGAATCTCCGATGATGAGGGTCCTTGGTGGCGGGTCGGCTGGAGCAGAGGATCCGTCCGGGACCTGCTGGATGTTGTTCAGCGGTTCCCCGGGACTGCAGCGGTTCTCCTGGGCCGAGGGCTCCCTCCGTGGGTTTGGGGTGAGGGTGGCAACTCCTCGCCGTGCTGGGGCTCCAGCCCAGGGCTGGGCGGGACGTGGATGGCCGTCGGCGTCCGACAGCTGCTCCCGCGGCGGCTCGATGCAATCGGAGGATGGTACCGTGGAGCTACAGGGCCCAGAGGCCGTCAGCGGAGGGAAGTCCTTCTCCAGTAGCGCGAAACGGTTGGTGAGTGGGAGGCCAAATGGAGCAGATCGATGTCTGGAGCTCCGGGCCCCCCCACCGCGGCCAACCGTCGACCAGGCACCCTGGAGCGTTGGAGTGGAGCAAAGTGGGAATTTCGGCTTGGCTCCCTGCTGGAGCCAGCGCGCCCTTTCTGCCTCCTCCGCAGTTATTTCGCGGGCCTCCGGTGCCCCGAGGCCGCTTGGACTACCAGCGGTAGGTCCACCCTCCACAGCCCCGCCGAGCTGGTACGGGATGGTATCCGCCAATTGAGCGCTATCGGCGGCGGCGAGTGTATGGCCAAAGATGATATCCACGTCCCGTTCGTGGTCCTGGATCTGATGTAGCGTGGAGATCCTCTGCTCAAGCTCCAAAACCTTCTGAGAAAGTTTGTGGCATCCGTCACACCCAGGACTGCAGGTGAGTGGAGCCATTGTGAGGTAAAAAGCAGTCCGAACTCCAGTTAAAATGTGCCAGATAAAAGAAGGTCCTTAAAAGCTTTCTTGGGCTAAAATCAGTTAAAACCAGTCATCATTAAAAAAGAGATTAAAAGGGAAATAAAAAGGCGTGGAAAACAATTAAAAAACAATTAAAAAACCTCCACCATCAGTGAGAGCTGTCACAACAAGCTGTCACTTCCGTGTCTCTTCTCTAGTCCTCGACTGAGTAGCCCTCTAGTACCTTGACGAACAACTAAGTCCTTCAGGGGTACTTCTGAGTTAAAAAATGCTCATGAAATACGTATGTGGTTAACCAGGTAGGTTTTAATGTTGCAAATTGGCAACGCCTGCCTCCAGAGGGTTAAACAGGCCCACTCGACATTTAATTTCATTTAGTATGGCTTACAAGGCATTAATTCCTACAAGAGACCACTGCAAATGTATTAAAAAAATGAGTAAAGTACCACTTTAACCCTCCCACTGTCCTAATGGGTGTGACCCCGTGAGGAAAGTTGACCATTGAGCAGGGTTGATGGTTTATCCCTTGGGTCCATGTGGCGGAGTGAGGAGTGAGCCACTTCACCCCTGCCACATAAGCCTTTTTTCTGACTCTGTAATCATACGTTTGATCTAATACAGATGTGCATGGTGAGTCAACTCTGGAAACCATTTAACAAAATGTTGGCATTCATCCTCACACCCTGCATGCACAGTTTTGTTCAAATAAAAAACCTAAAAAACAGAAGAATGTTAGACCTTTATATAAAACGGAGGATATGTAACACAACTCTTTGTGCTGTGAAAGAACAACAGGAAGTTTCATGCGTGAGCCTCATAAGTCCACTGTTTTGCCCCCAGGTACACAAAAATGAAGACAGCCACAAACATCTACATCTTCAACCTGGCCCTGGCTGACACTTTGGTCACGAGCACGCTCCCGTTCCAGAGCGTAAACTACCTGATGGGCACCTGGCCGTTTGGCGACATTCTCTGCAAGATGGTGATGTCCATCGACTACTACAACATGTTCACCTCCATTTTCACACTCACCACCATGAGCATCGACCGCTACGTCGCTGTGTGCCACCCCGTCAAGGCGCTGGACTTCAGGACACCACGCAACGCCAAGATTGTCAACGTCTGCAACTGGATCCTGTCCTCGGCCATCGGGTTGCCTGTCATGTTCCTGGCCTCCACCGCTGTCACTCGTAAGCACACTTAAATAGCCCATCTCCAGAGGTGATGAGGAGAAATCTGCCATCCAGTTTAGATTCACTGGGAGCTCATTGTTGGTGTGAAGCTAAGTTTGAGCATCACACTTAATGAAAAATCAGATAAAAATACATCAGCCTTCATATAAAACCTTGTAGTTTGTGATGAAGTGAAAAGCCATTGGCCTTGTGATTAAATTATGTTTTAGCTCATTAAACTTTATGCAAGGAAAATTATCGACAGGAAGCACTGGGTTCCCAATCTGCACGTTTGCACACAAAGGCTTCATAAATGATACATTTGCATCCAGTTAAACACAGATTGCAGCACAAACACACACTCCTAATGAGCACAGTAAACACAAGAGCTCCTCTGACCTCTGCATGCTGCTCTGTTCCTGTCGGATGTTTAAATAAAACATATGGAGATAATGCAGTGTTTAAAGGCCATAAAATAATAATTATTATGCTGCTTTCTTTGCCTTTCGTTGTCTGTTACCTTTAGTATTAGCAGAGGAAAACACAAAATAATGATACCACTCAAATAAAATAAATAGATCTTATTCATTTGCTTTTTCTTTTTCTTCATGATGTGTCTTGAGGTGAATTTGTTGTCCTTGGCTGCAGCTCTTATTAGTCATGGTAGCATTTGAGTCGTGTACAGCCAGTTTAAAAAGTGAATACAACATGTAGTAAAAACGACTGAGAATGTTTATTCACTTTTGCTAAATAAGCATCAACAATTGATTCAAATGACTGAGTTGATGGCTATTTTTATCAGATTAAACAGTTTCAGCCAAAAATAAACAAAAATTTAAATTTGTGCTTTTTGCATCTTCTGACTGAGAACCTTTTATGTGTTTTGCTCTGTGTTGAGATGCATCATCTCTCTGAAACATGCATGTAATCATAATCATGTTGACTATACAGTTTGTGTGTGTGTGTGTGTGTGTGTGTGTGTGTGTGTGTGTGTGTGTGTGTGTGTGTGTGTGTGTGTGTGATCTTGCTCTGCACAGATTCAAACATTATTGACTGTAAGCTGATTTTCCCCCACCCCTCCTGGTACTGGGACACCCTGATGAAGATTTGCGTGTTCATCTTTGCCTTCATTATGCCTGTCCTCATCATCACCATCTGCTATGGCCTCATGATCCTGCGACTCAAGAGCGTGCGACTACTGTCAGGCTCCCAGGTGAGAAAAATATTTTTTCACCCAAAACGCATGAACTATGTTTGAAGGTCATATTTAAAAACAGAAAAATGCTCTTGGGTGCCAATGAAAGGCTGCTTTTCTTTTCAAGAGCTGATTCATTATATTTTTAAGAGAAATCAAGGACAGCTGATAACTTATCCAAGCACTTGGAGAAATTGTTCCCACACTGTTCACGAGACAAAGCAATTAAAGTAAAATCAACATACAAATGAGTCCGTTTTAATTATACACTCGGAGCTTTAGCTGCTACTTTTCCCCTGTTTTTAGCATTGTTTTAAATTACTTTCAAATGTCCATCTTTTTTGTGCCACGATTATTTTCCCCGTTCTTTCGTCACAGGAGAAAGACAGAAACCTACGTCGAATCACCCGCATGGTCCTGGTGGTGGTCTCCGTCTTCATTGTCTGCTGGACTCCCATCCACGTCTTCGTCATCATCACGGCTCTGATCAACATCCCCAGCTCCACGCTGCAGACCATCACCTGGCACTTCTGCATCGCTCTGGGCTACACCAACAGGTGCAAACTCACAGCCGATAAATATTTTAATATATGTCTGAATTTGATTTCTGATTAGAATGATCCCAAATTGCTTTAAAATCATTTAAAAATGACCAGTGACATGACTTTAGAGATGGCTTGTTTTTAAATGTTAAACTTTTGTTCCCCCCTGCAGCAGTCTGAACCCGGTCCTTTACGGCTACCTGGATGAAAACTTTAAGCGATGTTTCCGGGAGTTCTGCACCCCAAGTCCTTCGGTGTTGGAGATGCAGAACTCGTCCAGAACAGGTGCCACCAGCCGCAAATTCCCTCAGCGTGAACAAAACACTGCAAACACGGGCGATAGGTCCAACCAGCAGGTAATCAAATATTTATTTGCTTGAATTGAAAAAATAAATGTCATTTGATGATTCTTGAATAGTAAATTAGGAGTAAAATAAAAAGTTGGAGGATGTAATTATTTATTTTTGAGAAAGTAAAACATTTTTTACATAATTCTAGGGGGTATTCATAGGATTTCTTTCTTTTATTGTAAATTTCAATTTTTTATAATTTTTTTTTCACTTTTAAACAATATGAGAACTGACACATTTATTCTATAAAAGCCAGTTTCAGTCCTAATCAAACTTTTGTGGCTTTAAAAAGGATTTTAAAAGTCTTATATATCTTGAAAAGTGTGAAAAAAAAATCAACAACCAAATAAGACAAAGCAGCTTTACAGGTGCTGGCCAGTAAATTAGAATATCATCAAAAGGTTGAAAATATTTCAGTAATTCCATTCAAAACGTGAAACTTGTACATTATATTCATGCAATGCACACAGACCAATGTATTTCCGATGTTTATTACGTTTAATTTTGATATTTATAGGTGACAACCAATGAAAACATCAAATCTGGTATCTCAGAAAATTAGAATATTCTAAAGGCCAATGAAAAAATGTTTGTTTCTCTAATGTTGGCCAACTGAAAAGAATGAACATGAAAAGAATGTGCATGTATAGCACTCAATACTTAGTCGGGGCTCCTTTTGCCTCAATAACTGCAGTAATGCGGCGTGGCATGGACTCGATCAGTCTGTGGCACTGCTCAGGTGTTATGAGAGCCCAGGTTGCTCTGATAGTCGTCTTCAGCTCCTCTGCATTGTTGGGTCTAGCGTATTGCATCCTCCGCTTCACAATACCCCATAGATTTTCTATGGGGTTAAGGTCAGGCGAGTTTGCTGGCCAATCAAGGACAGGGATACCATGGTCCTTGAACCAGGTGCTGGTGGTTTTGGCACTGTGTGCAGGTGCCAAGTCCTGTTGAAAGGTGAAGTCTGCATCCCCATAAAGTTGGTCAGCAGCAGGAAGCATGAAGTGCTCTAAAACTTCCTGGTAGACGGCTGCATTGACCCTGGACCTCAGGAAACAGAGTGGGCCAACACCGGCAGATGACATGGCACCCCACACCATCACTGACGGTGGAAACTTTACACTGGACCTCATGCAACGTGGATTCTGTGCTTCTCCGCTCTTCCTCCAGACTCTGGGTCCTTGATTTCCAAAGGAAATGCAGAACTTGCTTTCATCAGAAAACATAACTTTGGACCACTCAGCATCAGTCCAGTCCTTTTTGTCCTTGGCCCAGGCGAGACGCTTCTTGCGCTGTTTCTTGTTCAAGAGTGGCTTGACACACGGAATGCGACACCTGAATCCCATGTCTTTCATGAGTCTCCTCGTGGTGGTTCTTGAAGCGCTGACTCCAGCTGCAGTCCACTCTTTGTGGATCTCCCCCACATTTTTGAATGGGTTTGTCGTCACAATTCTCTGCAGGGTGCGGTTATCCCTAGAGCTTGTACACTTTTTTCTACCACATTTTTTCCGTCCCTTCGCCTGTCTGTTAATGTGCTTGGACACAGAGCTCTGCGAACAGCCAGCTTCTTTAGCAATCACCTTTTGTGTCTTGCCCTCCTTGTGCAAGGTGTCAATGATTGTCTTTTGGACAGCTGTTAAGTCAGAAGTCTTCCCCATGATTGTGGTGCCTTCAAAACAAGACTGAGGGACATTTTAAAGGCCTTTGCAGGTGTTTTGAGTAAATCAGCTGATTAGAGTGGCAGCAGGTGTCTTCTATATTCAGCCTTTTCAGAATATTCTAATTTTTTGAGATACCAAATTTGGAGTTTTCATTAGTTGTCACTTATGATTATCAAATTTAAATGTAATGAACATTGGAAATACATTGGTCTGTGTGCATTGCATGAATATAATGTACAAGTTTCACGTTTTGAATGGAATTACTGAAATATTTTCAACCTTTTGATGATATTCTAATTTACTGGCCAGCACCTGTATTTGTAAAGTACATTTCAAACACAAAGGCAATTCAAAGTGCTTTACAGACGCAAGAACAGCAAACACAGAAAATCAAACTAAGAAATGTAGATATTCATTTCTCATTTAACAAACAGATAAAAGGCATAGTCAAAAGGTTAGCAGTTAAAGTGCAAAAAGTGCAGCATAACAAACATTTATTCAAAGGCTAATGAATACGTGAGGATTTTTAATTTTGATTTAAAAGTTTCTAGAGTTGGGGCACATTTGAGGTCATGAGGAAGCTGATTCCATCTGTGCGCAGCATAGTAGCTAAAAGCAGCTTCACCTTGTTTGGTTCTGACCCGAGGTTCTACCAACTGACTGTTTCCTAAGGATCTGAGAGCCCTGCTGGGTGTATATACAGGAAGGAGATCCAACATGTACTTTGGCCCCATACCACTGAGAGATTTGTAGACTAGTAAAAGCACTTTAAAGTTGATTCTGTAGTTTACTGGTAACCAGTGTAGAGATTTAAGAACAGGGGTGATGTGCTTGGTTATTTTGGTTCTTGTTAAGACTCTAGCATCAGCTTTCTGAATAAGCTGCGATTGTTTTACAGCTGTTTCTGGAAGACCATGAAGACCATTGCAATAATCCAGCCCACTGGAGATGAATGCATGAGTTAGTTTCTTTAGGTCTTGTTTTGACATGAGACCTCTGATTCTTGCTAATTGATGGAGACGGTAAAACGCTAATCTAGTTATAGCATTGATGTGAACAGGGAAGCTCAGGTCTGAATCAATGGTAACACTAAGGTTTCTAACCTGAGTCTTTGTCTTTATTCCTTTGAAGCTAAGTTGAGAAATAACCTCTATCCTATCATTCTTATTTCCGAACACAATAACTACAGTCTTGTCTTTGTTAAACTGAAGGAAACCTGTCATTAACTTGCTCTATGCACTGACAGAGTAAGTCTAGGAGACCAGATTCATTAGGTGATGGAGCTATGTAGATCTGGGTGTCATCTGCAAAACTTTGGTAGGTGATGTTGTTATTGTTTATGACCTGACCCAGTGGAAGCATGTAGCGATTGAAAAGCAGTGATCCAAGAATCGGGCCTTGGGGGACACTGCATATCAGTGCGATTTGCTTTGATTTTTTTCACCAATGGAAACATTATTCCTGTCTGCAAGTTGTGATTGAAACCAACTATGGGCTGTACCTGAAATTCCCACCCAGTTCAGTAGTCTATCAAAAATAAATCACTTTCTTTGTTACTGTTTTTTGCACTTATTTTTTTGAGAAATGAAAAATATTGCATTTGTGTCCCAATTGAAGATAAGTAAATTAAAATGAAAACATCCAATTGTCTTGTAAAGAATGTGCATATGTATTTTCACTCTTCAGTTGTTATTTTTTATTTTTAAATCCCAAATATGCTTAATAATTTAGACAAATCTGATCCAGTTTGTGTAAAGTGGCTGTACACTGTAAAAAATTACTGTTTATTTAACAATGATAAACCGTAAAACCATAACAGGAAAAAACCGTCAGCTATAAAACTATTTAAAACTGTTGATTTAATGTGGTGTTGCCACTGGTGAAAACAGTAATTTATAAATTCTTTGAATAAAATACATATTCCCACAGTAAAGCACTCTTTCGTCAGCTTTTTTCATCAACGGTATAAACACTATGATTTTTACATTTATTAATTGAAAACATTACAGCTTTTAATTGCTGATAACGGATACATGGTGTAATTTAAAGGCCCCGTGTGTGAAATTCACAGAAATCATAGTAAAAAGATCCGACTCTTTAGCACCACGCAGTTTATAGTTGGTATTGCAGCTATTGGAGCCCCCGAGGATCAAAAAGGGTTTTTTTAATCATTATTTAAAACTTTATTAACAAATATAACAAATACAATACAAAATCGTGTTGCTGTAAACGGCAGCATGTCATCATCTAATTCCAGCTTTCAAGTCAGCGAACAGGTTAGTTGTTTTCATCTAACTTATTTTATTAATTTAATCTAAATAGGTTTTGAATAAGAAAAACTTTTTTATGTCAGTTATGTTTGCTAATAGCAAACGGCAGCTAGTTAGTGATGACTTCTGACTACAAAAAATGACAATATTTTGTTCATTTTATTTGAGAAATGTTATATTTCTATTTGCCATTTTGGAAATATACAAGGTAGTGTAGTCTGTAATTGTTTTCTCTCCGTAAACAGAGTCAGATATCATCCGATGGTTCATCAGTGAAGACAGACAGAGGACGAGGGAGAGGAAGAGGGCGAGGAAGAGGGAGAGGAAGAGGGAGAGGAAGAGGGAGAGGACAGACGTGTGCCAGCGCACAGAGAGGCAGAGGTGTTAGACATGCGACAGAAGCAGGGCAAGCATCCCAAGATGAAGGAGCCGAATTTGCTCAAACCAGCCGCAACGTTCCACGCACAAGAGGAAGAGGCAGAGCTGCAATAAAGTCTAGAAGATCGGCGCTTTCAAGCACTTTCAAACTATCCCGTTTCTCAAGTTTGCTTGTAGAATATGTGTGATCCTCCATCGCTAGAAGTACGGTGTGGCTAGTTTCTTCTTCTTCTTAGTTACTTTGTCAGACTGCATGCTTACAAGGCGCACTTCTGCCCCCTGCTGTTTCTTTGAGGTTACATCATTTAAAAACGCAAACATCAAATGCGAAGCTTAATATGTTGTATGTCCCTAAAAGGTCACTGTATTTTAAGATGGCGCATGCCATATGGAGCACCGGTCTGCTTCTTTTGTCTAAAATATTAAAATATAAAGCTAATAATAATGCTTAGAATAAATGCTTGTTTGAATTATCATTAAAAAAAAACAAATTTGAGAATGTGATACAAGAAATTTGATAACTTATAAGATGAAATATCACACATTGGGCCTTTAACGTTGTGAATTTTACATTAATGTCACATGAAAACACTAGATTATACAGCATTAGGGATGCAGATTTTCCAAGATTTCTTTAACAAGTTATTGATGCCCTTAACGATTATTAGCCATTAGCCATTAAGTAAATTAATTTGATCATGTGACAAGCTCACTTCTTCTGTGGTGTTTCAGTCAACATATTTTGGTAGCGGCACTCGCGTGCCTTTTAGAGACACAAAAAAAAATTGTAGCAGTTGCTGGGGAGAATTTACTTCCTGTTTCCCAGTGAGCTTAACGGCATTTAGGTGAAGTCTGGCACAAAATAAACAATCAATGATGAACAAGAGTCTGCTTCTAGACCTGCAGAAGGAGAAAAAAAAGAAAAACAACACACAACAATACAACAGGAGCAAACAATCACTGTATCAACCTGATGAGAAAATATTAAATCAACAATGTTTTACTGAACAATCACACGATAATAAATCACAGTGTATTAAGTGCCAACCACAGCCTCAAGGCATGTGTTGAACGTGCCCAAGTCCATACTTATGAGAGCACCATGTGAGCACCTGTGTGCGTACCCGCGCTTGCATATGTAAGGTTTCTCTATAGGAGCGTCCAATAGAGAGTGTGAGGGGCCACAGATCTGCCCCCAAAGATGTGTAGGAGCTCCAAGTCTCAGAGATCCAGGAGCTGCCCCAGAGTGCAGGGACCCCAGGGAGACTGCAACCAGAAAAGCCCCTGCCCCCCTCGAGAGGCGCAGAGGATTGCCCCGGGGGGCCACAACCAGCATCCGGCAGAGTCCTGTGAGATATCAGCGGCAAGCCCACAGGCCCGCCCGCAGCCTCCCACCCCCCAGCCAGCCGAGCCCAGGACCCAGGGGCGACCAACCCCGCCGGGGACCCAGCAGAGCCCAGGGACCCAGATCCCACCAGGCAGCCACCGGGACTGATCAGGCAGACACCAAAAATCTTAAACCCCCTAACCACGAACACTCAGGCAGACCAAGGCACCACACTCCACACCAGGTGTGGCAGGGGGAGGGGAGATGAAGATGTATAGCATCAAAAGAAGTCCCAGGAGGAGGGAGGAGTCAAAGGCCCCACCTGACATATACAGTCATACACAGACACAGTAATACACTCCCTCCCTCATGCTCACACATACACATACAACCAAAGACTTACAAAAATGCATGCCGGACACCCACTCATGCTCCCCATACACACCCTATTCACTCTGGTCCCGGTACTGCTGCACATGGGGTAAAACCATTACCGGTTCCCAGAGTTCGACCCTTTCTGCTGGGATGCTGATGAGCAGACTCCCCCGCCCAACACTGAGCAAAGCAACCCACCACCCCAGACCCCAACCAGATGGCCAGATCCCCCTCCTAGCCTCCAGCTCCGGGAAGCCAAGCAACAACAGAGGTGTGCTAAGACCCCTAATCTCCCTCCGCTTGCTCCAATATAGTGTTAGTGCATGTTGATGAGGTGTAGTCCATGGCTGTGGTGAGCGGGCAACGCGGGCATCGTCTAGCCTACGCCAGCTGATGCCACCACACCACCCCACTTGCACCCACAGCCCTTAGTGTCTAAGTGCAGTTTAAAATGGGAAGTGGGCACCAGCACTCAGAATGAGGCTGAAAAATCCCCCTGCCAAATGCCGTTGAATGTGCTCACTCCCAAGACCCCAAGTGTTTGCGTGGAATGTCGTTGGTGGAAGTGTTTATGGTGCAAATAAAATTGGGGGGCAGATTGCCACAGGAATGTGGAAATGGGGTCCATACCTGCACCCCCTGACTTGTCCACCCCCCCAAGGTCCTATGTGCATGTTTGTGTGATGATGTGAGGGAGCAGGAGGAGAAAAATGTGTGGGTATGGGGAGGAATGGCTGGCTGGGCTTAAGCCCTCCAGGGAGCCAGCTCCCCCACTGGCCCCAATAGGCACCTCTGTTGCCAAAAGGCCACCCAGGGCTCTTTTATCGTAAAATCTAAGATTTTTTGACAGTGTAACATGACAATGAGTTCCCCTATCAGTAATATTATGGACTTATCTGTGAAAGAAACGATTCACTGTGGTAAATTGCAACACTTTTAGAGTGAAAATATTGGTTGAATTGACACGGACACACTTTGTTCTCCCTCTGCAGGTATGACTAGCCTTGGAGGGGTCGTCGATGGACTCTCGCTGTCGTGGTGGCGTTGCCAACGATGATCTCAACTCAGAACTCACACAGGTCACCACGGGGCTTTAATCCCACGCTCGGGGGAACAAAAAACCACACGTGCACTTGGACAAAGGTGGCTGGCACATTTCATGGTGGCTGGAAACCTGCTGACTTGTGCTCAGAAGCTGCGTGGCTGCATGTTTGTTTGTACTCGGCAGTCCAAATTAAAAACAGCATGAAATATTTAGATTAAATTAAATATTTATTAAAAATACCACCATAAGAAGAAGGATGTTCCAGGCAGTATAAAAAATCTAATGTTTTATCACTAAAATGTCTTTTGCTCTCTGGTTATATGATGATTTTTATAGACTCTGCCTCGCTGATCTGCTTCAACATCGCTGCTTCGTCCAGGTTCTGCCAACAGATCCATCATTTGCCTTCATAACTCAATGCCATTCCTTTGTCAGAAGTTATTGCTAAATATTACCACATGTCAAAATAACACGGTGAGTTATTAAAAATGTGAATTTCAAGTGTTCCTTCACTCAAAAGCTCCAAGGCTTTATGCCTGCGCGGGGACTTTTCTGAGCAGAAAGTGCAGTTGACAGTCATTGGGATCAGCTGTGCTTTTCCACAAGCCTTTGTGCAGCTGCAACAGGGGTTGACCTCAGAGTTTAACACCAATCGGCTTGGCACCACGCTGGACCTGGGTCACTTCAGAATTATGGAGTGGTCCATTTCTGCTCCTCACTTCAGACGATACATAATTCTTCAATCCAACTTGAGGTGTATAAAGCCTTTGAAAGCATGATATGGCGAGTTCTAGGTTCTCTCCTGTTCAGACAGGAAATCATCTGTGTCCACCACAGCGGACGCTAGTGCCAAACAGTGGGTGCTCCAAACCAGCAAACAAGATGCATCAGCTTGTTTGAACTGCACACATAGCATACTGTTAAAAGATCCAGAGCAAACACGGTGTATGATTAACCTCCGTTTAACAGCCATTACAGCGGCTTTAGGAGGAGCCATTTCTCCTCTGGGGAGCCTAACAGGTGAGCCTATCGGAGCTGGACATCTGGTGTCATCTGTAAAACTGCTTAAGTGTTGTCGCGTATCGTTGTGCAAGATGCCTTTTATTTCCCAGTTTCTCTCTTCACTGCATTCAGTGAGCCAGTATTTTTATGAGACTTTATAAAGAAGGAAACGTTTACCTCATTGCATAACGTATGGTGTTGCTTTTTTATACGCTACTTTTAAAATAAGTAATGAAAATGTGTTTCTAAACAGACACTGCAGGCGTGCTCATTTCTGACTGAACACGGAGTTTAACTTTTGTATTTTGAGAGAAAAGTGAAATTGAAGCCACACTGTGCACACAGTGGGTCTATTTTTGGTTCATCTTGATAAGATGTGGCTGTAGGTTGGATGAGATGTGTCATGCTGCGTGCCACGTGCAAAATATTTTCTTAGATTTTATTTAAAGGTGTGGAATACTGAAAAAATGTTTTAATTATTATTTCTGATTATAATTAGCCACTGAATAAGTCATGCAGGCTGAACATGAAAATCGTCTCCTACACCTATCTCCTGCATTAGCTTCTGATAGGAAATAGGCGGTGACTCTAGGATCTGAAAAGCCTGACAGATCTACGTCATACTGTTACTTAACGTTCATGGACTCACCCATCTTGACTCGCAACGGGGAAGGCTGTTGTATGTTTCGAGTCCAGAACACAGCAGATAACGTCTCAGCTAGAAGAAGCTAACCATTAGCATTAGCAACTCCACCACACAGCAGAAGTACTTGTGTTATTTGTGGAGATAAAACATCAACATTGCAAGTCAATGGTAGAGTCATGTTGCTGTTAGCCAATCCGGCGCAAGATGTCCAAGTATCAGGAAATAAGACTCCAAAACCTGCCATCTGAAGCTCAGCAGGGATGTGGCTCCCCTAGAGTGTTCCACCCCTTTAAAGTGCATCTAGTGCGATATTGGAGAAAAATAATGTGAACAAATGGGCCAGTCATCTCTGTTTATGTATACTTTTTTTTCTGTTCTTGTAAGAAAATCCTGAGGTAATCTCTCTCAAGAAAAAAAAGAAACTCTAAAAAAGTTTGTTGTGAAATCATTGTGAACTTTAGCTCTTTCAGGGTTTCAAAGGTAACAATTTTCTAGACAGAACTGATGGTTTTCTGTGAAATTTTCTAAAAAACCAGAGTGCTGTGACAGTGTTCCTTTGTATCATTGAATTATTTCTGCTCCTGAAAACACAAATGTGTCCCTGGACTCATATGAGTAAATTACATTCTGTGAGTGCAGTGAGACTTCATTAAGGCCGGTGGGTTTAAATCCGACCTTGTTTATTTAAATCCCCAGCCGAAAAAAAAAGCACACATAAACATGGTTTTTACAGCTTAAAAGTGACTGTTATTGCTTTCTCTAATTACACATACAATAATCAGTACAGCTTCTTTAATTGAATTTCAAAATGTCGTTTTTTTGTTATCTTCCTGAACAGCTAATCAGGACTTTTCTTTGTTATTTCTCTGTATAAAAAGTCCTCGTATGATAAATGTCAATGAATGTCATTTTTCGTTTTCATAATAGAGAACTGAAGAAACAGTGCAGTAATGGTGGGCTGTTTGAATGATACAGTTTGGGTAAATGGCAAAAGAACCACAGAAGGGGAAATGTTACAATGCTTGGATCATTAAAACTGCAATAGCAAATTTACAGAACAAGCTAGCTTTTAAACACAAACACTCACACTTCCTGTCTGATGTCATCTCTAAAACTGGAAAACCCACTTTGCCACAGTAAACGAGAAAGCGCTAAGTACCAGTCGTTTTCTAGGTCCAAATGTCTTTTCTTGTCCGTGACTTCAAATGTTGTTTTTCTTCTTGGAACTCTGGTAGTTAGTCCTGAATTTGAAGTGGTAGAAGCCAGCTGTTTCTCCTGATATTTGAACCATGGACCACTCACACCAGTGGTGCTAAATATGAGACTGTGTCATGAATGAAGGCCCCAGGTCGGTTGGTTTTGGTTTGAGCCGAAAGCTATACTATGTTAGAATGTAGTTCACTCATTCACTGCCAGCCATTTCCTGATCGCTAATGGCCATAACTGAGTTATGTGAAAGGTCTGTAAAATAGCATTAAAAGGAATAATATGTTATTAAAAAGCAGCAATCTGCATTGTGGCACCTCCCATTCCTCCTGGATCCAAGTTTATCTTGATAGACCAACTTCTTTCTATGTCTGAAAAATAAGCTTTTTAAAGCCTCGCTATCCTAAGTTGATGTGTTCAACATAATCCACAGGTACAAAGTGTTGGCTTTGTCTTTTAGTCATGTTCCCTATCTCTATATACAGTATGTCTCCATTCTGTTTCTGTCAGAAATCAGTGAAAGCAAAGACGCATATTTTATTTTCTTTCTATAAGAACTAAGGAGTCATGTTTTATCATACTACCCTGAGCTTTTAGAAATTACATCACCCAATGCCATCAGTTATTGATAAAAACAAAACAAAAGACTGAAAGTTTTGTAGCTGCAAACATAGAATCGCTCTCTTTTTTTAAATGAGACAAAAAAAACTCCCACTATCAGTATAAAGGTTGGTTTATGCTTGACGCGTCCGCGAGGTCCGCACGACTCCGCGCAGAAAAGTTGTGTCATTTTGCGTCATTTTAATAACCACGCCCCTCCACCGCGCCTCCACACAGCCCAAAATTTCCACAACGCGCACCAAGGAAATTTTCTAACCACGCGGATGGACGGACGCGGAAAAACATGGCGGACCGGCAAGAACCAGTATGGCAGAGGTTTGTAAACACAGACATTTGTATGATTCAGCTCTCAAAGATCGCCGTGGTCAACATGTTGTTAATAATTCTTGGAGAGAAATAGCTCGCACTGTCAGAAAAGACGAGGACACTGTTAAAAAAATGCTGAAATGCCATGTTGTAAACAGTAATTTCTACTTCTACTATGGTGTAGTGTTGGATGCATGCCATAGAGCTCCATGCTGCCCCGTTCAGTTTGGGAGAATATTGGCTCACCACAGAGACAAGCCGCATGAACCATAAACGCTGGGAGTTGTGAAGCGCGTTCCAGCCGCGAGCCGCATCACCAAGCGAAAAGTGAATGCGTCAAGCATAAACCAAGCTTAACACTCTAAAATCATTCAGATGGAGCTCAGAAGTCCCGGGGGGGGGGGGGGGGGGGGGGGGGGGGGGGTTGTTAGACACCCCACTGGCCTCGGCTGGATCGCAACAATCAAATCCAGTAAAAAGTTAATTTATTTTTAATAAACAATATACTGTATTTAATAAATCACAATTTAAATAAATATGTACGTAACTGATGTCCACCATTTTCTAAATTCCCAAACCCCCCCCCCCCCCCCCCCCCCTCCATAAAGGTGTTATAGGGCTACCACTGCTGTTCAATTGACACGAAAGCCTGATTTTGTCAATAAATAATCCAAAAATAAGGTTTCCCCTTGTATTTGCACTCATTTCTGAGCAACAGGAAACTATAGGGTGTATAGTGTGTGATCATTTTTTTATTGCTTTTGCATTTATTTTTAATGACACAGAGAAGTAAGCTATCTGTGCTCACATCTGCAGCATACATTTTGTAATATGTTTCGTGCATCAATGAAATAATCTTAAATGACTTATTCCATCATGTGATCGAGGCATTATTATGCATGTCTCATAATTTATTGTACAGACAAAAAAAATCTCTGTTACGGATGACATTCTGCAATGCGGAACATTTATTATTAAAGCTATCAGTGCATTGTCTATGGAATAAAGAGCAACTATAAACCTCCTTGATTCTGCGTTTTAATTTTTATTTTTTTTTTCAGAGTAAAAGTCATTTGAATGTTCTGTTTTCTCGACTCAATGTCGTTTGTGCTTCCGGAGAGGCTGAGTAGGGAGAATTATGATGGAAGTAACTCACCTCATAAGGAAGGTAACTGTGGGGGGTTGTCGTGACAGGTGTATATTTACAGGACTTGAAAGAAGAACGAACGTCATAAAATATAGTTTCTAAGATTAATGCAATATAGTATAGGCACAGATGTTTCTAAGACCAGAGCAGTCATTTTAGAAGTAAAAGGTCATTAAATCAGCACGTTTTCCTTTAAACTGTCCCCTTTCATCAGTAACCTAATAATCTAATGATGAAATGTTAATTTAGAATAAAAATCTCATGCTTTTTCTGATTTCTTAGTTTTGTTTCTATGTATAATTTCATCTAATTAAGCAATTATTCTCAACGTGTAACTCTCCTCTCCGTTGTGTCTTTTCTCTCGTAAATACCACTTGAAAATTGGAGGAATGTAATTCCTGGAAATTTATCTGTTTAATCTAAGACTTTCATACTCAGCACCCCACCGGCTCTCTAGTTGGCATTTAGTTGACATGCAGGCTATAATTCTTGCTATCTTCAGCTTTTTATTAAATTAAATATCATTCTCAATAATCAGCGGTGCTTGGAGCAGGTGTAGCATTAAAATGCTGGCTTTCTCATTACAGGATAGTTAAATTAGGGAACGATGACAGAAGTCTGTTCCCTTGATTATTTTTGTGACACAGGTGCTGAGGATGTAGCAGAATAATATACCTTTTCCAACAATGAAAGCAGTTATTTAGTGAATAGAGATCGTTATTTTGGCTTTTGTCTAAAACACAAATGCTTTAGAAAATGGAACGCTTGGACATTTATTACCAACATTCCAGGTTGCTTTTATCGAGGGGGAAACACAATCAGCATGTCACCGGTGTGCACACACGTCTGTGCAAAGCTTTCAGCTCCATATTGTGATGCATCTGAGGACCCAGGCGTCATTTGAGCTGGCAGTGTGATTAATTCTGTCGTTGTGATTATTATCAAGCGATCGCCGTCCCCTCTTCCTGCTCAGCAGAGCTCATGTCCAAACTTGTTGTTTGAAGCTGCTCCTGTCAACGTGGAAAGCTAATCAGCCAAACCAAAGCTCAGTCCCCAAAAATGTACATGGGTGACATCGATTCATAAAGGTCAAAAGCTGTCTGGAGCAGAACAGCTGTTTGTGAGAACTATGAAGGACTCTTTATATGGTGAAATGACAGAAAAACATTTCCCAGGTGATTATGGAGTGCATGCACATTTTACATTTCTAGATTTCACAAATTATCTGATTCAAAGGTGCAGATTTTGACCAGTTTTTACACCACAGTTGAGCTTTATTTTTAGGATCTGAGCACAAAGAAGGGTCCTGGAGGGTGCTGGGAGTTTGCCCAACCAATCTACATGTGGTTTGTGGATTTGGAGAAGGTGTTTGACCGCCTCCCAAGGGGTATGGGGTACCAGGCCCTCTGATATGGGCTGTTAAGTCCTTATATGACCGGTGTCAGAACTCGGTCTGTATTGCCGACCGTAAGTTGGCCTTGTTCCCGGTGAGAGTTGGACTGCGCCAAGGCTGCCCTTTATCACCAGTTTTGCTCATATGGACAGGAATTCTAGATGCAGCCAAGATGTTGAGGGTCAGTTCTCTGCTTTTTGCAAAAACCCAAATTGCACAAATTGGGGGGATCACACTCCTCAGCCTCCCTGGAAAAGTCTACTCCAGGGTACTGGAGAGGAGGGTCTGGTCGATAATTGAATCCCAGATTGAGGAGGAGCAATGTGGTTTTCATCCTGGTCGTGGAACTGTGGACCAGCTCTTTACCCTTGCTAGGGTAATGAAGGGGTCACGGAGTTTGCCCAACCAATCCACATGTGTTTTGTGGATTTGGAAAAGGCTTATGACCGTGTCCCCAGGGGCACCCTGTAGGAGAAACTCCAGGAGTCTGGGGTGGATGGTCTTTTGCTGAGGACCATTCAGTCCCTGTACCAGAGGAGTTTGGTCAGCATAGCCGGCAATAAGTCGAACCTGTTCCCATTGAAGGTTGGACACCACCAGGGCTGCCCTTTGTCACTGGTCCTGTTCATAACGTTTATGGACAGGATTTGTATGCACAGCCGGGGTGTTGAACATGTCAAGTTTGGTGGCAGGAGAATCTCGTCTCTGTTTTGCGGATGATGTGGTCCTCCTAGCTTCATCAAGCTCGGCCCTTAAGCTCTTGCTGGGGAGGTTCACAACCGAGTGCGAAGAGGCTGGGAGGAGGATCAGCACCTCCAAGTCTGAGACCATTGTTCTCGACCGGAAAAGGGTGGTTTGCCAACTCCAGGTCGGGAGAGAGGTCCTCCCCCAACTAGAGGATTTTAAGTGTCTCGGAGTCTTGTTCACGAGTGAGGGAAGGAGGGAGCGGGAGATTGACAGGTGGATTGGGGCAGCGGCTGCAGTGACGCTGAACCGATCTGTCGTGGTGAAGAGGGAGCTGAGCCAGAAAGCAAGGCTCTCAATTTACCGGTCGATTTACATCCCAATCCTCATCTATGGTTATGAGCTTTGGGTGATGACCGAAAGAATGAGATCGCGGATACAAGCGGCCAAAATTTATTTCCTTCGCAGGGTGGCTGGGCCCAGTCTTAGGGATAGGGTAAGGAACTCAGAAGGAACTCAGACATTCGGGAGGGACTCGGAGTGGAGCCGCTGCTCCTCTGTATTGAAAGGAACCAGTTGAGGTGATCAGGATCATCAGGTCAAGATGCCTCCTAGACGCCTCCCTCAACAGGTTTTTTAGGCATGTTCTGCCGGCAGAAGGGCCGGACTATCCAGGACTATCTGGAGGAAATACATCTCTGGGTTGGCCAGGGAACGCCTGGATGTCTCAGCTGAGGAGCTGGCAGATTTGGGATTGCCTGGGAAGCCCTACTTGGGATGCTGCCCCCACGACCCGGATAAGCAGAGGAAGGTGAGGTGAGGTGACATCACACAATGTTTTGTTTTAGCAGCACGCACTAATGTTGCTAGCATACTCACTGAAAAGTGTACAGCACTAAAAGCCCTGTGAAAACATAGATGAAAATATAAAAAAGGGCCACTGTTAACAGTTGTTTTATTAGACTCTGAACCAAACTCCCAAAAGGAGTGGTCTACATGTTCTTGTGTATAGCCTCCTCTGTTGCTATTTCCATTCTCTTCATCACTAGTTTGTTGCATCGCTCCCTGGGTGTTTTTCATTGCAGACCAGAGTCATAGATTTTCTGACACTGCTCGAAGACTGTTGGAGGCTGAATTTGGTTGTGAGAGTGCCCAAGCTGTCACTGAGCTGATCACACCGGATGGCCATAGACCTGCAAATCACCCTCACGTTCACCGCATTTTTTTTATTGTTGTTTTGTTTTGTTTTGTTTTTTCACAAATCTGTTCACAACAAGGGATTTGTCTAAGACGAATGAAAAATTCACATCACATCCCAGGAGCCACACGGGGTAAGAGCTTCAGTACATAAGACATCTTTGACCCTTTTGTCTGCCAAAAGTGGGGAATTAAATGGTTAATGAGGGCTGCATTCCACCTCTGTAATGTTTAATGTGAATGTTTGGGCTAACTCACATGTCTGCAAACATTGTCTTTAAAATATTTTTTGGTTAAACTTTTCCACCTTATTCCTGCATTGATGCAAGATGTTGCCAAAGGAAGTAGCGTTAAGGCAACGCGCTGCAAGGTGGTGGTGTGGAGTCGACTCACGCCGAGGCGTTTTGGTTTGTTCTCACCAGGCATGTGTCGTCTTCTCCCCTCTCATTAAACCATCAGATTACTGAGGATTCCAAACTGGATTTATTGGTGTACTCTGTGTGTGTGTGTGTGTGTGTGTGTGTGTGTGTGTGTGTGTGTGTGTGTGTGTGTGTGTGTGTGTGTGTGTGTGTGTGTGTGTTCGCGTCCTCGTTGGCCTTAGCAACCTATCCAAGGTCTTCTCCCTTCTCTTCCATCTACTGCCTCCAGCCTCCTCAACCCTGAACAGAAATAGTTTAAACTGATGAGAACAAATCACTTTTATTATTGAATAAATTTAATAAAGAGAAACCGAAAATGTAATTCATGAAAACTTTGGAAAAGAGCTACTTGAGTTTAAAATTTCAAAGTGACATTGGAACTGGGAAACAAAACAATCCGTTCAGATTTTTCTATTTCACACTATTTATATGGGTTCTCACTGGATGGAAACAGTCTAAAACCTTGTTGTTAAGACTCGACTCATGCAACTAGTGCTGTTCAAGTCTCAACCAAATCCCCAATTATTACACTGCCATTTAAAATCAATGACTACATTTTTAAAGCAGATCCCAAGTGAAATCCCAAACATCAGAGGGAAATCAAGCTGACATTTTTGTTCTGAACCTTCCAGGCCGGAGCGCCACGTTGTCACAGAGCAGTACTTTCCTCAGGTTATTACACGCTTGATTATGTAACAGAGCAGAACATAAATTCTGCTGACGAGGCTTTTCTAGCACATCAGGAAGGTGGGAAGTGGACAGAGAATCTCAGGTGGGATGGCGTAATGGAATCAGGGAAAAACAAACAGAAAAAAGGTCAGAAACAGAAGGAAGCCAGCTGGTCAAACTTTTGTGCCATTAGGCAAACGACTGAAACAGACCTCTGGGTCCTGCAAAGCTGTCATCCATCTCATCTGTCTCAACGCTGACCAATAAGCAGCCTCGGTTTGTCAGCTGAGCAACCAGCCGTCACTGCAACAGCCCGATGGGGAGCATTTTGTTTTCATTTCCTCTCTAGGTGCTTCTCCTGCATCTGGCAGTTATGAATAGGCTCCAACTCAAAGGGAAAGGTTTAAATCACAGGAAATATTGCTTACTCCATTTTTTCACAAGGCTTTCACTCGGCAGGACTGTTGGGTGCAGGAACCCATCCATCCATCTGATTTCATTACCCCGTCCCCCTGCCAGTGCTTCACTCTGCACTTCCCACCTCCGCTCACTAAAACATAGGCTATCAAAGTTTCATTATCAAGCCCGTGTGACTACTATTTCACTGAAGGTCCGGCTCTGCGAAGGCGAGATAAAACTGCATCTGTTTTGTTTCTGACAAAGTGCTCAGACAGCAGCACATTTTTTGCAGGTGAAAAGCACTTGGATGCACCGTGTGACCTTTTCTTCCACAGACGGCCAACCTGTAATTCATGTTTCTTATCGACAGAATGTAGGTGGACAGAGTGAAAGGTACAAATAAACCCAACAAAATAAAGAAGAAGAAGAGGAAGAAGAAGAAGAAGAAGAAGAAGAAGAAGAAGAAGAAGAAGAAGAAAGAAGAAGAAGAAGAAGAAGAAGAAGAAATCATTTCTATAGTGCCTCTCAAGGTAAAAATCATGAGCAGCTTCACAAAAACAAAAAATGTAAAAATATAAAAAAGAATTTAGAAAATGGTTAAAAATATATTTTAAATGAGCAAAAAATAGACTATTGTGATTAACAAATGTTAAGAAAGAGAGTGTAATGGATTAGATATTGCATTTAATCAATGACCATAAGACATTAAAGATTCATATCTGGTATGAATCCCATCTAATGGACACTGGGTTATTTAAATCAGAAGATTGGATCTTTTTATTACAGGGACTTTAAATAACACTTTGCATTAACTAAGAGACAAGAGGAGAGAGAGAGACTTTCAAACGTTTAAGGAAATTTATTTACTAAATAAATTTTAAACAATTTAACAAGACTAACTCTCTAATGATGAATGTTCTGTTGGAATGAAGTGTGAGGTGAATGGTGTGTGTGTGTGAATGATGTCGAGTTCAGAACCTCCGTATCCGGAGAAGCAGAGTTTGAGTGGGAGATGATGTTTTGCTCCTAACTGATCTAGTTTGAGCCCGTGGTCATAAACACGAGACGCCAGTTTTGTCGCATCCACATACCCTTCAGTGAGACCTCCACGATGGATCCAGAATGCCCAGGTCCTCGGACCTTCCTTCCGGTACTGGAGCCAAAGGTACAGCGTCACAGCACGACAGACTAGTTCTTGGATTGTCTCCAGGTAAAAAGCAACAGGTGTTTCACAGCGTCAAAAAGGGGACCCTCCTTGGGTCAGCGAGTTCAGCTTCTATTCTGAAGGAACCGTTGTTAGGTGGTAAATCTCTTCATGGCTTGGCTCCACCATACATCAGCGAGTTATCCATCTACACCCCTGTCAGAAACATGAGATCTAGCTCACAGTCTTTTTTAATTGTTCCAAAAACACGCTTAAAAACTTGGGGAGACAGGGCTTTCTCTGTGACTGGTCCTAGGCTGTGGAACAGCCGTCCTGTGAATCTAAGAACCTCACAAAACATAGAGCATTTTAAAGCATTACTGAAAACATACTTGTTTGATTAGGCTTTTAATGCAGGTTGACTTGAGGTTAACCTCTGTTTTTATTTAACTTGTGTTTTTGTCTTATAATCTTCTAGCATTAAATTAATTATTACAAATTTTAACCTTGATCTTAACCACAATTTGTTCTTGATTGTGTTTGTCTTTTATTGATTTATTTATTTTTACCCTTGTTCGGCACTTTGGGGTTGCCTGCGTCACTCTAAATGTGCTATATAAGTAAAGTTGACCCAAACCTTCCAGCCTTCCTTAGCGTTTACAGGAGTGATTAATCCCTAAATTAAACAAATCAGTTGTGTTCATGATCTAAAACCTAAAACAGGCAAGAAATGTGCTGGAAGCAGACTGCAGTGCCAGGTATGTCAGCTCAACAGACCTGACTGGCACTCTGAAGCTGTAAGTGCAGCATTCTGGCCACAGACTGATGGCCACAGATGGGGCTCTGAGCAAGTGGTGCTCGCTGCAGAACCACAAAGGTGGCGCTGCACCAGAGTCAGCCCCGCCCCATCAGAGTCAGTCCAATTCCTTCCAGTTGTCAGACTTGATGGCATTCTGGAACCAAAGAGGGTGTTATAGCTAATATCATCTAAAATGCAAGATTGAGGACGGAGGTGAGAAGTTAATTGAACAGTGTTTGTAAAGGTTTAATCTAATTAAAAATCTAACTTTTGGTACTTTTTACCATGTTATATTGTCATTTCCTCATAAGAAACACGCCAAAGCCATTTTTGGCCTCATTCATGCATTTACCTCCCATCTCAGCTTCAATTTGTTCTCCTTCCCCGAAGCGGATCTAGTCTTGGTTCTCAAATCTGGATATTCTGTGAATTTTCTGACAAATTATTTCTGAAATGACTTCTACTGAGACACCGCTGGAAAAACCATGCATCACATCTACAAAGACACACTGGATGGCACAGTTACATGTAACCCCACTTGCTATTTATCCGATGTAGTGGAGAAGTGGTTGTGGAGTCAGATAGACATGCAGTTTTGCGCAGGTTCACCTCCCAGTGGCGGTAGTATATAGGTAGTTTATAACCCTTTCTCTTCTTTTCTAGCTACACTTGCCAGTACTATGTACTATGTTTACAACAATTTATTGGTATACCATTTACAACATAATGACTAATGAGTTTTTTTATTCATTTATTTAGCCAGTGTAAGTCAGTTTGTGAGCAGAGTTTCAACTAAAATGCTGTTTAGGAACGACCAAATTCAAAGAACTTTTAGAGACGTAAATATTTTGCAGAAAATAAACATTACAACTAAAATATAAACAAATTAAATGTTTCAGCTGGCTAAATAGATAGCTGCCGACCCCACCGAGAATCGAACCAGCATCAGCTGAGGGGAAAGCAAAATTCAAGTCAGGCAATCTTGCTACTGGACTACCAGAACCCATTTGAATAGCCTTAAATGCTGTTATACGCCTGTTTTATTAGAGCGGCTGTGGGCAGATATTTGCTAAAAGAAACATTTTCATTTTGGGATATATTCAGGCTTTGTCATGTAGCAAGTTATATTTATCTTATTTAATTGGAGCATGGAGCATAGCATTAACAATTGTAAACTAGTAACAGCCGTAATTCATGCGGGTCAGGTTAGTTTGCGATAAAGTTGATGAAAAACAAAAACAGAAGAAGTCAATGGGCTAGGCTGAGTTTGCATGAATGGGCGGGGCTGACTGGTGCAGCTCCACCTTATGGTGCAGCTCCGCCTTTGTAGTTCTGCAGCGAGCACCCTCTCGCTCTGAGTGACATTTCATTAACCATTTGTAATGGGTTATTTTAGCACATACTGGCCCAAGAAAAAAAAATTGCTAAATATGGCTTTGATTAGGAATTCCCCAATTAACCTAACATGCATGTCTTTGGTCAGTCGGAGGACGCACCTAGAGATAGCCAACACATGCATGAGGGAAACGTGAGCTCCACGCATAAAGGCCACACAGGCAGGATTTGAACCTGCAGCCATCTTACTGCTAAAGTACTGCACCAACATGCACTATTTAGTTTATTAACTCTCCCACTGTCCCTATGGGTGCCCCATCGAGGAAAGTTGACCATTGGACAGGATTGATGGTTTATCCCTTGAGGTCCACGTGGCAGGGGTGAGGTGGTGCTCACTCCTCACCCCTGCCACATGGACCCAAGGGATAAACCATCAACCCTGCTCAATGGTCAACTTTCCTCTCAGGGTCACACCCATTAGGACAGTGGGAGGGTTAAAAACATTGGACAACAGAGTCTAATTCTGCTTGTTTTGTGCCATGGATTTCACATATGATGTCTGTGAATTTTAAAGACACATTTTGATACTAAGAACATGCTTATTTTCGAATGGGGGAAACGATATTTTAGGTTTTGTGTGAAAGTAAGTCCAGGACTACAAATGCGCTTCACGAAAGTGACATCATCAAACCAGACATGGAGAAAACTGAGGGAAAAGGGATGCAAGTTCCGCAAACTTCCCACAGGAGGAAAGAACCACCATAAATCTGGTCATTTGGTAAGTAGCAGCTACTTTGGGAAGAGGAGATTATGTAGTGACGTAACATATGTGACATGCCGAGTTTGTAGTTTCTAGTTTGTAGTCATGCTGATTATGAACTTTTACAAGCTAATAAATCTCAAAGTACGTGACTGGTGTGGTCGAAACACCCATCATTACTTTACATTTAAATTGAAGTACAACATATGTGCGATCCAGGGCGTGAGGCAAAACTAACCTTTTTAGCGCCGTTGACTTGCATTTGTTTTTTTGTTCTTCCGGGGACTCATGATGCGGACTTAGGCTTAGGCTCCCTATAGTTGCGTAACCCAAGAAAATGGGCGATCTCTCTCTCTCTCTTTCTCTCTCTCTCTCTCTCTCTCTCTCTCTCTTTCTCTTTCCCTTTCTCTCTCTCTCTCTCTCTCTCTCTCTCTCTCTCTCTCTCTCTCTCTCTCTCTCTCTATCTCTATCTATCCATCTCTCTCTCTCTCTCTCTCTCTCTCACACACACACACACACACTTTTTATTTTCTTAGCTCACCTCTGTTGTCAACTACCAGAGTCTGTAAAGGAATATGAATTACAAATGTAAATTCAAAATTGTGAAAACTTCTCATAATCAACATGAAAGGCAGAAGCATCACTACCTGGCTGCATTTACAGCTCCCATTAATTTTTATCATTCCCATCGTTTCTTCCATGCAGCATCACAAAATTTTTAGAAGAGTAATGATGCAAATGTTTAATTATATGTACTCTAATGTAAATTAAATGTGTTTTCAAATGTTAGCTGACATTTCTGTGCATTCAGCTCAAATTCAGACATGGATCCCATAACTCTGCGTAGATATTGACCTTGAATAGTCTTCGTTCACAGAAGCATTACTTTGTCCATGCTCATAACTCTCCTAAAAGCTCAGTCATCTGGAAATAATTGTGTGCAGGCATAATTTCCATTTAGCTATGGATACAAGACGACTTTCAATGATAGAAAATTGCACAAGTTAAGGAACTTTGCACCAAATATTTTATGATTAAGCATGGAGAAAAGATAAAAAAGAACATTTAAACAGACTCTCTTTTATACATATCCCCAATTCCAAGACAAAGATGCTAATCACACCATCTTCTGGATGTTTTTGCCTCTCCTCTTTATTGAAAGCAGGACAACATCCTCTCTGAACCACAGGATCTGACCTCCCAGCCCAAAGGTTTCTACCAGCATATTCCATTAGTAGCACAATCCCTGCAGATCTCCACGGTGCAGGAACTATTTATATCATGTTGTTCTTCACACCAAGGTGTTTTCATCAGGGACATTTCTACAAAGAACATGAGCTTAGTGGGTAATTAGCCATGAACTGGACTCGCCAACAGCCCCAATTACAATTCTGACAGTTATAAAGGAACGTGGTCGCCCTGAATCGCACATATGTTCTATTTAAATGAAAGTACTGGTGTGTGTTTCGACCACGCCTGTCACATACTTTGAGATTTATCTGCTTATAGAAGTTCATATTTTAGCATGACTACAAATCAGACGTACAAATATGAAAGAGCCTCCTCTTCCCTAGCATAGCTGCTACTCACCACATGGCCTGATTTGTGGTGGTTCTTGCCTCCTGGACAAAGGATTCGAAGTCAGTTAAACTTACAGCCATTTTTTTCTCTGCATTTTTTCGCGTCTGGTTCGATGGTGTCACCTTGTTAGTGCACATTTGTAGTCCTGGACATATTTTTCACACAAAACCTAAAATTACTTTTGCCCTTGTTCAAAATTAAGCACCTTCTTGGCATCAGAAGGCATCTTCACGGACATCATATGTGAAATCCATAACAAATTGGATTAGAAAATAGCATTTAAGCCTCACTGACTTGCATTTATTTCATCATTCTTCCAGGGACCCACGGTCCATAAGTAGATGGGCATGACTTAGGCTCCATAAAGGGCAGGGCTTATTCAATCCCAGGCCTAGAGGGCCATTATCCAGCATGTTTTAGTGGTTTCTCTGGTCCAACTCACTTGAATCAGTGGTTGAATCACTTGTGCAGCAGCTCATCAGGCTCTGCAGAAGCCTACTAATCACCTGCTGAATGAAATCAGGTGTGTTGAAGCAGGGTTAAAACCAAAACGTTCTGGATACCAGCCCTCAAGGCCCGGAAATGATTAGCCCTGCCATAGGGTGTCATCGTTGTGGATGCTCCTTTCGTCACATGCCATCTACAAAGGATTGTAGCTTGTGGTTTGGTGGCTAAAAGACTCATTCTTTCCAATTAAAAGGATTGTCACCAGCCAGTGCAGCCACTGGGTTGCAGAGATGATGCTCCATATACACCTGAAGAAAATCAGGAACACTTTAAGGGGCTCAAAAATTTTTATTCACTGTGGTTGTACTTTGTCAAATTTTAATGGTGTGTCTGTGGACAATTTTATGTTTTGTGACTGTTTCTTTTATTTATTTCATGAACTCATTATTGTATTTTGATTTAGTGCCATTTTGACACCTGTTTTATGTCTGTTGTGTTTTTAAGTTTGATCTAATGTAGCGGGTGGGTGGAGGGTTATGTTATCTGTTCTGTTTAAACACATCGTTAAAAATTATTGAGAATATTTTTTTGTTTTTTGTTTTCTTCAATAATTTCATGAAAATGAGTACAAGTCTATGATGCGGACGATCATTTCCCAATGTTGCACCGATTTCAAACAGTAAAAAACTAATAGATATTACTGACAAGAAGTGTGTGTGTGTGTGCGTGTGTGTGTGAGAGAGAGAGAGAGAGAGAGAGAGAGAGAGAGAGAGAGAGAGAGAGAGAGAGAGAGAGAGAGAGAGAGAGAGAGAGAGAGAGAGAGAGAGAGAGAGGACACTGGCTGGTTTCACACCTGACTTGGCAACATTGACTATACTGTCTAACAGATGGCAAAGACTTCCCTCACTAGGTCCACACACACACACACACACACACACACACACACACACACACACACACACACACACACACACACACACACACACACACACACTACATGAGAACTTCCTCAGCACCCACTGACTTGCCTCTCAATTCAACAATGATTCATCATACATGGCAGATTTTCCTAAATCTGTCAGCATTTCTGTATAAATTTGGACAGCAACTTGTTATGATCGACCTCCTCGAGTCAGCAAGTCACATAAACAACACCTGCTGCTATTTTCAAGTCATACGCCACACCTCCACCTTCAAACAACCACTCTTCTTTTCTCAGCCTGAAGCAGCTGACGTTAGATAGTCGTGTCACAGGCTGCGGCTTATTTAAGCTGCCTTGCAGATCAAAGCTGCTGATTAGAAATACACCAAAGTCCCTCTGAGCTGCTATCTAAGTCTTATTACCGCTTGAAGTGGTAATCTGCACTTACAGACATAACTGTTTGCTAAAAAACATTTTGACATTTGCGAATGGAAAACAAGCTCTGAAATAATCTGGCATCTCTGCTAAATAAAACCAGAATGATGATGTGAAGTCACGCACACTGATCTGTGTGAACCCAGTGGGTGGGCAGCTGCCGACCGGTGTGTGTGTGAGAGGTTGTGTAGGTGGACAGCACTTTCTTGAATCTGACTGGCTGAACAAATGTTGAACTGTTGGTGAACATTTACTAAGCTTTAACTTAAAACAAGGGGTTATTAGCACTTTTTGAGCCTTAAATGCAGAATAATATTTGTGCACATTTCACAAAATCTCAGCATTTCCTGATGCAGCTCAGTTTGTAACGGTGCTGACAGCTCGTTATTAAGCGCCTGAATGTCAGTCGTATTCCTGGATTTTTATGATTACATCAATCTTTGACATTGGAGCCCAGTTCAGCCACTGGAAAAGTACTCTGATAGCATCAAGATTGTGACTTTCTAACTCATTATTATGAATTTAAAGTGAGTTGTATATTTACAAAGTCATATTTCACTTTTTTCAAGTCAGGACTTTTAATTTCATGAGTTTGCTTTTCATAATAATTAGTTTGCTTCCATTTTACTTTTCAAGTCTAATTTATGATTTCATGACTCACTCGATGTAAATTTTAAAGTCAACTATGACATCACAATATGTTGTAATTGTCTTTACATACTATTATGTAGAATCACAAACCTGTGACTTTGATCTTATTTAAGGAATTTATACTGCTTTTCTTTTCTTTATCCTGATTCATATTTTTGGTAATAAAAACATACTTATGACTTAATTTCTGAACTTTTTTCTCAATGGCAGTAACAGACCTCCATACGTTGTGCTTGTAAATTGATTTTCTTATCAATGGATTTCATAAACTATTGATTAAAGTTGTGTTTAATAAGAGGGAGTTTAAGTTACCAAAGAAGGTGAATTGTTTAAAGCAGGATTTAGCGGTTTTTCATGCACACAGCTGTCACATTTGTGTTTCTGAGGCAATTTAATTTAAAAATTCTAGCTTTTTGTGTGTCAGCAGTTCCCAGTTTTGTCTTGAAAAAGCAGGTCGGCTGGTTTTGAAAGCAGTCTTTTGGCAATTTTTAATAACATCATAAACCTGTGTTCTGTTGTTTTTAACACCGTTATTTTTTTTCTTCAACCACCTTTTGGTGGACTTTTCTAAATTTCACCCACTGATTTTTCAGATAATTTTCTTCCGTGAAATTTCCTACTGCAAATAAGCAGTTTCAGCATTTGAACCACAGTGCATCAGTTATTGTTGTAGTTGAGTAAAAGCATTTTGCTACAACTATAATAAAATAAAGATTATCTGCATTAAATTCTCTTTTTTTTCTTAATATTGCAGAAAAGTATTGGGTGTAGCTGAAAAACACCAGCATTTCAGAGTAAAAGGCTTCAAAAGGCTACCTGCCACCTATGAATGTTTATTCAAATAAACCCAAATCACATTCAATCCAAATGATGACAAATAAAAGTGTTGTGAAAGAATAGATGAATAGCTGGCTGTAAAATAAATAAGATTGTAGAAAAAGGTCAAATTTTAATGAATAAGCAAAACTTATCATGGGCACATTGTAATCATCAATCTCTTCAATCTCTTCACAGATAATTGTGCATCACTTAGACACATTTACCGTTCTTGTAAACATTGAGATCTTGAAATAATTTGTTTTGCCTCAGTGCTGTCCATATGCAAACAAAACTACTATAAATGGATGATCCAATTATTTTTGATAGGGTCAAACAGGATTTAATGGTAGAAAAAAGAATTTCCAGGGACAAAAGCTCACTCTGGAGTTATTTAAGCATCATCGGGCTTGTCTGCTGGGGGCCCACATGGCTGAAGCATCTTCTCCATCAAATTGAAGCGAACGCGGGCCTTGCTCTCATTCTCAGCCACGGAGAAGTAGTTTAGCAGGTCAAAGTGTCCCATGTAGGAGCAATATGAGTCACGATGTTGGTTGACCAGCCATTCCCACTTGCTGGTATCAGCATGTCCTGTGCCGATGTACTTTGATTGAAGATGTTCCAGCTGACTGTGGATGTTGTATCGGTCCGTCATTTTCACTCAAAGACTCTGGATGGGGAAAGGATAGAAAAACATCACCCGTGATGTTCTTTAAAATCATTTATATAAAAAAATTCTACATTTTCTAGAATATTAGGCTGATTCATTAGACGTTGTTCTTGTACAATGTTGTTTGTAAAGGTCAATCTTGTTTGATTCACCAGGGAAAGAAGTCCTTTAAGTTTTAAAATAAACTTGGGGTTTCATCAGTGTCCAGATGAAGATGTACTGTTATTCTTAAAAAGATAATGTGTGCATGCTGTACGTAATTCATGCTGGGATGCAAAAAGCATCACTTGTTTTTACTACATTGTGTCAGAACTCCATACACACATTAGCCTGTATGATGTTGTATAAGGCACATACTGAGCAGGTAAAGCTTTTTAAAATGCTGCTTTCTAGGGATGAACAATATATCAGCATCAATATCTGTATCGGCCGATGTTGGTCAATTTTTAACATATCGGCTCGATAAATAAAACCAGGCCGATATTTTTTCCATCTCGTCTCCATTTGTTCGCCTGTTTCAGAGGGTGAGGGGGGTGATGTGTAATTGTTTAGTCATGTGAACAGTGAATGAAATAATCTCAGACCCATAAATGTGTGTGTTGCGTGTACATAATGTAAATTCAGCTTTAATGTCAGCATATCTGTACCGGCAAATATCAGTTATCAGCCATAACAGTGAGCTCAATATCAGATATCGGTATCAGCCCAAAAATGTCATATCGGTGCATCACTACTGCTTTTCTACATGTTTTAACTTTTAGAACAGCTAAAAAGTTTCAGACTTTTTAACATTGATTTCCAACAATGGTGGAAAGAAGAAAAAAAACCTCCAGCTCAGTCTCTTTTTAATTTGGGTCAGACAAACAAAATAAACGAGTATTTGCAGCTAATCGTAGCAGCAAAAGCTACTTCTTAACAGTATTGATACTATTTATTGACACAATCAGCAGATCGCATGCGCTTTTGATTTAGCAAAAGAAAAGACAACACAAACGCAACAACAAAACCTTAGAAGGTCCCAGGACTAAGTACTGATAACGCAACGTGTGGGTGACTACTTTAATCTGGATGTATGGTGACAACTAGGGAAAAAGACAGAATTAAAGCTTAAAAACTACCACTCCAACATTAAACATCCCAAAAAGACTATTATTTAAAGCAAAATACAAACGAACATTTCAAATATATTGGAAAGGCTAACGATGTTAGCAAAGTTATCTAATTCGTTCATGCAGTGTATTTTTCCACTGCATTCGAATCCTTAATCGCCGTTATTTATGTGAGTTTTATCCAAATGATCAACATTGACATATTAACAAACAAAATACAATTCCAAATATTCGGTCGTTGCCCTTTATTTACACATTTTCTTTGTTGGACAACGTTTGATCTTCCACTCTTTATGCTAACAGTAGCTTAGCTTAGCTAGTCGGTCTTCGTGTAATAAAAGTCTAAATTTAGGCTCCCCTGGAGGGCAAATAATAGCTTCAGCTTCACATCAATTGGTTTTAAAAGAACAAAACACTTACGTAATGTGTACAGAGATCAAGAACTAAAACAAAACAGGTAAATTAATTCTGAGTCGTTCAGGCACTGACAAACGACCACTGCCGGCGCGTTACCCTATGAAATGATCCGGGTAGGAACAAATGTCGTACTGTTCTGATTCCGCTCCATTGGTCAAAGTGTACTTCTTACTCACTCAAAGAAAGTTTTTTTTTTTTTTTTTTTTTAGAAAATCTGGGTACATTAAATACAGTTATTATTTTCTTTGGTTTATTTGTAGGTTAATTGAAAATAGGTTGTGTCTATGTTGCAATCTTTTCTTTTTTATGTTTTAAATTCGTGTGTAGCCTCTATCATCATTCCACACCATTCAAGGGAATACGTCCATTGTTTTTCTTATGCTTCTAAAAACAAATAGTACTACTTGGTCTTCTTCCAAATAAATAGACTGCAGTATTTATTGGCTTTTTCTAAGGATATAAATATGCAAGTGTCTGCAGCAATCATTAGAGTACCTGTGCAGTGAGATAAACTTTTCATCAAAACTGATGTATTCATGTTGTTTTAAAACATTTATCTTAAAACAAATAATCACAGTACAATTTTTCAAATTGCCACATCGAGACTAAATTGCTCAGAATTGCTTAGCACTGGGCTCTCCTGTGGCTGGTATAATGAAATTTTTTCTGTGGATAATGTGTTTGATGATGTTCTGCATTGAGCATGTTTGCTGCCTGTAGAGTTATGACCCTAATTTTCCATCTACCAGCTGTTGCTAATGGCAACCATGATTGGGACAGAAAAATATGAAAATATGGTTAGATTTGGGTTCAGAAATGTTTTGAAATATTTGTTAAAAATTACTCACCTATGATCTTGACTGCTTTTCCTCACTAGGGTCAAAGGGAGCAGTCTTTCCCCAGCAGTCATTAGCAAAGTACACCCTGGACAGGCCACAAGATATCACAGGGACACTGGGACAAACAAACTACCACGTTATGGTAGAGTCGCGTTGTTGTTATCCAACGTGGATGTTTTGTCTCTACAGATAGCACAAGCCTGGAGGAGCTTCTGCTGTGTGGTGGGGTTGCTAATGCTAATGGTCAGTGTTGGGAAAGTTACTTTTAAAAAGTAATTAGGTATAGTTACTGATCACGTCGTTGTCCAAAAAGTAACTAAAAGTAACTAATCACCAAGAAAAATAAACATTTTGTTACCTTTTTTTTCACTAAAGAATGCAAGAAAAATGGGTTCCCCTCTTGATTAAACTTACTTAATTTACTATAAATTACTACAATACTGAAATATAAATGACTAATGACTGGAACATAATAAAATGTATGTCAAAATGTTTTTTTTTTATCAAACTGAATAATTGAAACAGATGGGCACTTAACAGGAGGAACTACAAACAGGAACATTACATTAATCAAGACTATTAAAATGTCACTGTGTGATATTTAACAAGACCCCAATCAGCTCAAAATTATAATTGCAAATATAAACAACTGTAAAGGTTCCTGAGCCTTTAAATGGTCTCTCAGTATAGTGAAATTCCTGAAATAAAAGTAATTTTGCACAGCATTCTAATTTTTCCTGCTTCACATAATTGTGTGTTATTAGTAGCATTTCTGTTGCTGGTAATCTAGTAATGGTGAAATAAATAAACAAACAAATATCCTTTAAAATGACACTAGAAGAGGCACAAATCTGATGGAGGACTTAAATGTACTAACATGGGTAAGACCCAAACACAGAAGAGCTGAAGGTGGGTGGTAAAGACGCACAGGAAGTTCTAATAACACCTGAGCTCCATGATGTCTGAGACTGATGCATCAGTGTTACAGCAGGACTAAAGACATGATCAGAAACAGGTTACAGTTGGATGATCTAGGAAGGTAGAAGATCGTGATGTCTGAGTGGTGAACAGATGAGTGGACCTTCGGGACGTTCCGCTGTCACGCCAAGAAGGGCACGGCTGCAGCAGCGAATCTGCGGGTCTGCAGCCGTAGACTATTCATCACGTCTTCCTTGTTCTTCATGGGCCGTGATGCACTTGGATGAAAACATGCGCCTCTTTAGCTCCCAATCAGCTGATGGCAGCTTCAACACACCACGCTGCTGAATTAGTAACACACGCATTTTCTTATCAGTAACGGAAACGGCGTTATGATAAAAGAAGACGATAATTAATTAGATAACTCTTTACTGAAAAAATATTTTTTAGTAACACTGTTATTCCCATCATGGTTAGCTTATAGCCAGGATGTTTTCTGCAGATTCCTGGATGTTAAAAACAACAAATGCCTTCTCCGTGGTGAGTCAAACTGTGTGAGTCCATGAATGCTAATTAACAGTGTGACATAGATCTGTGAGGATTTTCGAATTCAAGAGTTTCACCCTCTCTTTTTGATCAGAAGCTAATGCAGGAGATAGGTGCACGAGACTATTTTCATGTTCAGCTTGCATGAAAAACTTAATTATAAGAAATAATCATAAAAAATGTTTTTCGTTGAACCGCACCTTTAATGTGTTTGCAAATCTTGAATTTTATGTTTTGTTGTTTGTATTCCTGATTTTGTGTCCCTTTAACTTATGCTATCCTTAAAAATACATCTATTATATCTGGATGAGCTTTCAAACATAAAGATGCAAAATTAAAAGCAATTGCAACTCCAGCTGAAACACTAACAGGTAATAAACAACTTGAATATATTGCGCTCCACCTGTGTGAAATAACAAAGCTACTTTTTATCTCTCACTCATGTTTCCTTTTGAGTCAGGGTCAACATTTCCACTCTTTCCCACCCTTAAACTTTTGTTTCTGTTGTCAGATTTAATCTGATTGTGAGTGCAGCCACCCTCCATGTTTAACCTGAGAATTTATCAGAGGCATACAGCATCAGCTCCTACTCTGGCACTTGTTATATTGATGTCATGAGATTTCATCACTGGAGACTTCTCTACAGCCTTTCATTAGTGTGCAAATCACTTCAGATACAAACCCTAAATTCAGCTCCAGTTTAAGAAGTTTAATCACCCAGACTGTTTTGATGTCGAGGATCCATCACTCTGGTGAGGTCTGCTGAACATCTCATGGTCCATTGCCGCTGAATCAGATTAATCCCACACAGCAGCTCTTTCCTCACCTCTATTGTGTCTTTAGCCACCTGTTTATTTTCTTTCTACACATCCTTACAAACTTTAGGCTAGGCTGCACTTTTTGTCACCTTTTTTACATTTATAACCAACACAGTAATAACCACCTGCTGAGCTTTTGGTTTATCCTCTCATGCTTTTCCCTCTGATTACACATTAGGTCTAGTAAATCCTCCAAAATATATCTGTGCTCATTTCAGCTCACTCATCTCTATATGACCCTTAAACCCAGTTTGAAATCCCAATCTGTGCCTATTTCTTTTTCCAATTTCCTGTGTAGTTTTCTCGTGTGAGAGTTGTGGACTGGAAGTGTCCAGAGAGAAAGAAAGGAAAGAAACAAAGCCTCAAAGTGTACCAAATGTAACAATCTGCAGCAACCAAGAACATTTTACAATGGGGGGGGGGGGGGGGGGGGGGGTCATGCGCTACATGCCTGGGAGACAATTAATGCATTAAATGATGGGAGCTGTAAATAATGGTGGGGAAATCTAAAAGAGAAGAAAGGACGAACAGACAGCACTACAAAAAGATGAGGCATGAGTAAAACAGGACAGGCAGCAAGATTTGGACACATTTTAACTATTCAAAAGCAGACTGTGGATTATGCAAAGGAAAAATATGTACAGCAGGCTCTAATAGATCAACGTTAATAAATATTTACTGACTGAAATTATGTACATTTGAATAGAATAAAATAGAAGACCTTTTATTGTCACTAAACACAAGTACAATAGATTAAAAGCAGCTCCTTCAGTGCAGTCAAACAAAAACAGTAAAATTAATGAACAAATAGAAGAAGAAGAAGAAGAAGAAGAAGAAGAAGAAGAAAATATCATTTCTATAGCGCCTCTCAAGATAAAAATCACGAGCAGCTTCACAAAAACAAAAAATGTACAAAATATAAAAAAGAATTTAGAAAATTGTTAAAAATATATTAAAATGAGCAAAAATAGGCAATGGTGATTAAAAAAATGTTAAGAAAGAGAGAGTGAACAGGAAAGAGGGAAATCAGTGGATCCTGAGGAAGGTGGAATAGTTGGGGAGAGCAGAATAAAGAGAGAGGGGTTGAAGAAGCTCATACAAAACCCAGCTTGAACAAGTGAGTCTTCAGCTGCTTTTTAAAAGAGACCACTGAGTCCACTGATCTCAGGCTCAGGGGGAGAGAGTTCCAGAGTCTGGGGGCCACAGCAGCAAATGATCTGTCACCTTTGGTCTTTAGCCTGGTGCTGCACAACCAGTAGGCTTTGATCACTGGACCTCAGGGACCTGCTGGGGGTGTAGGGACTAAGAAGATCACCAATGTAAGATGGTGCTTGTCCATGTAGGGCCCTGTAGACCAGAACCAGGATCTTGAAATGAACCCTGGAGTTCACAGGCAGCCAGTGAAGCTGGAGGAGAAGCGGGGTGATGTGGGTGTATTTGGAGGACTTGGTCAGAAGCCGAGCACAGGCATTCTGAACCACCTGTAGACGGTTCAGGGAGGTTCTGCCCAGACACGTGAAAATAGAGTTACAGTAGTCTAAGCGTGAGGAGATGAAGGTGTGGATAACTGTCTCAAGTTCAGTGCGGGACAGAATGGGACTCAGCTTAGCAATGTTCCTGAGATGGAAGAAGGAAGAGCGAACAAGTGAACTGACATGAGAATCCAGGGTGAGAGCTGGATCAAAGCTGACCAAGAGAGTCTCTGACTTTGGGAACCAGCTTGTCTGGGGCACAGATGAGGATCTCAGTCTTTTCTTCATTCAGCTGTAGAAAGCTCCCAGCCATCCAGGTTTTGATAGAGGCTAAGCAGGTGTGTAAAAGCTGCAGCTTAGACATCTTATGGGGCTTAAAGGAGATGTACAGTTGGATGTCATCTGCATAAATATGGTAGGAGATTCCTTTGAAGGAGCTCAGGATGTGCTGAAGAGGAAGCAGATGGAGGAGGAAGAGCAGAGGTCCCAGCACAGAACCTTGTGGGACACCATGGGTAAGGGAGGTGGTGGAGGACCTAAACTTGGAGACGGCCACAGAAAAGGAGCGCTCAGAAAGATAAGAGGAGAACCACTCCAGAGCAGTTCCTGATAGGCCTACCCAGTCTCTCAGCCTCTCCAGTAGCAGGTGATGGTCAACAGTGTCAAAGGCTGCAGTCAGGTCCAGCAGGACCAGAACAGAACAGTCCCCTGCATCACTGTGAGTCAGAAGATCATTAGAGACCCTAAGAAGAGCTGTTTCAGTAGAATGAGCTCTACGAAAACCTGACTGGAAGCTATCATAGATGTTATGTTCATCAAGAGCAGTTGTGAGTTGTTTAGCCACAACCTTTTCCAAGATCTTGGAGATGAACGGAAGTTTAGAGATGGGTCTGAAGCTGCCCATCTCTTATAGGATATAAGCTGATCACAGATTAATCTAAATATCTCCTGGAGGACTCCAAATTGCACCAACGTTGTCTGGGGAGTAAATGGACGTTTTCCATGTTAAAAATTAGGTCCAGGTTGCAAATAAACAATATTTGCCCTTTATGATTGTTTGAGATTGAAATGATAATGAATCAGATTTTTAGCATTTTGTCCTCTCTTGTCCAGGTCAATGCAGAGTTTCACAGGATCACGACAATGAACCTTGAGCCAAAATTCATGTCAACGTTGGACTTGTGTTCTTCCAAACTGATGTCCTAGTTCCAAGGCAAGAAGGGTGCTGCTGGACAACGCCATAGGGCATAATTACATGCTTCAGGTAATGAAGATTGTATTTCCCAAACAAAATCTTTCCAGCACGTGGGGATGGGCTGCTGCTGCTGTTTGGATCGCTGGCTGTAATGCACATAACACACAAGCTAGCAATATACAGAAGAACAACACCTGTCCCCCTCCAGCTCGGCTGTGTGACTGCACTAACCTGTCCTGTGGGACCCTGACCATGTGACCCTCATGTCCATGCTGTCCCTGGAGGAGAAGATAGGAGACAGACCTCCTGTAACCTAAAATGAACCAAAGTTTCCTCCCAGTTTTTTTTATTGAATTTAACATCAGTTTATCTACATGAAACAAAAGAACAAAGTGGAATAAAAACTTCTGTCTTTTCTATTTCTGTCTCCTTTTAACTTCTCCGTGTCCCTAAATAGAAGAGACAAGATTACGCTGCAGCCGCCGTCGCTCACCCCGCTCCCTCCCCAAGACCGGATCTCCCGACATCACAGCACTCGGTCTGACTGAGCGCTTCAAGGAGAAACAATAATTAAATTATGAAAATAATAATGCGTGTTTGGAGGAGCATCCTCCGACCCTCTCTCTCTCTATCTCTCTCTCTCTCAGTCGCTGATCGAGCGGAGCGACAACCCATGCAATTAACATAATTCACGGGCCAAATCCAACAGAAACGATCGGGCTGATTCAGTTCGCGTTCGGTCTCAGGTTAAAACTCCAGCGCTCAGCCCTGCAGTACCACATAAAGGCAGACCAAAGTTTCCTACCAGGTAAATGTGGAGAACACCGCTCTGACAGGTGTGGATGCTACGCTGGTGCCGCCGTTAAAATAACAAAACTACATTCCACTATAACTGATTATGGTACTCTTCTATGATGCAGAATCGTTTATGCCCGCATCTCATGCAATGATTATTTGATTGTTTTCCTCAGCTCTATCTATCCTACGCCTCCCCGTCGGCCGTCGGGGTGGGGGGTGAGCGCGGGGTTTGGGGGCCACAAAGAGAGGGCTCGCGGGACGGATGTGGCCCTTGGGCCACTATTTGAGGACCACTGGTGTAGAGCATCCATCTTCAGTTCAGTTTGTAGCAGAAAGAGCAGAGAACTCAGCACATTACAGTCTATATGAGAAATATTAGAGAAACACTCATCTATTAATAACCCTAACTATTCACTGGTGTTACTGACGGCTGACGTTAGATTTTACGTACTAATTAAAACTAGGCCATAGTCAGAACACGTCTCTGCTGTTTCTGATCACAGATTACATGCTAAACAGAAAAACAAGAGCTGCATTTATGTACAGATCTTTTTCTGTGTTTCTGTTCACTGGGTCATCCACGTAAGATGACCCACATGAGGAAAAGTTCTGAACACAAAACAAGACCAGGAGGGGGGTGCAGACGCTGCAGGACTCTCCTCTCTAACCACAGAGTGAAATTCTTCTACTGCCACACAGGAAAATAATGTAATTTATAAAACTGGAGCTAACATGTTTAGCTAAAAGCAGCTGAGAGTTTAAGACGGTCTCTAAAGTTAACAACAAGCTAGCCTATCATTAGTAGATAATCGGTCGACCTCTACTTCTAAATTGTTATCAGAGAGTTTATGGTTAAATTTGACTCTCACAAACATGTTTTTCATTAATGCAATGTTCATTACAATGTTTTATGTTTTAAGGGATATTTTACAACTTTTTATATTTTTAAATAATTTTCTTGAACCAGTATGTGCCAAAACTGCCTAGTCTCTCTTTAAGCTCAAACAAAAAAAAAAAAGTTTTACATTTTGCCTACAGTTGAGACTTTCTGTTTAACAGAGTGGAATTTCCACTCAAAAAAAGAGAAGTCATCATCCAGTGTCTCATTGACCATCTGGGAGAGGATGCAAGTGACTCTATCAAAATCTCTGATGTTGGTGCAATAAATCTTTTAGGATTTTTACTCATTTATTATTTCTTGTCAGATCATAGAAAAGTCTTAAGATACTGTCCTGAAAAACCATCCCTTTAAAGCATTCAAACGAACAGCTATTGCTCTGAGATTTTGGAGCACAGTGTCCAAATGATTTGAATGCCAGTGATTTCACACAAATGCCTCTTTTTTGTATCCATGTTTTGAAATAATTAAGATAAATGTAAGCTTGAACCAGTTATTTCTCTGTCTGAAGGAGTATGCTGATGCTGTCAGTGTTGAAGAGGCTTTGACCGAGGAGGTGATGAAGATTTACCGGTACCTGCTGCAGATCCAAGACAGCTCAGTCGAACCTACTGATGTGGGTAATGTTGAGGGCATCACTGTTCTGGGCAAACTCGGGAATCTCAGCAAAGCCTGTTGCTGTCTGTTGGGACTGTCCTATGCTTTCGATCTGAAATACCCCAAGAATCTCAAATACACATTTGAGGTATTTCAAAAAGTGTTCCTGGAGCTGGATCCAGGAAACCTTTCTGTCAAGGTTCAAAGACTGAAAAATTACCTCTGTGCACTGTAGACACCATTTCCCATAGCTGTTCCTAAAGTATTGGACTGGTTAGATGACATGCCATAGTCATCACAAGGTTTAGTTGATGCATTACCATTTGTGTTGACATTTCCAAAGCATGTTTGCACCATTTATATGTTTGTGTTCTGGTTGTAAAATGTTATCTTCTTTATTGTTTTTTGAAAGCATTCTTTTTTACTTATTTATTTATTTTAATTATGGCCTTTTTTGTCACATTTTTTGTTATTGTTTTCTCAGAATCAAAATGAGGTGTTCAAAACAAGGACAGTGCAAATGTTTCTTTTCAGGATTTATATTTTTGGGATTTTTTCATTCAGCTGCTTGTTCTTTTTTCAGTAGGCCTCATCTGAAATAGTAAAACACTATTCCCTTGAGCCTCTTATGATCTTCGTACAGCAGGTAAAGCTTTTCATTGGATCATTGACAACAATTAGCCAGTTTAAAGAGTTTTATCAAGCTTGCAAATTGAGAGTACAAAAAAAGCTGTTGATGGGAAGTTTCATCCATGTTCGATCCACTGAATGAGTACAACTTAGCTCACTGTTTTTTGAGAATGAATCTGCTTAAGGTGTGGTTCACAAAATAAAGCTGGTTGAATGGATTTGATGTCATGCTCACAAAAATAAATGTGAAAAATGTTGAACTGATGTGGTCCTTTTAACCTGTGTGTGTGTGTGTGTGTGTGTGTGTGTGTGTGTGTGTGTGTGTAGAGAGAGAGAGAGAGAGAAAGAATTAGGCTAGTTTATAATTAAAATTACCATTGAAATGCAGTAAAATTAATATTTAATTGTAATTCCAGTTTTTACTTAGGTTGTTTTAAACATTAAGTAAATTGAACCAATATTTAAAAACAGATAGCATCCTTGTTTTAAGTTACATGTACCTAGCATTACAGGATTATCTATTTAACTTTTTTATGTGGATTCAATTGTAGCTTACTGTTATTTTTATCAACAATTTTAATAGTATTTACTCAATTTTGCATGTCACTGAAACAGCTTTAATTGTTCAGGACAACTTATTTCATTTTAGTTAGATTTACTTAATTGATAAGGTATTTTAAAGAGATTTGATTGGGTTTACATTTACTCATTAGTTTAAGTGTAAAAATGTTGCACCAAGAAATTTAAGTAAATGTCAGTTATACTTTTTAGAGTGCACAGAGATAGAAAGGATTTGTAAGTGCATAATCATATTCCGACTTCAAGTCAAGCTGCACTTCCCTTCAATAGTGTTCCATTTCTGACAAACTAGACTTTCTTAATATTGTGTTCAATTTTGAGAAGCTGCACTTTAGCTGCCCTTTCCTCCCATAGTGTTCATTTCCTCAGAAGCTGCAGTTGCTATAATGCTCCATTTCTGACAAATTAGACTTTTTTGTTAGTGTTCCTAACTACCTGCACTTTCCTCTGATTGTGTTTCATTGCTGAATAGCTACATTTTAATTTGTTATAGTGTTTCAATTCAGACAAACTAGACGTTTTAACCCTCTGGAGGCAGGCATTCCAGATTTGCAAGGTAAAAACCTACTGTACCTACCTGGTTACTCCACATACGCATTTCATGAGCATTTTTCAACTCAGAAGTACCCCTGAAGGACTTAGTTGTTCGTCCTTTTATCAAAACTTATTTTGAGCCTGAGAGGGTTAAATTTAGTGTTCCAATTTTGAGAAGCTACACTTTCCTCTAATATGGTGTTCCATTTCTGAGAAGCTACACTTTCCCCAGAAAGTGTTCCATTTTAGACCAGATGCACTTTCCTTTTGTTAGTTTAATTTCTGACAATCTACACTTTTTAATATAGTGTTTTAATCTTGAGAAGTTGTACTTTCCTCTAATATAGTGTTCAGTTTCTGAGAAGATGCATTTTCCTCTAATATGGTGTTCCATTTCTGACATTTTTAGTGTTCTACTTTACCACAGCCTGTCAAAGTAAACAGGAATGGCATTTCATGTTACCAGAATAAGCTGCTTGGTTTAAGTTTGGTTCAAAGACAATAATAGCACCAAACATAACTGCTCATCAGAATCAAATTAATGCACTATTTTAAAAATGACCTAGTCCACTTGAGATGGTTTCATGCAACAAGTAGGACCAGACCCGTCTCCTAATCCAGCAATGGCAGAATGCTGGTGGACATATTCCTTCATAAAGAACTACACAACCTAACATCCTTAATTCCCAAATATTATAGATTTTTTAAATAAAGTGATGCAACATAACAGAAATCAAGCTTCTTTCAAATTATTTCATGTCTGCTGCTACCAAAAGATTTTAGATGTTTCCAGTTTCATCCAGAAGTAAAAAGAGCTGGTCATTGTGTTCATATTTTAATACCTACATTCATTCTTATCTTATATACATTCTTTTACAATGACAAAACATTCATGGGTAAAGCAATGGTTTTAACACTATACACAATTAAGATGTAACAGGAGCCGTTTATGGATATACTGAGTAACGTAAGCTTCAGAGAGACTTTGTCAAATATCCAGTTCCAGGAAGCTCAAGAAAAATCTTTTTTCCTGACGCCACACTTAAAGCAGAGGTTTAAAGCATTTCACTTTCCAGAAAATGTCCGTGAAGAGAAAAAAAATCAGCTGATCAAAAGCGCAAGCCTGAAATTAATGACCGTTCCGCCAGGAAAGAGATAAAGGAAATGTGAAGCATGGGAGCTCACAGCTCAAACAGAAGCATGGATCCATGAAGAGAGAAAAGTTCCAAGGCAAACAAGAAAATATGGGGTTTTAAACCAATTCAGCAAACATTACAAAAAATTCTGGTTTTTAAAGGTGAACCAAACATTGACCATTAAATTTCTTCAATTCTATAAAAAGCAACAATGTTTTTTGGGTTGGATTAATAAATGTTTATTCTTTACATTTATAATAAAAAAAATTAAATACAGATCTCCTAAATAAGCGTAAAACTCAAGTTGGCACGTTTCCTAAAACAGCCTCCATTATAAAATGCATGAAGAGTTTAAGCGTTAGTTGATTTTTTTGTTGAATATTAATATATCAACCTAATAATGACAAATAATGGGTGGAATTTTAATATTGCACCATGTCATAATCACGTTTCATTTACTCATACATAGTTTGTAAATTATTTATACACGTTTAAGGCTCCTAATTTTCATAAATAGTATTTTAAAATTAGATATTCAAAATTCTGGGAACACTTTACAATAAAGGTCCCTTTATTAAAACGATTTGCATTATTGAGCATTAATAAATAAAGGGTCCATTTATTAACATTTTTAATGCATTATTAACCAAAGGGTCCCTTTATTAACATTACTTACTGCATTGTTAAGCATTAATAAAAAGGGTAAATTTATTAACATTATTAGTGCTTTATTAAGCATTAATAAACAAAGGGTCCCTTATTAACGTTACCTATTGCATTTTTAAGCATTAATAAACAAAGGGTCCCTTTATAAATGTTACTTAGTCCATTAAGCATTAACAAAGGTTCTCTTATTAATATTATTAGAGCATATTAGAAATTGATAAACAAAGGGTGTCTTTATTCACATTATTAGTGCATTAATAAACAAATGGTATCTTTAATATTAACTATTAGGTGTCCTTAAGGTTACATTAAAGAGGGGGGGGGGGGGGTCTGCTTAGTAATGCATTACATAACATGGTTAGGCAGTTGTTAATGCTTTATTCAACAGTTTATAATGCTTAATAATGCCCTGACATTATTAAAGGGACCCTTCTTGTAAAATGTTACCAAAGCTTTAATGGTTTCTTTACAGGACTGATTGATTTTTGCTTTAAATAACTTATTTTTCCTAACTCCTAAAAAGGGATTAAACATTCCCTGTTGTGCTTTACTTGTATTACTTTATAATTTATTCTCATTTCTAAAAGAAAATAAGTCAAACAATGAAGCCGATGTGGGTTCTGAAATAACTTTGAATAGAATACAGCTGGAGAGGAAGGGGAGCACGTAGGCGAAGACTGATATGTCGTCTAAAACATTTAGACTTGAGCTCACTTATCAGCCTTAGAAGATAATCAGGACAAAAAAAAGCTTACAACTCTCACAAAGGTGTGACATTTAAAAACCTAATTCATGCTCCGATACACATTCTGGACAAAATAGTCCATATATACCAACACAGACATGAATGAATACTGTTGGTTTCACCATCACTGTACATCGTTTTGAAAACCTCCAGACATCCAGAAGCAGAGCAACGCTTTTTCTGTTACTGTTAGAAATAAGTGTTCATGAGATTGGTGCTCTGATGGGAAAAATACATCCTCTCTGGGTAAAAGCTAACCAAATCCCACCCACACGCTAAAACATCACCCCTAATTCATCCTCTTTACATCCCATATTATCATGCATCTTGAGGGTTTGGATTTTATCTGAAGTGGATAAAAAAATTAATGAATCTAAAAAAAACAAATGAAGATTAAAAATCACTTTAAGGCTCATAAATGAGCACAGTATGATTCACATCTGTTCATAAAATACATTTTTAAATTAATTCAACCCAAATAGTTCCAAACAAGTGATTTCAAAGTGTGTGTGTGTGTGTGACAGCGAGCTGTAAATAGTCTGTCCATACTTTAGTATCACAAGGTGCTGATTGATGCACTTTGGTAACATTTTTGTTTTTACTCTCCTCCATCTAATCCGATCTGAATAAACTGGAAAATCTCATATCTTCAGTGTCTACACCGAAAAATCTTCATTTAAGTCTCAGAACAAATCCAAATTCAGCTTTTTTTGTTGTTTCCTTTGGCTCCTGCCAAAGGCTTTTAAATGACAAACAGCAATGTAAAAACCGAAGCTGCACTTTTGTAACAAAACACAAGATGATGGCACAGAATCATTATGTATTGGGAGATAAAACAACAATCTACTATACTTTACTGTTTACACCCCAGGTGTCCATTGCTCCCACGTCTTAATCAGTTTTAAATGTGACACTAGCAAACACACACACACACACACACACACACACACACACACACACACACACACACACACACACAACCTCATAACACAACATTTATGATATAATGCCCTCTAGTGGCGATGCAATTTAATAAACGTCTAAAAAATGAGCTGCAGTATTTGAGTCAACACTAAGAGGCACGGTGGAGCAGAACTTACTTCCTCTCCTCCTCATAGGCACTGACATCAGTGAGAAACCTTCCAATCATCCACGTTTCCTGTTCTAGGGAGGATGTCCATATATGGCCATTGAGGGGTTACAACAAGGCAAACCATGGCAATCTGACTTACTTTATAGTACATTTGAGTTACATTGACAATTACAAAGTTTAACTTTGTCATCACAAAGCCTGAGAACAAAAACAAACAAACAGATGTTTCTGATGCTCAACAATAAATAATACGTTTTATACACAGCACTGTTCTCATTTTAGATATGTGCAAATTTTCTGTTGGTGCCTTAAGACACGACTGTAGCCGTCATTACAGACATGAGCAGGCATCGTCGGAGGAATAAGACCTTCTCCACAGAAGACGCTCTGAAGTGTTGAAGCAGGAAAAGCACAGAATGACTTATTTCTGTTAAACATCCCGTTAAACTCTGACATAAGTCGACAACGCCAAGGCTGTGGATCTGGCTCATTTAAATCAAACAAGAACAGCACTTTTCTCTGCTCACAGTTCAAAGTGTTGGATTTAGAAGAACATAAAGAGGAGGTGTGAGGAAGAAGCAGTTAGAGCACCTAGGGCCGATGAAACCTGAAAACACAAAACACACTGGTATTACATAAAAATAGAAGACATCACTTGTTAAAACAAAGATACATTTTCATTCGTTTCATACAGAAATACGTAAAAATCAGGAGCAACAATTAACATTAAAATTAAAATTAGAGGCGGAAAAGGGTAGAATGTTTTTTTCTGGGTCAGAGATGAGATCCTGCCCCAAGTGGAGGAGTATCTCTGGGTCTTGTTGGGAGATTGATAGGCTGATATATGCTGCATCTGCAGTGATGCGGGCATTGTATCGGTCTGTCGTGGTGAAGACGGAGAAGAGCTGGAAGGTGAAGCTCTCGATTTACCGATCAATCTACGTTCCTACCCTCACCTAAGGTCTCAAGCTTTGGATAGTGACCGAAAGAATGAGATTACGGATAGCACAAGCAGATAGCACAATGAGTTTCCTTCGCAGGGTGTCTGGGCTCTCCCTTAGAAATAGGGTGAGAAGTTCAGTCATTCAGGAGTAGGGTTGGGCATCGAGAATCGGGCATCGATTGGAACTGGTTCCAACTGTTCATTTTTCCCGGAATCGCTCAACGTTTTTTATTTTGATTCCTAGTGTGCCGACGGAAGAGGAATCCGCGGCCGATCTCCGTGAAAAATAAACGTGATCTGCAAACTGTGATCAACGCTTTTCAGAGCTGATCCCACCAGCTGTCTGTCTGCAGCACTGAGTCCCCCCCCCCACCCCCGCATGCAGCAGCCAAATCTAAACAAATGCGTCTGCCGAACTATTACTCTGTAATGTAAACTTTAACTCCTGCAGCGTAGAGGAAACTTGTTAAAAGACGTCAACACGGTGGATTTAATAGAAGCTTTAAAGAACAAACTCTGGATGGTGTGAGGTGAGTTTGTCTGTGGTCAGAAACAAACACACTGGTTGTGCTGCAAGTCTTTTTCTTTTTTTCTCCAAAACATGTTTTTGTCTAAATGAAGGTGATGTTGTTCTTCATAGAATTAAAATTCATGTTGAAGTTAAGTTTTTTCTTGTCCGGGGATTGGACCGCCAAGGCTCCCGCCTTGGTCTGCCACCCGATTCGCATTGCACCTGACCCTTCATGTTCCTCCTGCGGGTGGTGGGTCCACAGTTGGACGAGCCCATGTATCCGGTTCGGGCTGGGCCCGGCCGGGCCCCATGGGCGAAAGCCCGGCCACCAGGCGCTCGCTCACGGGCCCCAACCCCAGGCCTGGCTCCAGGGTGGGACCCCGGTAACCCTCCGGGCCGGGTACTCCGACTCTTCGTTTTAACCGCCATGAAAGATCCTTCGAACCGTTCTTTGTCTCACCCTTCACCTAAGACCAATTTGTCATGGGAGACCCTACCAGGGACACTAAGTGCCCCAGACAACATAGCTCCTAGGATCATTAGGGCACTCAAACTCCTCCACCACGATAAGGTGACGGTTCAAGGAGCATGTCCTGCCGGCAGAAGGCCCCCGGGTCGACCCAGGACACGTTGGAGAGGTTACATCTCCAATCTGGTCCGGGAACGCCTTGGGGTCCTGCCGGAGGAGCTGGTGGACAAGGCCGGGGAGAGGACGGCCTGGAGCTCCCTAATTGGGATGCTGCCCCCGCGACCCGGACCTGGATAAGCGGAGGAAGACGAAGACGAAGACGAAGTTGAAGTTAAGATTATTTCATCAAGTAGGACCTGTGGTTAGCTAGCTCATGTAAAGCATGTGATGTCTTGAAAGAATCGGAATCAGGAATTGATAGGAACCGGAATCGAAACGAGGAATTGGAATCGGAATCGTTAAAAATCAAACGATGCCCAACCCTATTCGGGAGGGGCTCAAAGTAGATCCGCTGCTCCTCCACATCGAGGGGAGCCTGTTAAGGTGGCTCAGCTGCTGATTAGGATGCCTCCTGTACGTCTCCTTGGTGAGGTTTTCTGGGCATGTCCAACTGGGAGAAGACCTAAAGGAAGACCCAGGACACGCTGGAAGGACTATGTTTCCCAGCTAGTCAGGGAACGCCTTGGGATTCCACCAGAAGAGCTGGCCCAAGTGGCTGGGAAGAGGGAAGTCTGGGCCTCTCTTAGCTGCTGCCCCAGCGACCCAACAACGGATGGATAGAAACTGAAGATTACAGTCTTAATTAAAGGGATAGTTCTATTAAAATAGGTTTCTAACCTGCTGGGATGGCTCTCAGAACAACCTCAGTTTGGAGAAATAAAGATTAGCTCTGGCTGGATGCATGGGATTGTCAGTTTATACATGTCATAGTCTGCTATAGGAATAACCTACAGTATCTACAGCACTTTCTATTTCCAGTTGAAGATATCAGAAATTTAAAAACAAAACTGAAATGAGAAACTGACTAAAGCATTAGGGCTGAAAATAATCATGGAATTGTTCAAATGGTTCGATTCATTTAATTCCTCAAATCATTTTTTACTGATATGAGGCTTTATTAAATGTGCACTCCACAGTCTGAACACATTTTACTGGCACACAAAGTGGTAATCTAGGTTCTGTGGAGGAAACTAGAGAAACCAGCAAAGACACAAACCATTGGAAAAGGCAGAAACGGTCCAAAGTTTGGGCTCAAGAATTAATCTACGGGCAGATTGGTTAATGCTAATGCTGGAGCCTTGCACGCACAGTTGTTGTGAATGAATAAACTCTACAAGCAAAAGAAAAATCCCAACCATCCCATTTATTTGTGGATGTCTGCAGAGGTGTGGAGCAGAACTGTAGCAGATACCTGGAGTCTGCTCCATTCAAAGCAGCAACAATATGGCAAGCCGTTTTAGCATGTAATCTATCTTTGAATACAATTTAGACTGCATTATGTTGCCAACCTGTACATCACAAAATATAGATGCCACCTTTACATTGTTACCAGTGGAAAATAAAAGGTTATTAGCATTTCTGGTAGCTTACTACTGAAGGTGTTAATGAAATAATTAAATTCTACTCATATGTGGATCTATTTAGATGTTATTTAGACTAGGATGAGTGATATTAATACAAACCTGAAATGTTAATAAAATGTAGGTAAATATTTACTAACTATAAAAGAAAAGAGGGAAGTAGACAACACCAATTTAATACGTATTACTGAGCTTTTAATAATTTAGTTTCATTTTCATAGACCACATTCTCGTTTCATTTGAAACGTTGTCGAATATCATATTCCATAAATCAACAGAGGATTCAATAAAATAATCAAATACTAAAATATTTGATAGGTGCAGCCCTATAAGGTATAAAGCGTTGTTTTTTAGATTAGATTAGCTTTGTTTTATTGATGAATGAAGTTGACTTTACCTTTAACCCCACCATCACTGGCCTTTAGCTCATCGATCTGGTCACATCTGATCTGTCCTACAAAACTGAGTTTTCTAAATAGCCACCTGCAGCAGGTAAGATAAAAGTTTTAAATCTCTGCAGAGGGCCCAACTTTTATACATTTTCTGAAAAGAAAAACTAATAAAGCAAGAAATTCTTAATGCTTGTCAGTTGTGTGCTGCAGGCGGTTACGTCTACTCTGTTTTCTAGCAAACACTCATCCCAAAGAGAATCACAACATAGCTGTTTTAGGAATTAGATTTGTATTTTACCTTCTTATCACAAGATTTATTTCTTAATATTTGTGGGTTTCTTCCTGTAAACAAGCCTAATGCCACACATCTGAGAGAAACCTGAGCTTCCCTGGCAGTCGGCGCCTGAGGATAATGAACTAGAGTTGACCCATCACGACTTTAATCAGGAGAGCCGAACAATAAAAGTACCAATCAGTGAGAGCTAATAAAGAGCAGGGCAGTGAGGTCTGCAGAGACAGACGAGTGCTGGAGCTGCAGTCGCTGGCTCGGCTGCAGGAGTACCTGGTGAACTGTTTGCTGTCCTCATGAACCTCCATCTCTCGGCTCTTAAACTCATTCAGCTCCTTACGGATAGCAGCCTGGGGAGTGAAGGAACACACATGCACACAAACACACATTAATTGTTTATATTAATTATTTCTTAGGTCAAATTACCTCATCATTACTTGAGTCAGCAGAGTTTTTAAGTCTTAATCAGCAAACCTAACGAGCAGAACTTCTAAATGGAATGCAGCCCTCGTTAAACTCCCCATGGTTTCAATTCAACATGTCTGCCATGAAATCGGTTGATCAAACCTGCAGCTTGCTTGACCGGCACACTAGTGCAGTACTACCATCGGGGCTGCAGGGATGGGTGTGTAAGCAGTCACATGTGAAAGGGAATGTCACTGAATCAGGAGCTGCAGCCAATGGATAACATTTTCACCTTGGCGTGATGTAATTCCTTCCTTTAGTTTGAATTTTAAGTGTAAATTTCAAACACGACCAGCAGAGGGCAGGCTTGACACAAACAGCCAATGTTATAACCAGATCAATCTAGAGCTGGTAAATATCATTCCGTGTAACCCTAACCACGACCCACGACCTTTGGGATGAACTGAAACAGGCAGCTGTGAGCCAGAAGTAATCGATCTCTGCCTTTGGTCGTGTTACGGTGACCAAACGGGGTCAAACTCCTGCAGCCGTGTCTCAGCACACTTCTTAAAAAAGCTCTCATTGATGCAAGCATATGTCTATCAACTGCTGGCAACCAAAATTAATTCAGATACTCAGTTAATAGAGAAGGTAATGTTGGATTATTTTGCTATTTAAAGCTATCGTTTCAGTTTTGAGCAGCAGCACCTTGTCAGCAGGAGTAAGCCTCGTCCAGGGCTTGTCCGCCCGCCGGTCATAATCCTTAGCATCCGTCACCTCCACGTACTCGTTAAAACGCAGAATCCTCCGAGCAATGAGCTCTGCTACCGTCGGCCTCAAACTCAACTACACACACACACACACACACACACACACACACACACACACACACACACACACACACACACAGGAGGAGAGTTTACATTGAAGACCAACCGTTAAAACCCATTTTATTAGTGTATTAGTGTAGTATTTTTTTGTTGTGAGCTTCTTCGTTCAAATGTCATTTCCTTTCTACTTCCACTAGGGGGCTGATAATTCAACTGAAAACTTCTTCCATGGACCCAAAAGTTTAGAAAAATGTATTAGATTAGAATATTATACACCTTAGTTTGTGTGTGTGTGTGTGTGTGTGTGTGTGTGTGTGTGTGTGTGTGCATGCTACCTTTCTAGTGAGTCTCCTTTTAATCTCCTGCTTGGCTTCTTTCTCCTCCTCCTCATTCTTCTCTGCATGCAGAAAATGATCAGAGTCATTTCACACCTTCTACATCAGCAACAGGCTGTTGGGGATCTGATTCTACAGCACACACACACACACGGCTGCAGTGTGGCAGCCTTCACATGAACATAAACAAGAGGGGAATAATCTTAAGCATCTGCCTTAAATCTGCCCTGCTAATACCCTGATGATGTTTTTTTATAGATTGATGGGCAGTACACCCACATGTATAAACAACGTTGACCTCCAGTGACCCCGTTACAGAATAAAACCTCCACTATCTGATAACAGACAGCAGACGAGGTTCTGTCTTCTTCTACCTGCAGTTGGAACCATTAATAAAGTCTCAGGTGGAAAAAGCAAGGAGGATTTCTAATTTACAGTAGTTTAGCTAACTTTACACTTTGACCATAGAGCATCACATTTGTTTTTCCCCAGCTGAAGAACATCTCTGGAGCTAAATGTCACTGCAAGCATGGTGGCTGCTGCAGAGCATCCTTCCTGTGATCTGACTGGTACAAAACCTAAAACTCAAAAGCACTTCACACAATCCCACTCAACAAAAACAAAAGAAAACAAATATTTGATATAGGAAATAAAAACAATAACAATACTAATTGCATTCCCACACACACATGCAGATCAAACATTATTCAATTTCTAATGTTTTTAATACATTTCAGACAAAATTGCAAATAAAAAAAACTAGAATTCCATTTTCTGGTTATTCATATTAAAAAGGAAACCCAACTCGTTACTTATAAATAGTATTTCTGTAGTTATTCGTGTTTATGTTTTTCGTTCTACGGTTATAATTTTTTAATCTAAAATGCAACTATGAAGTAAAAATAACAAAATTTATGAAATATTACACTTTGTTCAAATATTTTGCACTAATATGCAACTATTGTAGTAAATAATTCTCCAATAAATTCTCAGTAATAACAACTTTTACAGTTTCCTGGTGTAAATAAGTATTCATAAATGATTTAAGATTTAACATTTGTTTGCTTATTTGTTTACATGAAGCATAGACTTGCCGGTGTGGAAAACTGTTGAGTAGAATGATCCGAGTCTGTGTTGGTAGTTAATGTTAGTGACTGTTTATGAACCAGAAGAAAACTAAAACCTGAACCTAAACAAACATGTTTGTCTCTTTGGTTTCTGAGGTTAAATCTCCCGTTGTTGCTTTTGTGAACTCAAACTTCCACGTCCACAATCTGACTCATCAAAGCAGAAAAATAGGTTTATAGACACAATGATCATAAAACAGCCCATGGACGATGTTCATTTGCCTTTTCAGGGTTTTTCCTCCTCCAGGATTTAATTTATTTGTCGTTACATGAGATCTAATGAAATTACAAGACATCCGCCCTTTTAGAGCTCATCATCCATCTAACCCAGTTCTCACTGGGCTTTCGAGGCGTTAGCACTAAAAAACTTATTCCTGCTTGCTAAAACATAGGTCCAAGGCTACTCCAGAGGACCAGAAGAAACAAAACCAAAGTGTTTCTACTGGACAGATGTACAACAGAAATACTATTGTATATCAATACTTCTTGTGGGTTTTTTTTTAGTCCTGTACTGTGGAAAAAACAGCTCTGGTGCTCCTGTTTCAGTGGGTAGAAGTTTGTTGGAAAATTTGGGGATGAAAACGACAATTCTTACTCTTTAACGAGTAAGCAAAAGTCTCGCCTCTGATTGGTTAACAGCAACAACTCTTCTGCTGCCTTCATTTGCTCTTCTTTCTTAGGTAAAAAAATTTAACTCTACAAATTACACAAGCCTGATGTGTGCCTCCATATTGTGGAGTTGCTAATGCTGTAAGCTTTTACTTGCAAAGATACACTCTGCTCTGCCTTGGCTGCTAAATTAACAGTCTTCCACAGTCGTAAACCAAGGTAGGTCAGCGCATGAATGCCAACTTTCCCTTTGACCTAGAAGAGACAGCTTTTTCTGACCCCATCCTTTTCCCATCTACTTCCTTTCTGTAGCTAATGCAGGCGACAGGGATAGAATATTTTACCATTAACTTAAATGTGAAACTCAGTGAACAAGTATTACCAATTTCAGTAAAAAAAAAAAAAGATTAGAAAACACAAAAAGTACACCTAGATTTCGTATTCTGATGCTCCAGATTCGTAGTAAACCTTTGTTTCTGTACATTTGGCCCCAGGTGCAGTTTTAACAGTGTTGGGAGCTTTACGGCCTCAGCCTAGGAGTGTGTTTGAATCACTTACGCTTCAGGATGTTTCTCTGCTCCAGCTCCTCTGTTGTGGGTCTTTGGCTCAGGCGCCTGAAACAAAAACATAACTTATGTTAAAAAAAATTGATAATAATAATCCATTTAAAATGTTTTTACTTTTTCTTCACTATAGTACGTTTCATTCGACTCTAAAAGGGAAACATTTGTGACTGTATTTACATCTTTTTTAATTATTAATCAGTGAAAGTCAGTATTTTTTGTTTCAGAAATAAAAGACAAACACTGATTTACTGAGTTTAATTTGTACTATTACACCGCCTACAACCACACTAAAAAACAATTAATCTGTTAATGACCAAAAAGCTAAGCCAAGATCTACTGAAAGGTAACACCCACCCACAGTTTCACAACATTGTGTGTGTGTGTGTGTGTGTGTGTGTGCATGTGTGTGTGTACCGGACTAATGCACATCCTATCTGTTGGCGGAGCTCGTGTCTCTCCGTCTCAGAGCTCCGTGGAAGAATATTCTTCTCCTCCAGCTCTTTCTTGCTGGGTCGGTTGCCAAGCTTGATGTTCAGCGTGTCTCGACGGCGGATCTTGCTGGCCAAAGAGCCTAAAAACAGAAACGGAGAGAGAGAGAGAAGTAGGAGCAGCACCCTTGAAAGTGTGAAAAATTAAACTAATTGAGAAACGGAAAGACTAACAGTGCGACAACAAGACAGAAACTTAACAAATCCTAGGGCCTTGCTGAGAGAATAGGTCCGCTTCAGTTACACATTTATAACCAGTCGCTCTTGTATTTTTTTAATAAATCTTAAAAAAACAAACATTACACACCCACTACAGTTAGACATGTCTGTAATTTGGTTGTGAGCATGACCTAAAATTGTTATGAATTACAGATGCACGGGACAACTACAGGCCGGGGCTCATTAACTATTAAATTACATTATGAAACCAATTTACTGGTAAGTCAGAGCATCCATCACCACATTAAATGCAGATTAAAAACTCAGGGCTGATTCCAGCACACTAACTTTTACTAGATTATATTACATACTGTTTGTGTATTCATCTTCATCCTCCTCCTCATCCTCTTCCTCACTCCGGTAGAGGATTGGCCCGTCAGAATCCGAGTCGCTCGTCTGGCTGTCTCTCGGCCTGTCTGGAATGATCGTCACCTCGGCCTGCTCCGTTTTCACACTGAGGCCCGGGGTTTTTTCCAAGTCCCCCTCCTTAGACCTGAAGTCAAAAACGAGAGTATGAATGCACAGAGCACCTGGAATCACAAGTTTGACCTAGTAATGAAAATAATAACATTAGTAGCTACAAATAACTTCTTCTGTGATTTAAAGGGATGTAGAAAATAGGCCATGCGCTTGAGGATACTCTTAAAAAATAGAAGGTAAAAATAATAATAATAATAATAATAACATTCTCACATCATTTTGGGTCCACTTAGTTTTTAAAAAGTCTCGTGAAAAAAGCGATTCAAACATGGCGAAAAGTCCATAAAAAAAAAGGAAACTGAGGTCCTTTCTGGTAATCTGCTCCTTTCAAATCCTGCTACATTCACTGAAACTCAGAAAAAGGAACTCTGAACCTTTTTTTTTCTGTTTGCTTTGGCATACCAACAGTGATTATGTGTTTTGTTTAAAGGAGTGAGCTTATAGCACTCAACTAGTGTCGTTTTATCTCAAACTTCTTCATTTCTGCTCAACTAAAATATCAATCTAAGCTTTTTTACTTTTTTGTTATTAACTTAAGTCCAACACAGTTTTATTGAAAAATCTTTAAAAACTCACCTTATTATGAATCATTTCTACATGTTTGAGACAGAAAACAGCCATGTTTAACTTTCTGCCCCCTGCTTAAAAACCTGTCCCAATCTGACACACACAATAATAAGATCTCACCTAAAGGATGGATCGTTACAAATGATCCGCGGTCAAACTGCCAACACATGTTACATCACCGACACCGAGTGTGTCCTGAGAGTCTGAATTAGTGTTGTGTGCTGAATGCTGTTTTCTGCACACGTGAAGTGGAGTAACATCTCACTGTGTCTCCTAATATCAGTAAGAGGAAAAAATCCTGGAAAGCCAAATTCCACAGGGTTCCTTTTGAGATGAAATCCTGCTCTTTTGACCAAAAGCACAAACAGAATCACACCAGCCTGTGAAACCAAAGCCTGCTATGTTTGATCTAATGCTATAATAAATAATCATACAGCTTCAGAGACTTTAAGGAGTTTCAGACAGAGGACTTGCATGTCCTGACTTGGATTTTTACCTCAGGCTTTTCTCTGTCCCAAACTCCGTTTCTCCTTTCCTTTTCACGTCTCCTCCTCCTTCTTCCCCTTCTGTTACTTTCCGTTTCTCCTCCTGTGTGCCATTTTCCCTCTCCCCCACTGTGATGGGCGTGTCTTCTGCAGCCACGTTGATTTTAGGGGGCTGGAGAGTGGAATCAGCAGCCAAACCTTTAGGAGTCTCTTCAGCTGAAGTAGAGTCCCTGGGAGCAGATTTGTGGGGTTGAGAACCAGCCTGACTCCCTTCTGCCTCACTCCCCGAGGCTTTAGAAGAAACAGGCTTGTTGTCAGAGGGAAGCTGTAAGGATTTTAACTCTCCAGGCTGATTAGAAGTCTCTGTGGAGTCTTTGTGAGGTACAGAAGAAGGGTTTGCAGTGTCTCTGGCCTTTGCATCCTTCCCATTAGGCTTGGCTGAAGCAGCAGCATCTTTAGGCCCCCGAGAACGAGGTGTGGAGGTGGAGACGGGGGTGCTCTTTGTTGTTGTTGCTGCCTTTTTTGGGTTTGAGGATTTGGCTGCAGAATAGGACATAAAAATGGAAAGTCATAAGAAACAAGAAAAACCTTCAACAAAAGCAGGCTGAACACTGAGGAGTGTGATTGTTGTCATGCAGCAGGGTGATGGTAAAGATTAAAATGATCTATTTTTGACCCAATCTGACTCGCTAATAACATTTATTACTGAAAGGTGAAGAAATAACGTGTCTGATGCCACAGCTTTAGAGGTTAGCAGAAGCTGGAGTAGGCTGATTTTAGCATCAGGGAGAGACTAAAAAAACAGGAGCTAACAGACTTTGGCATTAAAACATGTTACCTGCAGCTACCCTGTAGCAGTCTACTGATGGTTAAGCAACAGCAAACTGGTATTAGTGGTACTCCTCTTATTATTTTGTCTTGATAGGTTGTTTCAAAAGAAATGTAAAACACTACATTCTGTCCGCTAACCTGCCTCAGATGTAGCACAGTTCAGTGCTGCACTAGTTCAAGTCAGAGCTGTGCAGCAGAGAGACCCACAGCTGAGCTTCTACAACTATCCAGAGAGAACAATTAGTTAGACACCCTTACAGGCCTCTCTACTCTGGAAGCATGACTGTCTTTTGATTTAGTACAAAAAAATGTACTTTTTTTGTTAAGCGTCCTAATGCATCACCTCCACCTTCAGAGCTATTAGAGCTACAGATCAGCTGCTCCCATATCAGAGCTCAAAGCCAGAGGTGACAGGAGAGCACAGACAGTGCTTCAATTTACAAGGATTGTGTTTTTTATGTGCTAAAAAAATAAACTTTAACTTGACCTGGAGGATAGAACTGGTGCAACCACGGCAGGGAAAACAGCAGAACCTGAACGCGTCTTTAATGCAAAAATAATGAACTTTTGCACAAATGTTCTGCAACACGGTTGTCATCTTTTATGTAAAACACCTTACTTCAGTTCTCAGGAAAGCCCTCAGCAGCTCTGACGGGCTAGCCAATAGGCAAAGATGGCCAACCGCGCTGATGCCCCGTGTGTTTCAGTTCCAACTCATCTCATTTCATTTCTGTGCAACTAGCAGCTCAAAGCCAGTTATTTACAGAAGCAATGATGTGTAAAGGTTCCAATAAATAATAAAACACACAGCACTGATGAAACACACTACACACATAGCTCACATCCATGCTGTACGCTAACACACACACACACACGGTAAAGAGCATGCTATGACACTATCCCATGAAAAATCACACCAGTGTATCACAGCCAAAGCCGTGCAAAACACTCTTCACTCACGTTCACACTGCGCCTCTTTCTCATCTTCACACAAACACACGTCTCTTGTGCTACAGACGTGTTTCCAGAGGTGTGCCAACAAACATTCACTTCAGCTTTCACAGAAAACAAGACAGACATTATAAATGAAGCACTTCAACAGCTGAACCACTGAAAATCCCCTCTAAGGAGGAAGGGCACTCTCAAGGCTCCTGTGTAGCAACGCTTAAACACACAAGCAGGTGCACATGCAGTTAGGACTGACTGAAGCAGTTGGGTTTCACAGAGTCTTGCTTCCCTTCACACAGTGACACAAACATTTTCCATGCAGGATGGCAGGCAGGCAGCAACCTGAACTTACCAACCCCTCGACTCGTGGCGTTAGTGTGCCGTGGGTTAGCTTTAGCCTGTGTGGAAGTGGCAGTCTTGCCTGTGGCTTTGGCAGTCTTTTTAGCTCCTGGGGCACCATCTTTGTGCCTAGCCACAGTGGCGGCGGTGCCACCAGCAGGCTTGGTAGCACTTGGAATAGTGTTGCCTTGCTGTTTTTTAGCCGGAGCGTCCCGAGATCGCACCTGGTTTGTCCGGGAAGCGGGTTTAGCGTCACACTTTGCTGAGACGATCAGAGCAAGCAGGGAGGAAATTGGAGTGTTTAATGATTTTTTTAAAAAAAGAGACTAAAAGAAAGACAAGCAGTGCTAATCTGTGCAAGATTAACTTCACAGTCACTTCAGATGTTTTTAAAAAGGAGACGGAAACTGCTGGTGTGTGAATCTTATATGTGCAGCGTTTTCTCCCTCTGTCTTTTGGATTATTGACAAACAAACTGCGGCTGCTAGGTTCGATGCTAACCGGATTGAGATGAAAACAGCTCAACACTTAAAATGGCATCAGGCTGAGAAGAGTGGGAAGCATTAGGGGAAGGAGATACCGCCCTGCCCGGGCCGAGGAGGCCCAGTGGAGGCTGACGTAATGGTTACATCTATATCAACACATTAGGCACACTCAGAGACCCTTCAGAGTTCAACGTCAGCCAGAAAACTTCAGCAGACTCAACTATGTCCAAAAACCTTAAAGGACTTGAGCTGTTCAGAAACAAAAACAATATTCCAGAGTAAAATGATCATCTAAACTCTCAGCTAGTATGGGATTAACGATGGAAGATTCCTAACCTACTAGATAATTACAGATTTAAGTGTTACAACTAAAAATAATACCCGTTTTGTCTTGGGTGCTGGCAGTCTCTGTGCTTTGATCCTTGACGAGTTTTTCTGGAGTTTCAATGTCCACTTTGACCTCCTCCGGTGTCAAACTGGATGTTGCGTGGCCGTTGAGATTCTCACTGACGACTGGTTCATCTGGGAAGGCAGAGGGAAAAAAGCTGTTGTTGATGATTCCCTTCACTGATTACAGGACAGAATCGCAGAAGGCTGATAATTGTTCTGAAGAACTGAGAGAAGACACGCTGCATCAGTGAGTCGGTTATGGTCACTCTGAAAGCTGAACAATGTTGTCTTTCGGATTTTCATCCAAAAAGGATCCGTTTAGTGAATGAAAGGGACAAACCTTGTTCAGGGATGAGAACTCCTTTCTTTATCAGCTCCTCTCTCGTTTGTCTGGTGGAGATTTTTCTTTCTAGAACTGTAACAGAAAAGCGTTTTAGGTGGATCTTGTGTTTTGAAGTTTTTAACTTCTAATTCTGACGAGTATTAGAACATGCTGCGTGTCAGAGACTATTCTCTGAAGAGCTGATCTTTAATCTGATGGTCAGTACACAGATTGGAATTCAAAATAGCACCCATAAACATGGTTTCATTTATGCAAGTTCAACTTGTGTTTCAACTACAAGAGAAAATTCCCCTAAAGCCAAAAATCAACTATGAAGTTAAGATTCTAAATAAAATGTTACACTAAATATGCCAGTAATTAGGATTTACTTTGATCTTTTTTTATTACCAAAGCAACAGCTCAGGAATTATTCAGCAAGAACTAAAAACAGAACTTTCAATTGTATATTTCCCAATCGTTTCTGGGAGCTTTCGCTGCTACAGTTCCACACAAATCTAAAAATAGCAGCTGTGACATAACCCAGACACTTGATTGAATAGAACCAATTCATCAGTTGGTTCTTACAGCCACACGCAGGACATCCTACCTTTGGAGAGATCCTGGAATTTGTCGCTGGTTTTCTTCTTCCTCCACTTCCAGGGCTTGAATATTTTTCCCAGCGATGACAGCTTGCCTCGCTGCTGCCTTGAGCCCGGAGCATTCAGGGTATTAGTGGCGTTGTCCACAACCACGTCACAGCTAGCCACAGATGGTTTCTCCAGGCCATCGACTAGAACACACAGCGTCAATATTAAGTTTTCTCTCATTTCTTTACATTTTGACTCTGCAGGGTTTGGTAAATTGAGTGCTTTAAGAGCTCTCTCTCTCTCTCTCTCTCTCTTATATATATATATTACCTCTACTTATGACCAATAAGCTGTGATACTCTATCTAAATATAGAATATCAACCCTGCTTGGTCTTTACGGTGTTTAATCAGAAGATTCTAGGATTCTTTGTTTATTAAGGGATTGTAAAAACTTCGTTTTGATTCAGAAAACAGTCAGGTTTATAAAAGTAAGAATTTATTTTACCAACAATTAAAACATGACAGGTTAACTAACATTTACTGTGAGTGGATGCATCTAAATGTGATGTATGAACCTGTGTGTGAATGCAATGTTAGTCAGAACTTCCGCATCTAGGAGAGCTGAGTTCTGGGTGGAAAAGAATTTGGTTTGCGCTAAGCTATGAAGTTGATCATCATCAAAAACACATCAGACTTCACCTGTTCTCGGAGACCCTCTTCGTGGATCCGAAGGTCAGAGAGGTCGGATGACCTAACCCTAACCCGGTCTGAAGCTTTCTCTAGAAGTGATGAATTACCAGAGTGATCCAGTTTTAATGTTCTCATGTTATGATCTGTGTAGCCAACCAGAGGTTGACAAGTTGAGGAATGTTAACAAGACAACTCAGAAACACGCCTTCCTTGATCCGGATTCTCTGATCTGGGGTAGAGGCTATTTATGTATCATGAGTTTAACTTAACATTACTTGTTCTTGTGTGAGTGCAAATGGTGATGACCTTGTCATTTTAACATTCTGAAACATATATCAATCAATTTAACCATAACATTTATTGTTGACGCAGCCATTTGAAGACAGGAGAACCGACAGCTAGTTACCCTTGACGGAGGAACGAACAAACACCATGCAGGCACTATTCAGTGGGGACCGGTAGTCGCAATAGCAGCACCACGCCCTTTTATTTGTGCAATCACATTAATCAGTCACAACTGTAAGAGCACAACTAATCAACAAAGCTTAACACCCCCACTTGCTCTTATACAGTGAACTTATTATCCATTGAGACAAAATCAATTTACATTCCAAACAAATATTTTCTTAATCTATCTATCTTGACCTTTGTTACAGACTTTGTTAAAACATCTGAAACCATGTCTGTTGTTGGACCATACTCAATGGTTATCTTTCCATCATTCAGCATAGATCTAATAAAGTGGTACTTTATGTCTATGTGTTTACATCTCTGACGACAGACTGGATTCTTAGACAAAGTGATAGCACCTTGATTATCTCCAAAGATTTTTACAGACACATAACACTCATCATTCAACCCTTTTAGCAGTTGCAAAAGATATAAACTCTCCTGTACTGTGGCAGCTAGAGCAATATATTCTGCTTCACAAATTGATAATGCAACACTTTGCCGTTTCTTGGTTTTCTAGGAGATAATAGAGCCATTTTTGTTGAAGCTAAAACAGTAGCCTGTAGTGCTGCGTCTGTCGGTGCGATCTGAAGCCCAATCTGCATCACTATAAGCTACAAGTTCAAGCTTTTCTTCACTTTTTGTATAACACAGTTCTTGATTTATTGTCCCTTTTAGATATCTTAACACATGTTTTGTAGCTGTCAAAGTGTTGTTCTTTTGGTTTGGACAGATACTGGGAAAGTTTACTAATAATCCAACATATGTCAGGCCTTGTACAGGTCATTACGTAGATCAAACTGCCAACCATTTCACGATACCTTCTTGCATCAACAGATTCACCTTCATCATCAAAATGTATCTTTCGTTCACATGGAGTAGACCTTGCTTTACAGACAGACATACCGAATCTTTCCAAAATTTTTGTTATAAATCTCATTTGGTTCATCTTTATCTCTCCTTTCTGTGTAAACTCAATACCCAAGAAAGTTTTTAGTTTACCAAGGTCTTTCATCAAACATTCTTGTTAACATTTCTTTTACTTCTTCAAGTGACTTTGAATCCTTTGATGCAACAAGGAGATCATCAACCCAGATTAACAGAAGAGTTTTTCCATATTCTGTTTGTTGACTATAAACACAATGATCTGCTTCATTCTGTATAAAAACCACTTTTGCAAAGACAATCATGCAGCATTTTATTCCGTTCCTCCCAGGCTGCTTTAGACCATATAAGGATTTGTTCAACCGACACACAAACTTTTTACCCGTGTCTGACTTGATTTCAGAGCCTTCAGGCTGTTCAATGTACACTTTGCAGTCAATGGGAGCATTCAGATACGCTGTTTTTACATCCATCTGATGCACCTCCAAGTCATGCTGTGCTGCAAGCTGCATTAATGTGCGTACAGAAGTCATATTAGCTGTTGGAGAAAATGTTTCTTTGTAATCTACTCCTGCTACTTGACTATATCCTTTCGCTACATATCTAGCCTTATATGTCTCTGTTAAATCTGCATTTTCTTTAATAGCATAAACCCATCTGCCCCCCACTATGGATTTACGTTCCGGCAGTGAAGTTAATGTGAACGTATTGTTTTCTTCTAAGGACTTCACTTCTTCTTGCATTGCCCGTACCCACATTTCAGACTTTGATGAAGTGATAGCCTCCTTGAATGTCTGTGGAATATTGTTTAGCATTTTGTAACAATAATCGACATCAATTGATTCCTCATCGTCCTCCACTCTACATTCATAGTCATTCGGGTACTCTGGACGTTTCCTCTCCCTCTTAGGATAACGTGTACCTTGACTTTCTTCGATCTGAATATTGTTTTCGGATTCTGAGGCTTCAATCTCTGTCTCAAGTTTCACTTCAGGATCATGTTTAGTCATTAGCTCTTTAGATACGGAAGGGATAAGCCTCTCCCCAAATACACCGTCTTCGGTTAAAATCACATCCGTCTGAGTTGAATGTTCAACCACAGTCTTGGTTACAAACTTCACTAACCTGTACTTAAGTACCTTTCCTGTTTCTGGGTAGTAAACCAAATATGCTGGGCTATTTCCATCATAGCCATCAAAGATTCCAGTTTCACTTCTGGAGTCCAACTTTTTCTTATCATGCTTGTATGCATGGCAAACCGATCCAAAAGTTCTCATTTTTGACAGGTCAGGTTGTCTTCCTGTTAGCATGTAGTATGTGGTTTGGCCTAGACGCTTGTTAAAGCATCTGTTCCTGATAACTGCAGCTGTCATTACAGCATATGTCCACAGCTGTTTTGGCAGGTTACTTTGTAGCAGCATGCATCACCCCATAACAAATAAAGTTCTCCAGCTCCTCTCAGCCTTCCCATTTTGGTGGGGTGAATAAGGTGCTGAGGTTTCACGTTTTATTGCATTTTTGCTAAGCAATGACCGAAACTCATTGGATGTAAACTCGTTTCCATTGTCTGACCTCAACCGTTTTATTTTCCCATAAGGAGCAGTGTCAGCAATAAACTTTTCTGTTGCTTTAACAGTACCACTTTTTACTTTGAGAAAATAAACAAACATTGCACCTGAATAATCATCTGTAAATGCTAAAGCATATCTGAAACCATCTTTGGCCTCTGGGCTTATAGGGCCAGCTAGGTCTGTGTGCACCAACTCAAGTGCTTCTTTAGCTCTCACATCAGGCTCTCTGTTTCTAGTCTGAACAAACTTTCCTTGTATACAGATTTCACAGTTTAGATTAGATTGATCGGTTTTACCTTTGATTTTCATTCCTTTGGTTACATTCTCTAACTTTTGACACATCATCATAATTGCAATGACCAAGTATCTCATGCCATGTTTGAATATCATAACATCCATGACATTCTTGATTATAATCACTCTCAATATTTACAGTGTTCAGATAGTACAGTCTCCCATATTCTTTAATGTCAAACCTGGTGCCGTCCTTGTGGATCAGCTGGTTGCTTCCCTCCTTGAAGTGGACCTCAGCTCCATTGGTGGTCGCAGCTTTAACCGAGAAGATGTTCTGCAGCAACGTCGGGATGTAGAGCGCCCTCTGCAGTGTCGCCATCACAGGATGTTCCTCGCTGTCCCTCAGGCAGACCACGGCCTCACCTCGTTTGTGTGTGACGCCACTCGTTCGCTTCCCATCAGCCAGCTCCATGAAGTGCTTCTCCGGGAGGAAGGTGTCATCAAAGCTTTGAAACTTCTCGATGTCTGTGATGATGTGGGAATTTGATCCTGTGTCGACCATCAGACCTCTTTCTTTCACTCCATTGATGACGCTGTCGCTGTTCTTGAAGGCAAATGTTTGACATTCATCAGCTGAGTCTTTTGCATCGTCTCTCTTTTTCCGTCTGCAGTTCGAGTCTCTGTGAGTGGAGCTCCTGGCAAAATGTGCACCACTGTTTCTGCAGGCCGCATTCTCGTGCTTTATGCCCTGTCTGGCCACAGGCGTAGCATCTTAACTGAGTAAAGTCTCTTTTTCCCCTCATCCTCACACCCGAATCTCCAGTTTTCATAACAGCATCATCATTGCAGGAGGAATTCAATTTTTCAGTACTCTCATAGCTTCTTAACTTTGTTTTAAATGCACTGAATGTTATCTTGTCATCACTTTGTGTTATATGAATGGCAAATGGCTCAAATGCTTCTGGTAACCCCTTCAGAACCATCACGATCAGCAGCCCGTCGCTAAATGTCTCTCCTGCATTTCTCAATACTGTTATGGCAGTCTGCGCGGATGATATAATCAGTGACAGTCTCATTATTTGCTTTCCTTAGTGAAGTCAGCTCAGTATACAAGCTGATCAGTTGGGGTTTCCCTTTGTTCGCATAATAATCACGAAGTATCTGCAGGGCTTTCCTTCCATCATCTGGGGCATCTCACATTATGAGGGAAAGACTTTAGTCATCCAGAAACTGGATTAATTCTATGTATGCTTCCTCATTCTTTGAATCGTCATCTTCTTCACCCTCACCTGGCTCATCTGGGCATAGGATTGTCTACTTAAGTCCCAGCAGCCGCAGGTGACCCAAAAACTTCGTCTCAACTAATCAACAAAGCTTAACATTCATTTCAAACTTCAATCATTGAGCACAGATTAATGTAAGCATTTCATTATATTATAATTATTATAAGTGGCAATAAACAAACGTTTATTTAATGACTATCTAGCTTATAAGTTTTAGAAGTTCATATTTAATTTAGGAAATCATTCTTTGACTTAGCAACTAATCCCGGCTGCGAGTGTTCACTTATTTGGAGGCATGAAGAATCTTGTAGAACGATAAGGGAAGCTTGGACCTTGAGGAGAAAACATTGTTGTTGACAATTCATTATCACGTGTTCAGAGCTGCAGAGAGGCTCTGAGCTCCAGCTGATGGGATGAAGGCAGGCTGATTTAAAGGGAACACATGCAGTCTCGTGTCCTTTTGACCAGATGTTGAATGGTCAAACTGTACCTAAAAACTGACCATTGCTGGACGTTACAACTCCAAGGTGCTCTTTTTTCGGTACAATCTTTCGCGTATATCAACAGGATTGGTCCAGCTTTCTGGAGGTTTTACAATGTTTGTTTTTTGTGGACTTTGGTATTTTTCAGCTATTTCAAACATAAAAAGGCTCCTAAATTCAAGGGATGAACCAGAGTTGTGTCAACACGTAATGCATTTCCATTCATTTTCATCCATTTATACAGGTCCAGGTGACAATGGCAGCCTCAGTAGAGAGGGAGGCCCAAACTGCCCCCACAGCAGCCTCCAACAGCTCCAGCAGTGGGACCCCATCATCTACATGGAGATATGGTCTACCCAGCATGTCCTGGGTCTACCTGGGATCTTCCTGCCAGCAGAAAATGCCCAGAACACCTCCTCTGTGAGGTGTACAAGAGGCATCCTCCTGGCCAGAAGCCTGAACCTTGTCTGCAGGCTCCTCTGCACATGGAGGAGCAGCAGCTTTAATCTGAGTCTCTCCCAAACATCTAAGCTTCTCACCCTATTTCTAAGGCTGTGCCCAACCACTTGAGATAGGAAATTTATCTTAGCTGCTTGTATTCTCGATCTTGTTCTTTCCGTCACAACTCAAGAGTTTCGCTTTCTGGCTTAGCTCCCTCCTCACCACAAAAGACCGGTTCAGTGTTTAAATCACTGCAGACGCCGGTCGAGAGTCCTCCTTTCCACCCCGAGATATTTAAACTCCTCCTCTTGAGGTAGGACCTCTCCCTCCGAACACAACCCAGTGAAACCAATTTTAATTCGAATCTTTTAGCACTTTGTGACATCTTGTGCGTTTTGGTGGGATTCTTGTCTTTCCAAAACTCCTTTTTCCTGTCGAGAGCCCTGTGAACGTAGTGTGTGTGCGTGCATGCGTGTGTGTTAGAAAAGTTACAAATAATTCTGAAAGAGACTAAGTGTTATTCTTTCTACATATTCTGTCTTTCCCAAGATCCACCAATTTCCCTTTTTCTTATTAACTTTCTCTCTCCCTTTCCTTATATTTTTAATCACAATTTTCATATTTTCTCATTTTAAACATATATTTTTTCCTTTCTTACATTTTAAATTTTTTGTTTTTGTGAAGCGTCTCATGACTTATCTTGAGAAGCGTCATATAAAAGATTGTTTTCTTTCTATTTCTGATATTAAAGCAGACAGGAGTTTAGATTAGTTCAGTAACTTTCAACATTTATTATTCTGAAAGTTTCTGATCAAATGAATTTTTGTGTTCATTTTATTTTCAAATACTTGCTGTGACTTAATTGTACACCGTCTTTCTCCCCTATCAAGTAGAAAAAACATTGTATATCCTCATAAATCTGATTTTCAAACAGAAGATAGCTTGTTTGATAAACACACTGTTTACATTTTAAGTTGATAACTGATCTTATTGGCATCTGACTGGGGGGCCAAAGCATAACTAATAACTCTTGACTGCAGCTGATGCTGAAAATAAACTCATCCAGACGTTCAACACATTTAGTTATAAATGCCTAATCACCATGGGAACAACGGTTCTGGCGAGACAAATCCATAACCCGTACTTTAGAAAGAATCAATCCCTTGTTGATCAGTTTGCTCTCACACGCTTTGACAAGATCGTTGATGTCAGTTGCTCGTAGCCAATTGCAGCTCAATACTAGCTGATGGGGGCGAGCAGAATGAGCCTCAGAGGCTTGTCTGTTAGGAATCGTGATTATTTGTTTATAATTCTAAATCCCATAAACAGATTTGGGATTCATTTTCAGAAACAGATAGATGAGTTTATTTTTCCTAGCTAAGGCGGGGCCACATATATCTGAACCAATCAGATTGCAGTCCATATTCCAGATGTTTTCTGACTGATACTAAAAATATGTATTTAAGAATGAAGGCATGGAAACGTGCTGTGAACAGACTCAATTCTGCACACTACACACAGGCACGCATGCACACACACACACACACACACACACACACACACACACACACACACACACACACACACACACACACACACACTTCCTGTTCCTGTGTTGATATGAAATCACAATAATAGGTTCAGTTCAGGGGCTTCTTTGTGCCTTTAATGATGGGAAAATAACAGCAATCACCATTAGACCAACAAGGACCAAACGGGGACTAGCGAAGAGCCGAGTAATGCATAGAAACAGAGAAGAGGTAAAACACCCTGATGTTAGAAAAAGAAAAGCAGAAATTAAAAAGGAAATTTGTTACAATATACTTTTATTATAAAGGTGAAACTAAACTAAAAAGGGGAAGATCTAAATCTAAAATGTGTAGAAATACAGAAAATCTACAACCAAGAGAGGTCTCTCTCACACATGAATGCAGGCTAACTAGGTTGTAGCAGGTTTTTCATAGTCATTTTCTTGAGCCAGTATATGCTAAAATGACCCTTTACTGGGTAAATGAAAAGTCGCTCAGCCCTCTCCACCCCATGTTAGCAGAATACCCCGTTTGTAACTTCAGCCTCTCCGGACTGCTGCCCTGAAGTCTTACAAAGTAATCCATGTGTACACCTCAGGACAGACGAGTTACACCTTGTTAGCATTCATTGTAACTTGTTTATCACGGTGGAGCCTCAAAAGAAACAAAGAAAACGTTTATCTGATGAAGCTAAAAAAATACTAAAACACAGTAAGAGTAAAAAAGAGTCAACATCAAGGGTTTTCTAAATCGCAGAGCTCAGACATGATTCCTGCATGTTTTAGATCATGAACACAGCTGATTTGTGAGTCATGTACTGATGAACCGAGCCTGTAGACACTAATGAAGGCTAAGGAAAACAGGAGCGCACAGCGAGGAGGTAAGTTTCTGTTTCATTTTTATGACAGTGAATTAAAACGGAAACTAAGGGGTGCCAAAAGCAAGCCAAAACGACTAAGTTTCCTTGTAAAGCAACACAACAACTAAAGTATATAGCTGTGCTAAAAAAAAACAAGAAATTTTTGACAAAATAATGCATCCTTAAGAGCCAGAGCTAAGAGCTGTTTGTTTTGCATTGTGTGGGATTTATTATTCATCACAATATGAAACCGGGAAAACAATGTCTTGTGTCAAAGCCAGCATTTTTTGTTGTCCTCAGAAGTTATAGAAGAGACATGTGTTGAGGAGGAGGGGAAGGGAGAGGCTTCCTTCCTTCACTGCAAGTCACAAGGGAGAGAAGAAGTCAACGTCACAAACAGAGGAAGAAAGATGGAGGGGGTAGAGTGAGAGACCCAGAGAAGTGTGGAAAAGAGAGTTACACATGAATAACAAGGAAGTTTAGCAGAAAGGAACAAGAAAAAAAAATAGATGACAAAAAAAACATAAGAAAACAGCGCTGGATGTGAGTGACGGGAGGAGCAACATTTATTAGGTCGTTTCTATCAAAACCACAGAGTTGAACTTTAAATAGAGACAAAACATGCAGCGAAAACAAACAGGAAACTGTGGCCTAACTGTGTTTTAGTGTACAGTCATAATTTCTGCAGGAAAGCTCGAGGGACATCAGTTTCAAGTTAATAATCTTTCACTCTGATCCTGATAGAAACACTTCCCTTCCTGCTCTTAGTGCTGTGGATTCAGCAGTTAAAGCGCCACAACAGGATTATGTAATACATAATGTTACTATACAGTTTATTCATCAGTGTAATGGACTCTGGTTCCTATGCTGGTTTAAGTATCAGGTACAGAACAGTCTGAGTGTTACTTTTAATGCTGACAGAAAGTTTTTTTTTTTTTTTTTTTGCTTTTTTTCTCCTCAGAGTCATGCGTGCCTTTGTTAACCTTACGGCCTCAAAGTGTTCCCACAAACAGAGCGAACTGCAAGAATCCAAGAAAAAGAACTGTAAGCAGGAAATAAATGTTATGATCTGATGTTTTTCTAAGGTTGAGTTGGGTTGCAAACGTGCAGTTCAGACAAAACTGCAGCTGATGTCAACTTATGCTAAAAAAAAACTATGACAAAGTATTTTCTCTGAAAAGAGTCAACACAGATCAGCGGTTTCTGAAATTAAAAGATAACTGAATTAAACTCCTAAAGGCTTTGGTCATTTTTGTCTCCATGAAGGCAGCTTACTGGCATTGAACGCAACATCATTCACATCTATTGGTTTGTTGGTTGTGACCACTACACATTCTGTATACTGGCTCACAACTTCTTACAAAACACCAGCAAACCAAGTATTGGAAACATCTTTTGTGAAATATTAACTGCGTACAGACTTAAAGCAATATTTGTTTTTTTATTTTTATTTTTTGGATTTTCTTTACCCTTGAAGTTAAAGCTGTTATAAACAAGTCTACAGATCAAGCTAGCTTTTGAACACAAATACAGTCACGGAACACTCAACCCTCCACTCGGTTATCTTCCCCGAGACACTTCTGCCAGAACAGGAAACCCGCGATGTAGGGCTGGGCAATGAATCAAAAATGTATCGTTATCAACATTTCTGACACTTTGAGACAATTTTTCCCATTTCAATAATTTTGATAATAAAAAAATGAAAAGCTGTGTGTAGGTCGGCAAGGTTCATGTCCCTTTAAGAAGCTGTACCATCTTGAGTCGCGTAAAAATGTGATTTAAAGTAATACATGTGACAGCCCCATCTAGTGGGCCACTTTTGTTTCTGCACATACCTGTAGTTATCGTCCATTTATCGTTATCGAGGTGAAATCCTCAATATATCGTGATATTAATTTTAGGCCATATTGCGTTGCCCTACCACAATTCTAGACTAAACAAGATAGCGCTAAACACCATTCGCTGTTTTCTAGGTCCAAAACTCTTTTGTTGTCCGTGACTTCAAATGGTGTATTTCTTTTTGGGACTCTGGTAGTTTGCCCTAAAGTGGTAGCAGCCAGGGGTTTCTCCTCCTCTGATTTTATTGAGCGGAGAACCTCTCACACCAGTGGTGTTCTGTTGCTAAATGTGTGAGTATGTAATGAATAGAGGCCCCGAGGAAGTGTGGTGGTTCGGCGAGACCGACAATTGGATGGTCAAATAGTTGTTTTCAGGCTGAAACGTGTTATTGGCGGTTTTTAGACCAATGCGAGAAAATCTCCTCTTTTTTTTTAGTTTATTTAATCACGATATATTTATAGCTTTACTGTTAGAATGTTGTTAAAGGTGTGGTTAACTTGTTTATTAAATAATTTGCAGTGTTCTCTAGTGTAAACCAGTGCCTTATGAGTCTTTTATTTTTTTAAAGCTATGATGCTCCTGTTCTGAAATGCAGATGTTTGTTTGTGCAGAGGTGGGCTGAAAACAGCAGGATCACTCATTATTAATAATGATATGCACACACATCACTTCTGATTGGCTGACACAACACAGTCAGCCATGTTGCAAAGTCACCATCACCAAGACACTCTCTGCTCTCTCTCCCCGCTGCTAAAAATAATTTTTTTTAAATCTTTCCTGTGGGCAGGCGCGGGTCAAGTCAAGATGGACAAGGTAATGAATGCTAATTTGTGACATAGAAATGTGATGATTTTCATTTCACCGTCTATTTTCTATCGAAACTAATGCAGGAGATTGATTCCATTTTTCCATTCCATTTCATTTATTTGATAAAGCACATTTAAAAACAGCATGTGAGCTGACCAAAGTGCTGTACAGGGGTAAAAACATATAGGGTTAAAAGAATAATATAAAAGAATAAAACAACTAGAGCAAAACACAAAGAACCAACCATGAGAAGTCAATAAAATCAGTAAAAGAACAGTGTAAATAAACCATCGATAAAATAGCTAGGTAGTAAAAGCAAGAGAATAAAGTAAGTCTTTAAGTGAGACTTAAAAACCCCAATGGAGGAGGAGAGTCTGATATTCAGTGGGAGATCATTCCAGAGTTTTGGAGCGCAGACAGAAAAAGCTCGTTCACCACGGGTTTTGCAGCGTTGACGGGGAATCTGTAGTAGGTGTAGGTCACCTGAACGGAGAGTCCTACCTGGCACATAAGGAGTGAGTAACGCGGATATGTAGGGTGGTGCTAAGCCATTCAGCGCCTTAAAAACAAACAATAAAATTTTAAAACGTATACGGTAGTGCACAGGAAGCCAGTGAAGTCTTGCTAAAATTGGAGTAATGTGCTGACGACGGCCAGTATTGGTCAGAAATCTTGCTGTCGCATTTTGTATCAGCTGAAGGCGAGATAATGCGGCTTTTGAAATGCCAAACAGAATTGCGTTGGAGTAGTCCAACCTTGAGGTGATGAAAGCGTGAATGGTTGTCTCGAGGTGGCGCCGATTCAGAATGGGTTTTAGTTTGGAAAGACGTCTCAGCTGATAAAAACATGATTTAACCATGTGATTAACGTGAGGGTCCATTTTTAGAGCCACATCCATTTTAATTCCAAGATTAACAATTGTTTGACTAATTTTAAAAGGAAGAGCAGAAAAATCAGGAGCGGAGGAAGACAAACCATCAGGAGTAAAAACAAACTCGGTCTTAAAATCATTCAGCAGCAGAAAATTTGCTAACAGCCAGTCTTTAACCTCACTCAGGCAATCAAGGAGCGGCTGGATGGAGGTAAAAGCCTTCAATGGAACATAAATCTGGCAGTCGTCCGCATAAAGATGAAAGTTAATGTTAAACTTCCTGAAGATTAGTCCCAGTGGAATAATAAAAATGCTAAATAAAAGGGGGCCGAGGATAGACCCCTGTGGAACGCCCCAAGGAAGAGCAGCAGAGGGAGATGAACAGTCGTCCATTCTAACTCTAATAGACCTGTTATCAAAGTAGGAGCAGAACCAGTCAAGCGCGGATCCCTTAATGCCGACCAAATTCTCAAGGCGGGACAATAAAATGTCATGGTCAACTGTGTCAAATGCAGCTGAGAGGTCCAACATCACCAGGGCAACATGGGAACCGGAATCAGTGGCTAAAATAATATCATTAAAAACCCTGATGTGAGCGGATTCTGTGCTGTGATATTGTCTAAAACCAGACTGAAATTTATCCAAGACCCCAAAATTGGTCAGATGGGGCATAATCTGATTATAAACAGCCTTTTCCATCACTTTTGACAAGAAGGGGAGCTTTGAAATGGGGCGAAAGTTCCCGAGGTCAGTTGGGTCTAGGCCAGATTTTTTCAGTAGTGGTTGAAGCACGGCATGTTTAAAAACAGAGGGTATAATTCCCGAAACAAGGCTGGAGTTAATAATGTTGAGCACATGACGGGCTACCACTGGAAGAACCTCCTGGAAGAGTCTGGCTGTACTGATGTAGAAGACTGCTTTCAGACAGGCTGCATGAAAAACTCAGTGACCGATTAAATTCAGAATTATTATATATATATATATATATATATATATATATATATATATATATATATATATTCTGTCAACCACACCTTTAAGAAGGATAAAAACGTATTAAGCTAATTTGTTTTCTAAATTTGTAATAGCAGCTTAAAAACAAAGGAAGGCATATTGTAAGGTGTTGTACAACAGAAATTAACTTTTTTTAAGACTTGAGAAAAAAATACTGCCAGAAAAAAGTTAAACTGTATGTGATTTGGGTTTGAACATAATTAGACCCAGATATGTCTGCAGGCGATAGGAATCTGCCAATAAAGCCTTTTTAGGGAGTTTGTGAATGCATCATTGTCAAGCAGCCATTTTTCCTGGTCAGTAAACACAGCATTTTGAAGCACTAATTGAAGCAGTAATAACAGATTTTGTGGACAAGTTGACTTATAATAGTCTTAAAGTTAATAAAACGTATAAAGGAAAAAATATTAAGTAAAAGTACTTCGAGATAAATCAAGAGTCAAAAATCAGAAAACCTGTATTGGCCCTCAAAACCAAAATCGATGCATCAGAGCTCAATGACCTCTTTGACGTATTTGGGACAGAAAAAAACATCTAAATATTGCAAATTTCCAACTGTCAAATCTCATCTGTGACACCTCCATCACAACTAGACCCACTCGTTGACTGGTTACAGTCACACACACACCGGTTTATTCCACCCTTTAGTTTATGAAACATGTTCAAGCCTCAATTCCTGATCATAAACTGAAAGTAGACGGAATTGTTGTCTCATGGTCCCTTTTATAATCGGAGGGAAACAAACTTGTTAAAACTAATCTGATGAGATCATCTGGGCTCGCGTCAGGCTGGCTGCTAAATACATAAAACTCTTTATTGGTCGGTGGCATCAATGTGGCCTCATAAACAGCGCTTTGGTTATAAAACACCCATCGGCTGCGTTTAAACTGGCTGTTTGACTAGTTTTACAGCAGCTGGGGAGCTCGAGGCAGCGGCAAATTTAGAAACACGCCCCGGCTTTAATGGGTTAGACATTTAGCCTAGCTTAAAATGCGTCGAAGTTCTGCCATTTAAAAACGAGCAGACTTCCTGGATAAAGATAGCGGATTCAGAGCCAAGCAAGAGGAAGGGAAACTTCAATCACACACACACACACGTTCACACACTCACCGCTTGCTGTCTGAGACACGGCAGACACAGCAGTCTGACCCATATTCAGCTCCGGGGTCCGAACCGGGGCTCGAACCCGCTTTCACGGCCTTCTATCCCCGCATGGGTTCCGTCTGAGTGGGTTCATGTCAAGAAAGAGGAGTTTTTACGCGGCGATAATGATGGCTGAGAAGCTGGAAACTTGTCTGACTGACGGACGGAGTGATTGGGTCTCTACTACGTTGTAATTTCCCCTCCCACCTCCTCCTTGTCCTGTGAGCGGCTGAGAAGTGCCTCTCAGCCCCGCTATGCAGATTAGGAGCCGCTGGGGTCACCTCCAACCATCACTTTACAGTAAAAATCACGGCACAACGTTAATTAACGCCTGTTAATTACAGAAAAACGGTGATTTTAGTCAAAACTAATTAATTTTCACCAACAAATGTATCCCAGGACATTTACTTTCTTCCAAGCAAACATTTGGACATTTAATAACCGTTGAAACGACGTTAACGACGTCATGGTTGGAAAATAGTTCCATATGACAGTTGAATAGTGATGGGAATTCCGGCTCTTTTTAGAGAGTCGGTTCTTTTGGCTCAGCTCATCAAAAAGAGCCGGCTGTTTCGGCTCCCAAGTGGCTCCTCAGATTTTCTGTTGCGTAGAGTACATTTATAACCAAAATAATGCTAAACTATGTGTAAAATTATTTACTAATGTAAAAATATGCTATATATCAAATATTTATCATTTCTATGGATTTAATAACTGAACACTTTAAGAAATCTTCACTTTCCGACTGCTGGCGCTCATTTTCTCACCGTCTTCGTCGCACTCTTCTCCCTCTTGCTCGCCTTTTTCCTCCTCCTTATTCCCTCTTGCCTCCCTCCACCCGCATGTGCTCTGCTGTGTGTCTGAGTCTGATCCTCCCTCTTCCCCGCCCCTACTGCTCTGTGTGTGGACAGTCTGGACACGCAGTTACACATGTTGACCAATCGTCTGTAGCTTTCACCAAGGCGGGGGGGAGGGGACGGCTCCCAATGACGAGCCGGCTCCCGTCGTTCACTTCAAAGAGCCGGCTCTTAGAGCCAGTTCGTTCGTGACCGACACATCACTACAGTTGAACTGACATCACTGATTCACAACAACTGTTGACATGTTCAAATGTGTCTGAATGGATTTTTTGGAAAATGTTATGTTACTTTTATTTTATTTTTTTTTTTTTACTATAGCCGTCCTACCGCAACCATTTTTGGCCAGGGACACAAATGCTTGCTGGGATTATTTGCACTATTTTTAGTTCTTCAAGTTCATTAATATTATCAAACAGGTTTGGTTCAGATCTTATCAAAAACTGACCTCCTGGGTCAAGGCTAAGGTTACTCAAGTCTGGGTGTTATTTTAGACTCTGATTGGAGTCACAGATTAACAAAATATTAAAAAAATTTAGAAACTTTTTTTATCACTCAAGAAAAAGCTGATCAAAAGTTTAAGATCACTGTAAAAATGACCCAAAATGGTAGTTTGCTTAACAAGGTTTCAAGTAGAACTTCAACATGCTACAAGAAGAAATGGAAGTGAGGTCAAACATTTTCTGAGCATGCAATTTATTGACAACAGGCGGTTTCACAGCTGCTCAAAAGTTTAAGACCACTGTAAAAGTGGCCAAAAATATATTTTGAATGATTGGAGCTTAACAAGGTTCTTCAACATGCAAAAAAAGGTTAATGTCATTTAGTTGATATAGTGCCTTCTAGGGTTCTACAACCCCCCAAGATGCTTTATAACACACAAGCAGTCACATACCCATGCACTACGGCTGGCCAATATGGCCTAAAATCAATATCACGATAAATTGAGGATTTCACCCCAATAACGATAAATAGCTTTGCGCAGAAACAGAAATTGTCCACTAGATAGGGCTGTTACATACATTGAGTCATAGTGACTCAAGGTGGTACAGCTTCTTAAAGGGACATGAGTGTTGCCAACCTACACACATCTTTTCATTTTTAATTATCAAATTTTTTGACATGAGAAAAGTTATCTCAATAAGAGTCAGAAATTTCAATAACGATACATTTTCTATTTTTGCCCAGCCCTACCATGCACGTTCACTGGTGGTAACAACAATAGCCATAGCTGCCATGGGGTGCACCAACAGAGGCGAGGCTGCCAAGCACTGGCACCACCAGTCCCTTCGATCACCACCAGCAGGCAAGACGGGTTAAGTGCCTTGCCCAACACAACAACAGACAGGGCTTGAACCTATAACCCTCTGGTTACAGGGTGAGCTAACTCTTCTTTCGCCATTGCACCAAAAAGAAAAGGGAGTAGGACAAAATATTTTCCGAGCATCCAATTTATTGAAAACAACATGTAACTGTAACAGGCGATTTCACAGCTGCTCAAAAGTTTGAGACTGCATGCCTTTAAAAGGCCAAATCTGTGCAAAAATGTGAACTGTCATTTTCTGTCAGGTAGTCCCACTATCATGACATTCAAATGGTAAAGGCAAAATAATCTCTCTTTTGGAACTTGGTTGGGTTGTTGAACAACATAAGCAGGGTTTCTGACAGAACGCCATCCCTGCTGAGGTGGGAGATGATTAAGATCCAACATAGTAAAGGATTTCCATCTTTAAAGTGGTATTAAACTTTTGATCGAGATTGTATTCCACGAGATCATGCATGCTTTTATTTTGACCCAACAGCCCAACAGTTTGTGGCAGGGATTGACAAAATATCAAAAGGAGGGAACACATAACCATTGCTATGGTTTCCAGTGGCACAAACACATTTGAGCTCCTCCTCCAATTTAAAGCCATTAAAGGTGTAGATTGATCGTTTAATCAATCCATTTGCAGGAGTCTCTAGTACAAATTAATGCCTTGTAAGTCATACTGTGGGGAAACAAAGCTCTAGTGCACCAGTTCAGAAACTAGAAGTGAGCCAGATCAAAGTTGAGCTTCAGACGGCAGGATCTGGAGACCTATTTCCTGATTTTTTGACATCTCTTCTCTTATTGGCTAACAGCAACACGACTTTACCACTGACTCCATTTGTTCTGCAACATTGATGTTTTATCTCCACAAATAACACAAGCCTGAAGCAGTTGTGCAGTGTGGCGGAGTTACTTATGCTTACGGTTAGCTTCTACTAGTCGAGAAGTTCTCTGCTGCATCCTGGACTCTAAACCAACGGCAGCCTTCCCTGTCATGAGTCAAGATGGGTGATAGCATGAATGTTACGTGACAGTAGAGATCTGTTAGAAATCTGAGATGTAGATCTGCCAGGCTTTTCAAATCCTAGAGTTCCAAATCCTTAGCATCTCTATCAGAAGCTAATGCAGGAGATAGATGTAGGAGACTATTTTCATGTTCAACCTGCATGAAACACTCAGAATGACTGATCATAATCAAAAATAACATAAAAATGCTTTTTCAGTGTTCCACACCTTTTATGGCCAAGGGCTTTCCTCTGGAACTCTGCCTCCTTACATCAGAAACACAACTTCACTTGATATTTGTATGAAAATTTAAGACCTTTTTTATCTTTAACTGGTTTCTTCTGGCATGTGGTTGTTTGTTTGGTCTCTTTCTCTGAACAGCCGTATCAATTTCAGTTACTTTGACTTTTAATCTATGGACATTTTCTTACATCTTCTAATGTTTGTTAATTTTATGTTAATGTTAATTTAATTGTTTCCTCTATTGCACGACTGCTGTTATGATTTTTGTTTAAACACACCTTTAGCTGCGTTTGTTTCTATGAAAGGTGCCCTGTGAATGAATTCTTACATGCTTACTTTTAGCATACGAATTAACCGGATATCGTTTTTTGAAGGAATGCATGATGCCCGTCACCTTTCATGATAGATCTACACTAAAATCATCTGACACATAGTCATAGAATTATAGCAAAATCTAAAAGACAATGTCACGTGGACTCTCGTGCAATATTGCATGATCACGTGCAATTCCTCTGAACTCCATGTTTATGTAGTGAATGACTGAGCTACCATAACATCATGCTTGGAGCTGCATTTGTATGGAAAGAGCTTCGTAAATAAAGTTTTGATTGATTGATTGACTGATTGATTGATTGGTAGAACCAGCAGAGGGCTAAACATCTAACTGTTTACTGTATTTCTGTAAACCTTAAATAAATTTAAAATGCACTGTGACCATCATTGTAACAACTGGTCACAGTTGTATAATTAATATGTTGTGAAGACTAAAGCTGCAGATAGGCAGTGGTGGCACAATGTTAAACGGCTGGGTGAAATTGTTGCACCAGGCTTTAGAATCAGTTAATACTGGGTTAGGGTACGGTCAGCAGTTTGGGACAAATTTAGTCCACAGTTCATAATAATTAAATGAGCTTAAATGTCGAGACAGTGCGTTGATTCAAAGGAGGGAATGATTAGCCACCAATGTGATTTCTGTCAAGTAATGCTCAAGTAAGCCCAAGCACCTTTGAAAATGAATTTGGGTGTGTGTGTTTACTTGGCGAATGTGTGTTTTGTCATCACCAGTGTCAACACGGAGTCAGCTGAGACCTTGCAGAACGTCGCTGGACAGAAGTGAGTTGTCACACATGGAGACATTTACAAAGTTCAGAAAAAGGTACAACAGATCTCATTGATTTAGAGAGCTTTTGTGTGATTTCTATCGTAACTACATGAGCTCCACATTAAAATCCCTTTGTGTTTAACCTGTTTTTATAACAAATAGGAAATACTAGTTCTAAGAAAACACACCCAATACATCCGGGTACACACTCACTCACACATAATGACCTTTAAGTAAACATAAACACTGAGTTTAAAGTTGTTTAGGCGGAAGTTAAATGGTTTTACATGTAGAACAAGACTGCCATCTAGTGTCATCATAAGGATGGACGCTGGGTTGGTTTATATATGGAGGGAGATTGATTTAATTCTTAATGAAAAACTTTATTGTCCATCTTTTATTTTCTCCCCTGAGTAATAAAAGAGTAAAACACCAGAGTCCTGGCTCATGCACATCCTTGCAAAGGAATTTCTGCACAAAGAGCTGAAGCACAGAGACAAATCGGCCACATGCGCAAAGAAAAAGAAAAAAATGCAGTTTTGCTGAATCTTGCAAATGTAAATAAAACATTTGTGCAGTTTGTTTAACTTCCTCTGCCATCATCTGATTATTTTGTTCCAATTCAATAACATCACATGCATTTCTAGCTTAAAAAGTGTGTTGTTCTTTTGGTGATATGAAATAATATGTGCGACGGTGGTACAGGAGTTGAGCGCTCGCCCCGTAATCGGAAGATTGCAGGTTCGATCTGTCGCTGTTGATTGTGTCCTTGGGCACTTAACCCACCTTGCCTGCTTGTGGTGGTCAGAGGGACCGGTGGCACCAGACTCGCCTCTGTCAGTGTGCCCCAGAGCAGCTGTGGCTACAAGGTAGCTCATCACCACCAGGGTGTGAATGTGTGTGTGAATGACTGAATGACTGATTGTGTTGTAACGTGCCTTGGAGGGTTCCAGGACTCTAGAAGGCGCTATAACAAATACAGGCCATTTACCATATATTATATATATTATGTTCTTCAGAGACAACATGTTTGACAACATTATTATATTACAGCTTCAATGAAAGTGCTTGATTTAGATTGCTAGATGATGTCCTTGAATTAAGAGTTTATGTTTAAGTTTATTTATTTGGCAGATGCTTTTATCCAAAGTGACGTACAATTGTTAACTTGTAGGGCATTTTGTGATCTGTAGGGGAAACCGGAGTACCCGGAGGAAAACCACGCATGCATGGGGAGAACATGCAACTTCACGCAGAAAGACCACAGCCGAGTTTCGAACCTGCAACCTTCTTGCTGTGCGGCAACAGTGCTAACAACTGTGCCACCATGCAGCCATGCAGTTTACTTGGAAGCAGTAAGATGACTGCATGGAAAGGTTATTAGTATATAAGATGGAAGCGGTTAATTGGACATGTAGGACGAGGCAGGAGAGAAAAGACAGAACATGAGGCTGGAAAAGAAGATGATGGAGAAAAATCACTGCTCTAGCAACATGTGGGATTTAATGTCATGGACTTATTTGGTTTAAGCAACACATGTGAGTTAGTTGCAAGTTAAGCAGGTAATAAAACAAACCCCCCACAAAATATGCACCGATTTAGATTTTAAGGGTCAGTGCTGATTTTGGATTCTTGTGCAGCTCTGACCAACTCTAGCTTGTTGTGATTTATCTCAAAGAACTGTATTTAACAGATTTTCATTTTATTAATTCATTATTAGCATGAAAATCATGACTGCTGAAATAAAACAGTCACAAAATAGATGTTCTAGACAGCATGAACACTTAGCAATGATGGATTGCTCGGATTGCTGTGGTGCATTCACTGACTGAAAGAAAAATGTTGAATTTTCAGATTATCGAGTCACTGATTACATCAGTCATGCTGAATCATAGCTGAGTCAAATTGTCAGCCCATTTTTTGGTTAATTTCTTTATTAAAAAATATTTCTAAAGGTTTATTGTTAAAAAGTTGATATTAGTTGTATTTTTTATTGTTATTTTTGTAAAATTGCATGTTCATTGTACTTGTTTTAGAGCAATTTTACATTCAAATCAAGGTATTTGTTGAGTTTCTTGCCACAGAACTCCAGCCCTCTTGATCCGGGAGCCGCTGCTCCACTCAGATCCACTAAAATCACAGTTTACATTCAACCAGTCTTTTAAAAAAAACAATAAAACTAAAAACAAACATACTTCAGCTGTTGTGTCAAGACTTGCTGTGGAGTTTAGTCTTTAGAAAACAAAAGAAAGCTCAACCACATTAAGATCAGATTACAGAAGTAACCAAATGATGGGATTTTATTTAAAATATAGCAGCTTGGATAACTGAACATGATCTAAACAGAAACACACTGTTTCACAAACATTTTATGGAAGTTTCACAGCTGATCTGATTGTTTTTAATCAAAATTCCTCATTTTCATCCTGTTAATTGGTTTTCTTTTTCTTTTTCTGCACCATGCACATGAATCTCTTCTATTCTGCTGCTTTTTCGCCTTTGTGGCAATTCCTGCCCAGCTATGAGGAAACACTCCCTCTGGATTTTGCCCGGATCAATGTTACGCTTTTACTGGTAAACTGTACAAACAAATCCTAAAGGAGAATCTCTGAAAAGACCCTGGATTCAAAGTCAAAAGGACACATGTTTGAGTATCGGAATTAGCATGTCAGGATAATGCTTTTTCAGGAAGTGGGTCCTAAGTGTTCTGGCACTAAATAACAGAGATCAACCGAGGTAGCCTGACCTTTCACAGAGAGACGGCGGAGGTGAGGGAGAAGAGGGGCCAAAAGGATGGAAGAGCGTCATCAAATATTAAGTAGCAGCCTCAGCAGAACAAGGGGTAATAATTGTTTAAGTGCTGTTTTTCCAGAGGCTTTCTCTCTGGTCTGATTTATTTATTAAACTCTTAAAGTCTTCAGGGCAGGGCGATCCCAGCTGAACGCTTCGTGACAGTCCCGCTCTAAAACAGGAATAGGTGCCTTAAGTAGAATCGCTTACATTTTAATGCGTACTTCCTGCTTTACGCGTGAATGGATCGAGTACAAGAAGTTCCTAACCGACCTTTCGAGAGTAGAAGCTCAGACATTTCCATTGAGGGCTCATGATTCAGACGGCGAACTGTCATAACACTCAAGTGTGATTCAGCAAGAAGCAGGCCCCGCTGTGCAAGGGCCATGCTGAGCAAAGACGAAAAGTAGAAATAGTGTAATAAGACTTTCTTTTTTTTAACGAAAGCAGCCAAAGCCAGATGGAAAGTGTTCTCTGTAACACGTCTGAGACGAGGACAACGTGGGAGAGATGGTACAAACACAAAAACACTGATTAGATCAGGGGAAAAGTCTCAGCGGAGCGTCGGCACAACTTTTATTCATGCCACAATTCATCCAACACATGCTCGCTACATCAAAAACATCTCCTAAATGTTTAAAACTTTAATTCTGATGATTGTAGAGTCAATAATATCAATAAAGGTTTTTTTTAGCTGATGATATCAGACTGCTCTTCTTCCTCCCCACATCTGCCATTGAGCTGGTCTGAAATCTGATCTCCTGTTTGTTGTATTCCATTCGGCACAGCCCATAAGCTGCCATCACTGCTAAAATGTTGTCCATATAAATCAATAGTTGACATCCTGCCAGACAGGCAGCCGAGGAACGCCAGCTCGAGACGGAATATGAGGAAGGAAAACACGGAGCTGGAGAAGATAGGACTCAAAGGAAAAACTGATACAAAAGCGTGAGACAGATTTATCAGAGAATAAAAGGTCACAATGGAAGAAAAATCAAAAATAGATAAACATTCAGATGATTTGAGGCGATGCAGAGAATAAACATTTAATTCTGTATCACTATATAAGATCAAATTTGCACTAATTTACCAAACAGCTGATGCCAGTTGTAAAACCAGCTGTTCTAAGCATGCCGCGCGGCTCTCAGGACATTACTCTTCCTTTGAAGCAACAACAGGGTTTGTTTTAAAGTTGACTGCCAGCGGTTGATGAAGGCTGCTTTGGCCATGGGCCAGCTGGCTTTTACTGACACTACTGAGGTCTGTTTTAGCAGAATATGGCTCAAAAGGTCTCACTTGAGGGTTTTGATGCATTTGTGTGTCTTATTAATTCCATGGTTACACAGACAATGCAGAATGCCATAAAACATCACCTAAATCAAATGGAGAGTTTTGGATTATTAGCTGAACTTCAGAAGATGACTAAGAGAGAAGTAACTCTGTGCACCTAGGTGACATAACAAGTTCTCTTTTTTAAAAATGGGTTCGACTAGTAGATCCACCTGTCAAACAAACAGATCAATCAGCAGTGAGGTTGTTTTACAAAGCCAGACCTCCCGTTTCAATTAAATATTAATGGTTGCTGGACATAAGCAGGACAGCTCACAAATCCAGCAGCATTTGTAGCATAACTTCAATGTTCTCTTTAACCTCTCTAAATGCACCAGCTGTAAACAACTGAAGGATTTGTAAAAATGTGAGCCGTCTGGTTTTTGTGCACAAATGCTGTAAAAGGGACACATCATGCAGCACCGTGATCCGGCAAAGAGTCCACCAGCTGCACATGTTACATGAATGCGTGCAAGCATGCACAGGTGCTGCTTTGCCTTGCAAAATGTTAAATCACAAATTAGCAGGAAGTTCTTGGTGGTTGAGCTGATTGGAAGTCAAGCAAAATCCTCTCAGGTCCAAGATTTTGTGACTAGGTGTTCGTAGGACCACGAATCACTTGTTATTTACACAAAGCTGCAGAGGTTAATAACGCTGATGTGTTATGACAACCTCTGCAAACAATAAGTAAACTATAGTAGATAACACGAGCCTAATATAGCCTGTCGATCCACTCTGGCTGAGTGACACAACGCTGATGTCACTCAGAACAACACACCCAAACTGGCATCAAGTCAGGCATAGCTGGAATAATTAGTCAGAAAATAAGCTTCCCTTTTATTCTTTAAAGAATTACTTTGATAGCAAAAATGTGGGGTTAATGTTCTGTATTTTTACCACAAGGGCCAACTCTCAAACACAAAAATCCCTTTTTGAATGAGGCGTAACTTCAGTGCTTCATAGGAATCACCAAATTTTATAAAACAGGGTGTCAGCAAGTCTGGTGCACATTACGCAACAGAAGGCTATTTAGGAGAGCCCACACAGTGATCTGCTCATAGCGTTAGCGTTCATTGCACTAAATGTTGCTGCTTTGATCCTCTCAAGTCCTCCTGTCTACATCGTGTGACTGAATGTGAGCTATGCAGAACGTGAAATGAGGAAATGCTGCACCAGAAAAACAATCCCCAGTCTCAGGATTACTCAGACAGGGGATATGTTACAACAATGGGAATAAAAACCCAAATCAACACTGCTGTGAGTTAAAATGCATCAAAAGCTCGTTAAATATTTTCCTTTGAGGGATCTTGACAGCAACCTCTTGGTGACAGGTGAAGATCAGCATGTGAAAAAAGCAAAACATAAACCCAGCGTAAAGACAGATCTGCTTAGAGGGAAGTGAGCCTTGTTAGATCTGGAGAGAACTCACCGGCATGTTCCATGATTTGAGCTGAGGAATATGATCTGGAGCTGATCCCTGCCTCTTCCCGACACACGACCTCTCTGCCTCCCTCCCTCCCTCCACTAAATCACCCTACTGTCTCTCTTCTGCTGTCCTGTCCCTCCCCCGTCCCTCTGCCTCTCTGCACTTCCTTCATCTCTCTTCTTTCCCTCCCACACTGTCTGCTCACCCCTCCCTTCCATCCACTCGCTCAAATAAAGAGCATTAAAAGTTAATGTTTGTTTCCATCTCAGGTCCTTCTCCGTCCTGATCCCAGTCTCATCCTGCATTTGTCTCCATCTCCATGACTGTCAAGGTTTTTCCAACTTCCTCTGGCTCCACTCTGATCCATTTTAATGCCCCCCCCCCCCCATGAAGTCCCACGGTGACATAGAAGATGAGGAGAAATGCTCAATTTAGGGAAGATGGAAGTGGAGGTGCATAACCTCAAAATTAGGATAAACTGGCAATGTTTTTCTAAATAAAATTTAAAAAAAGCTTTATTGCCACAAAATTATTATTATTATTTTCAGTTTTGGGTTGAATTAAACAGGTACAATGTTTAATTCACAATTTCTTATATTGAAGAGCAAGTCGCCTCTAAATAAATTTCTTTTCTGATAAACTATATAAATGTGTGTCTAATCATGCTGCAGACACGTGTTGTCAATAGTTTTGCACTTAAGTGCATTTTAGTTAAAATTGTAATTTTCTGCCTAAAACTGGCAGTGTTGTGCCGTTGTCAGGTAAAAACTCTGCACTGCATCTGAATTTAAATCTGCCATCGCTATTGGCTAAGAGGTGCCTTAGAACATTAGCTGGTACCATATGATGTCACAATGTCATTGTGAGCCTGTATGTGTGTGTATTTGTTAGTGGCTCTGCCCTCTCGGTCTGCTAGGCAACAGCATTTGTTGCATTTTTCTAACAGGAAGTGGGAGCGGAGTAATACTCTGGTAGGGGTTGACTTGCTCTTTAAAGAGCAAGTCACCCCCAAATAAACTTTTTTTTTGCTGATGCTGCAATTTTTAATTCACAATTTCTTATATTGAACAGCAAGTCGCCTCCAAATCAATTTCTTTTCTGATAAACTATATAAATGTGTGTCTAATCGTGCTGCAGACACGTGTAGTCAATAATTTGGCACTTCAGTTCATCTTAGTTAAAATTTAATTATTCTCCCTAAAACTGGCAGTGTTGTGCCGTTGTCAGGTGAAAACTCTACACTGTATTTTAATTTAAATCTGCCACCGCTATTGGCTAAGAGGTATGCTATGATGTAAACTGGTACATTATGATGTCACAATGCTGTCGTGTGTGTGTGTATTTGTTAGCAGCTCCGCCTTCACGGTCTGCCAGGCAACAGCATTTGTTGCATTTTTCAAACATGAAATGGGAGTGGAGTTAGAATCTGGTAGGGGTTGACTTGCTCGGTCTTTCAAACAAAATAAAAAAGTAGCAAGACACTATTTCATTTACAGCCTACAGTAGATGTTTTACAAATATGCTTTTAAAGAGAGTTAGATATAAAATATATATATATGTATTTTTAAGCCTAATTAAACAAAATTGTCAAATATTCTTGACTGAATTAGAAAACAATCTAATTTCTGTGATAATTTTTCATATTGAGTAACACAATTTAATGTAATGGGATTTTTAACAGGATTTTTTACATTACAAAATGTTTAAACTGGATTTGATGACTTACATAAAATGATTTAAAAAAAATAAATTTTAAATATAAAAGTTGTCTGTCATACTATTTTGAACATTTGAAAGCAAAAGAAGGCACAATATATGATAAAATATCACCAACAGCACTACTGAGACGTTATTCTCTTAAATATCAGTCATTTTCGTCAACAGGATAATTTATGTATATCAGAAATGAAATGGTCTGTTTCAGTGAAGCTATGCCTGTGCCCACTTGGAGAATAACGTGCCAATAGTGGCAAGTCAAAGACCTTTGAATTTGGTCATTTCCAAGCACCTCACATGGAAAACAAAGTAAAAAAAAAAAAGATTAAGCCTTATACTCTAAACAGTTGAAAACATAATACTAGCAAGTGTAGTATAAATAAATAAAAAAACGTACTGAGTCGAACCGGCGATAAAACAGTGTGCCCGCCAGCTACTCTAACCACTAGACTATCAAGTTTGTTTTAAAACTTTAGCCATACACATATGCTGTGCTGGCCATCGTGTGCATCTTTGTGGACAGGATGCATAGTTTTTGCGGTGGTGTTTTGTCACCAGTGCAGAAACAATTTTTCAGAATATCCACTCTGGTACTGGTGGAGGTTTAAAGCAGTCATCTGTGACATAAAGGCCACATTCTCACCTGCAGCATGAAATCAACCGCTCTATACTTGCAACTTGGAGAAAGTGGGCGTTAGTGACATACTTCCTGGACAGGCGAGTTTCGGGTATGAGACTAGGTGGAGGAGCAATGCCTGATGACACACTTGGGCTAATTTGTCCCATCTGCAGGCTTCAACAAATTAAAGCTGAGACAGGAAAATTCATAAATGCAGCCAAAAACAGGTTTGGGTGTATTTCTCATGAGGAAATGACAAATCCACGTGGTAAAAAGGTCCAAAATATCAAGTTCTAACAATATGGAACATTTGTGGTCTTGAGTTTTATTTTATCTTATGAGTTCTTTATATTATAGATTTAAACTATAAATAGTTAGGGATCAAATCCACAAATATAATTTCCTTTTAATTAAAAAAAAGAAAATTATCTTTTGACTGTAACCATCACCCCAATCTGGATTTGGCAAGACTTCATTTGCTGGAAGCTGTTAGTTTGATCCATCCATCCATCCAGTGGCGGATTTAGCAATTTAGGGGCTCAAGGCGAACACAGACATGGGATGGGGCCCCTTTCACTAAATTTTCGGCAATCTTACCTTTAACTGGATTTGCGAAACTCTCCACTCTTCTGACATGAGTTATTTTCCCTTTTTATTAGTCCTCTTTTTTCCTGTATTTCTCTCCCTTTGAGCGCTTTCAATATTTGCTCTGCTTTCTTCTTCCTGTCAGTGCTCATGTGCTTTTGCCTTTGTTTTTTTTTTCTATTTTCCATTTTGGTCTATGTTTTCCTCCCTTTAAACATTTTCCATTGACTTTCCTTTCTGCTTCCTTTTGATGTTTATATAGAAAAACGACGTCACTTTCAGAAGTGAAAATAAAAGCTTTTATGAAGCAAGCTGCTTCTTTCTTATTGGAGCCACTAGGATAACTCAGTTTCATGCTTAATGTTTTGACTATCGCTTTGAGTTTGTTAAGAATGCTCCCGCCTCTCTTCTTCTTTTTCTGCTTTCTCTTCTTCTTCTTCTTCTTCTTCTTCTTCTTCTTCTTCTTCTTCTTCTTTTTCTGCTTCTTCTTCTTCTTTTTCTGCTTCTTCTTCTGCTTCTTCTTCTTTTTCTGCTTCTTCTTCTGCTTCTTCTGCTTCTTCTTCTTTTTCTGCCTCTTCTTCTTCTTTTTCTGCTTCTTCTTCTTCTTTTTCTGCTTCTTCTTCTTTTTCTGCTTTCGCTTCTTCTTTTTCTGCTTTCGCTTCTTCTTTTCTGCTTACTCTTCTTCTTTTTCTGCTTACTCTTCTTCTTTTTCTGCTTATTCTTCTTCTTTTTCTCCTCCTTCTTCTTCTTTTTCTCCTTCTTCTCTTTCTCCTTCTTTTTTCCTCCTTCTTCTTCTTCTGCTTTCTCCTTCTTCTTCTTCTTTTTCCTCCTTCTTCTTCTGCTTTCTCCTTCTTCTTCTGCTGCTTTCTTCTTCTTCTTCTTCTGCTTTCTCCTTCTTCTTCTTCTTCTTCTGCTTTCTCCTTCTGCTTCTTCTTCTTCTTCTGCTTTCTCCTTCTTCTGCTTTCTCCTTCTGCGTCTTCTTCTTCTGCTTTCTCCTTCTGCTTCTTCTTCTTCTGCTTTCTCCTTCTGCTTCTTCTTCTTCTTCTGCTTTCTCCTTCTGCTTCTTCTTCTTCTGCTTTCTCCTTCTTCTTCTGCTTTCTGCTTTCTCCTTCTTCTGCTTTCTCGTTCTTCTGCTTTCTTCTGCTTTTTTCTGCTTTCTTCTGCTTTGTCCTTCTTTTACTTTCTGCTTTCTCCTTCTTCTCATTTCTCCTTCTTCTGCTTTCTCCTTCTTCTCCTTTCTCCTTCTTCTGCTTTCTCCTTCTTCTGCTTTCTCCTTCTTCTGCTTTCTCCTTCTTCTGCTTTCTGCTTTCTCCTTCTTCTCCTTTCTCCTTTTTCTGCTTTCTTCTTCTTCTGCTTTCTCCTTCTTCTGCTTTCTTCTGCTTTCTCCTTCTTCTGCTTTCTTATTCTTCTGCTTTCTTCTTCTTCTGCTTTCTCCTTCTTCTGCTTTCTCCTCCTTCTCCTTCTTCTTCTTCTTCTGCTTTCTCCTTCTCCTTCTTCTGCTTTCTCCTTCACCTTCTCCTTCCTCCTTCTCCTTCTTCTGCTTTCTTCTTCTCTTTCTCCTTCTTCTGCTTTCTCCTTCTCCTTCTTCTGCTTTCTCCTTCTTCTGCTTTCTCCTTCTCCTTCTGCTTTCTCCTTCTCCTTCTGCTTTCTCCTTCTCCTTCTCCTTCTTCTTCTGCTTTCTCCTTCTCCTTCTTCTTCTTCTTTCTTCTTCTTCTTCTTCTTCTTCTGCTTTCTCCTTCTTCTGCTTTCTCCTTCTCCTTCTCCTTGTTCTTCTGCTTTCTCCTTCTTCTGCTTTCTCCTTCTCCTTCCTCCTTCTCCTTCTTCTGCTTTCTCCTTCTCCTTCTTCTGCTTTCTCCTTCTTCTGATTTCTCCTTCTTCTGCTTTCTCCTCTCCTTCTCCTTCTTCTTCTGCTTTCTGCTTCTTCTGCTTTCTCCTTCTCCTTCTTCTTCAGCTTTCTCCTTCTCCTTCTTCTGCTTTCTCCTTCTTGTGCTTTCTCCTTCTCCTTCTTCTTCTGCTTTCTCCTTCTCCTTCTTCTTAGGCTTTCTCCTTCTTCTGCTTTCTCCTTCTCTTTTTCCTTCTCCTGCTTTCTCCTTCTGCTTTCTCCTTCTACTGTTTTCTCCTTCTCCTGCCTTCTCCTTCTCCTTCTCCTGCTTTCTCCTTCTTTCTCTTTCTCCTTCTCCTTCTCCTTCTACTGCTTTCTCTTTCTCCTTCTCCTTCTCCTTCTTCTGCTTTCTCCTTCTTCTTCTGCTTTCTCCTTCTTCTGCTTCCTCCTTCTGCTTTCTCCTTCTCCTGCTTTCTCCTTCTGCTTTCTCCTTCTACTGCTTTCTCCTTTTCCTGCCTTCTCCTTCTCCTTCTTCTGCTTTCTCCTTCTTTCTCTTTCTCCTTCTCCTTCTACTGCTTTCTCTTTCTCCTTCTCCTTCTTCTGCTTTCTCCTTCTCCTTCTCCTTCTTCTGCTTTCTCCTTCTCCTTCTCCTGCTTTCTCCTTCTCCTTCTCCTTCTTCTGCTTTCTCCTTCTTCTGCTTTCTTCTGCTTTCTCCTTCTCCTTCTTCTGCTTTCTTCTGCTTTCTCTTTCTTCCGCTTTCTTCTGCCTTCTCCTTCTTCTTCTTCTGCCGTCTCCTTCTTCTTCTTCTGCCATCTCCTTCTTCTGCCTTCTCCTTCTTCTTCTTCTGCTTTCTTCTGCCTTCTCCTTCTTCTTCTTCTGCCTTCTCCTTCTTCTGCTTTCTCCTTCTTCTGCTTCCTCCTTCTGCTTTCTCCTTCTCCTGCTTTCTCCTTCTGCTTTCTCCTTCTACTGCTTTCTCCTTCTCCTGCCTTCTCCTTCTCCTTCTTCTGCTTTCTCCTTCTTTCTCTTTCTCCTTCTCCTTCTACTGCTTTCTCTTTCTCCTTCTCCTTCTTCTGCTTTCTCCTTCTCCTTCTTCTGCTTTCTCCTTCTCCTTCTCCTGCTTTCTCCTTCTCCTTCTCCTTCTTCTGCTTTCTTCTGCTTTCTCCTTCTCCTTCTTCTGCTTTCTCTTTCTTCCGCTTTCTTCTGCCTTCTCCTTCTTCTTCTTCTGCCGTCTCCTTCTTCTTCTTCTGCCATCTCCTTCTTCTGCCTTCTCCTTCTTCTTCTTCTGCTTTCTTCTGCCTTCTCCTTCTTCTTCTTCTGCCATCTCCTTCTTCTGCCTTCTCCTTCTTCTTCTTCTGCTTTCTTCTGCCTTCTCCTTCTTCTGCTTTCTTCTGCTTTCTCCTTCTTCTGCTTTCTTCTGCCTTCTCCTTCTTCTGCTTTCTTCTGCCTTCTTCTTCTGCTTTCTTCTGCCTTCTCCTGCTTTCTCCTTTCTCCTTCTTCTGCTTTCTCGTTCTTCTGCTTTCTTCTGCTTTCTCCTTCTTCTGCTTTTTTCTGCTTTCTACTGCTTTGTCCTTCTTCTGCTTTCTGCTTTCTCCTTCTTCTCATTTCTCCTTCTTCTGCTTTCTCCTTCTTCTCCTTTCTCCTTCTTCTGCTTTCTCCTTATTCTGCTTTCTTCTGCTTTCTCCTTCTTCTGCTTTCTTCTGCTTTCTCCTTCTTCTGCTTTCTCCTTCTTCTGCTTTCTCCTTCTTCTGCTTTCTTATTCTTCTGCTTTCTCCTTCTTCTGCTTTCTCCTTCTTCTTCTTCTCCTCCTTCTTCTTCTGCTTTCTCCTTCTGCTTTCTCCTTCTCCTTCTTCTGCTTTCTCCTTCTCCTTCTCCTTCCTCCTTCTCATTCTTCTGCTTTCTTCTTCTCCTTCTCCTTCTTCTGCTTTCTCCTTCTCCTTCTCCTTCTTCTTCTTTCTCCTTCTTCTGCTTTCTCCTTCTCCTTCTTCTGCTTTCTCCTTCTCCTTCTTCTGCTTTCTCATTCTCCTTCTTCTTCTGCTTTCTCCTTCTCCTTCTTCTTCTGCTTTCTCCTTCTCCTTCTACTTTCTCCTTCTTCTGCTTTCTTCTTCTTCTTCTGCTTTCTCCTTCTTCTGCTTTCTCCTTCTCCTTCTCCTTGTTCTTCTGCTTTCTCCTTCTTCTGCTTTCTCCTTCTCCTTCCTCCTTCTCCTTCTTCTGCTTTCTCCTTCTCCTTCTTCTGCTTTCTCCTTCTTCTGATTTCTCCTTCTCCTTCTTCTTCTGCTTTCTGTTTCTTCTGCTTTCTCCTTCTCCTTCTTCTTCTGCTTTCTCATTCTCCTTCTTCTGCTTTCTCCTTCTTGTGCTTTCTCCTTCTCCTTCTCCTTCTTCTTCTGCTTTCTCCTTCTTCTGCTTTCTCCTTCTTCTGCTTTCTGTCAGGGTGCGCTGGTGAGTGGAGCGGAGGTGAGGATCCAAATGCAGGGGAGAAAGCAGGCAGGCAGACAAACTGGACAACTGAAAGGGTTTTAATGATTCACGCACGCAGGACATGGAAACAATGAAGCAACAAGAGACAAAGGACTGGAGGGGTTTAAATACAGGAGGGCTGGGAGCCTGGGTGATTGGGAAACAAGAGGCAGGTGGGAGCAATCAACAGGGACACAGGATGAACCAAATGGAGAGACAGGACAGGGTGTGACAGTACCCCCCCCCCCCCCCCCCTCAAAGGGCGGCTTCCAGAAGCCCACAGGAACACAGAACAGGGCCGGAGGAGGGGGACCCGGATGGAGGGCCGAGAGGGACAGAGGGCCCGATGATCAGGAGGCAGGAACCAGCAGAGTCCGGGGGCCTGCACCCAGGGCAGAGGAGGCCATAACGACGACAGGCTCTTGGGGGCCTGCGCCTGGGGCAGAGGAGGAGGTGACAACGGGCACTTGGGGGCCTGCGCCTGGGGCAGAGGAGGAGGCGACGGCGGGCTCTTGGGAGCCTGCGCCTGGGGCAGAGGAGGAGGCGATGACGGGCTCCTGGGGGCCGGCGTCTATGGCAGAGGAGCTCTGTAGACTGGGCCGGGGACAGAGTCTCTGCAGGCTGGGCCGGGGACATAGTCTCTGCAGGCTGGGCCGGGGACAAAGACCCTTGGACGTGCTGGACCGGAGACTCGTAGAAGAGCTGGACCAGATACGGTATGACCTCCAGAACCACCGTTGGCACTGGAGACGGTTGAGACGTCGGACTAGAGGGAGCGCCGACCTCTGGACAGGAGAGAGCGCCGACCTCTGGACAGGAGAGAGCGCCGACATCTGGACAGGAGAGAGCGCCGACCTCTAGACAGGAGAGAGCGTTGACCTCTGGACAGGAGAGAGCATCCTCAGATGAGGCAACTTCAGACGAGCCGACTTCGGAGGAGGAGGTGACGTTATCGGACGGGCCGACTTCAGAGGCGATGTCATCGGACGAGCCGACTTCAGAGGCGGCGACTTCAGAGGCGACGTCGTCAGACGAGCAGACTTGGGAGGCGACGTCGTCAGACGAGCAGACTTGGGAGGCGACGTCGTCAGACCAGCAGACTTGGGAGGCGACGTCGTCAGACCAGCAGACTTGGGAGGCGACGTCGTCAGACCAGCAGACTTGGGAGGCGACGTCGTCAGACCAGCAGAATTGGGAGGCAACGTCGTCAGACCAGCAGACTTGGGAGGCGACGTCGTCAGACCAGCAGACTTGGGAGGCGACGTCGTCGGACCAGCAGACTTGGGAGGCGGCGACGTCGTCAGGCGAGCAGACTTGGGAGGCAGTGACGTCGTCAGGCGAGCAGACTTGGGAGGCGGCGACGTCGTCAGGTGAGCAGACTTGGGTGGCGGCGACGTCGTCAGACGAGCCGACGTCATCAGAGGAGGCGGCAACGTTGTCAGACGAGCCGACGTCATCAGAGGAGGCGGCGACGTCGTCAGACGAGCCGACTTCGGGGACGTCATCAAGGGCGTCGACTTCTGGACAGGAACGGGCGTCGACTTCTGGACAGGAACGGGCGTCGACTTCTGGACAGGAACGGGCGTCGACTTCTGGACAGGAACCGGCGTCGACTTCAGGACAGACACGGGCGTCGACTTCAGGACAGACACGGGCGTCGACTTCAGGACAGGAACGGGCGTCGACTTCAGGACAGGAACGGGTGTCGACTTCAGGACAGGAACGAGCGTCGACTTCCATCGACTTCAGGTCCGGGGGCGTCGGCTTCGGGTCCGGAGGCGTCGACTTCTGGTCCGGAACCAGAACCATCTGCTTCGGGGTCAGAACCGTCTGCTTCTGGGCCGGAACCGGAACCGTCTGCTTCGACGCCCGAACCTTCTGCTTCTGGGCTGGAACCGGAACCGTCTTCTTCGGGGCCCGAACCTTCTGCTTCTGGGCCGGGACCGCCTGCTTCCGGACCGGTATCATCAGCTTCTGGGCTGGAGGCAGAGCTGCTGCAGGAGGAGCTGCCTGGCCAGGCTGGACCAGATGCGGTGCGACCTCCGGGACCTCCGCTGGACCTGGATGCGGAGCGTCCACCGGGACCACTGCTGGAGCTGGCTGCGACAGAGCAGGTGGTGCTGAGAACGGTGAAAGCAGGGAGGACAGACCGTCCAGCTGACGCTCCTTAAGGCTGAGGGTCCAATGGAGCTGGGACAGCTTAGCCCGGAGATCGGCGAGCTCCGCTGGGTGAACACCGGGCTCGCTCGTCTGGTCCTGAGATGAGGAGGATAGAGCGTCCAGGCGGGATTCCTGGAAGCTGATGAGCTTGCGGAACCGGCCAAGCTCCGCCTGGAGACTGACGAGCTCAGTCAGCTGGGCTGCGGCCAACGCTCCTCCCTCAGCAGATGACGGAGGCGCCGATTGGGTCGGAGCCGGAACTGCTGGTCTGGCCGGGGGCTTGTCCAAACTGCTGTGCAGAGCAGGGGCAGCGGCGGGCACACAGCTCCATCCCGGTACACAGGACTGCGGGGCAGCCCGGCGTCTCTCCCCACGCCGTGGACCAACGCCGGGGGAGCACACAGCCAGACGGGTGCCCACGTAACTGGAGGGATCCGAACGCGTCTCTCGATCCGGTCTCTCATCAGGCGCTGGGAGGGTGGAGAGGAAGGCCGAGGGTGCACGCTGGCGCCGTCGTCCGCGGGGAGGCGGAGCTGGAACTGGAGCTGGAGAAGCCGGGTGGTGGCTTGGAGCGAGCCACTGGAGCAGGTACTCCCTCGGGAGAATCTCCCCGCTGGGTCCTTCAACTGGTTGCTTCATTCTGTCAGGGTGCGCTGGTGAGTGGAGCGGAGGTGAGGATCCAAATGCAGGGGAGAAAGCAGGCAGGCAGACAAACTGGACAACTGAAAGGGTTTTAATGATTCACGCACGCAGGACATGGAAACAATAAAGCAACAAGAGACAATGGACTGGAGGGGTTTAAATACAGGAGGGCTGGGAGCTTGGGTGATTGGGAAACAAGAGGCAGGTGGGAGCAATCAACAGGGACACAGGCTGAACCAAATGGAGAGACAGGACAGGGTGTGACACTTTCTCCTTCTCCTGCTTTCTCCTTCTGCTTTCTCCTTCTACTGCTTTCTCCTTCTCCTGCTTTCTCCTTCTCCTTCTCCTTCTTCTGCTTTCTCCTTCTCCCTCTTTCTCTTTCTACTTCTCCTTCTCCTTCTACTGCTTTCTCTTTCTCCTTCTCCTTCTCCTTCTTCTGCTTTCTCCTTCTCCTTCTCCTTCTCCTGCTTTCTTCTTCTCCTTCTTCTGCTTTCTTCTGCTTTCTCCTTCTCCATCTTCTGCTTTCTTCTGCTTTCTCTTTCTTCCGCTTTCATCTGCCTTCTCCTTATTCTGCTTTCTTCTGCCTTCTCCTTCTTCAGCCTTCTCCTTCTTCTTATTCTGCCGTCTCCTTCTTCTTCTTCTGCCGTCTCCTTCTTCTGCCTTCTTCTTCTTCTTCTTCTTCTTCTTCTGCTTTCTTCTGCCTTCTCCTTCTTCTTCTGCTTTCTTCTGCCTTCTCCTTCTTCTGCTTTCTTCTGCCTTCTCCTTCTTTTGCTTTCTTCTGCCTTCTCCTTCTTCTGCTTTCTTCTAGCTTCTCCTTTTCCTGCTTTCTCCTTCTTCTCCTTCTTCTGCTTTCTTCTGCCTTCTCCTTCTTCTGCTTTCTTCTGCCTTCTCCTTCTTCTGCTTTCTTCTGCCTTCTCCTTCTTCTGCTTTCTTCTGCCTTCTCCTTCTTCTGCTTTCTTCTGCCTTCTGCTTCTTTTCCTTCTTCTGCCTTCTTCTGCCTTCTCCTTCTTCTGCTTTCTTCTGCCTTCTCCTTCTTCTGCTTTCTTCTGCCTTATCCTTCTTCTTCTTCTGCTTTCTTCTGCCTTCTCCTTCTCCTTCTTCTTCTTCTTCTTCTTCTTCTGCTTTCTTTTGCTTTATCATTTTTCTTCTTCTGCCTTCTCCTTCTTCTGCTTTCTTCTGCCTTCTCCTTCTTCTTCTTCTGCCTTCTCCTTCTTCTGCTTTCTTCTGCCTTCTCCTTCTTCTGCTTTCTTCTGCCTTCTCCTTCTTCTGCTTTCTTCTGCCTTCTCCTTTCTTCTGCCTTCTCCTTCTTCTTCTGCCTTCTCCTTCTTCTTCTTCTGCCATCTCCTTCTTCTTCTTCTGCCATCTCCTTCTTCTGCCTTCTCCTTCTTCTTCTTCTTCTTCTTTCTTCTGCCTTCTTCTTCTTCTTCTTCTGCTTTCTTCTGCCTTCTCCTTCTTCTTCTTCTTCTGCCTTCTCCTTCTGCTTTCTTCTGCCTTCTGCTTCTTCTTCTTCTGCCTTCTACTTCTTCTGCTTTCTTCTGCCTTCTCCTTCTTCTGCTGTCTTCTGCCTTCTCCTTCTTCTTCTTCTGCCTTCTCCTTCTTCTGCTTTCTTCTGCCTTCTCCTTCTGCTTTCTTCTGCTTTCTTCTTCTTCTTCTTCTTCTTCTGCCTTCTCCATCTTCTGCTTCTTCTGCCTTCTCCTTCTTCTGCTTTCTTCTGCCTTCTCCTTCTCCTTCTTCTGCTTTCTTCTGCCTTCTCCTTCTTCTGCTTTCTTCTGCCTTCTCCTTCTTCTTCTTCTTCTTCTTCTGCCTTCTCCTTCTGCTTCTGCCTTCTCCTTCTTCTGACTTCTCCTTCTTCTTCTGCCTTCTCCTTCTTCTTCTTCTGCCTTCTCCTTCTTCTTCATTCTCCTTCTTCTGCTTTCTTCTGCCTTCTCCTTCTTCTGCTGTCTTCTGCCTTCTCCTTCTTCTTCTTCTTCTGCCTTCTCCTTCTTCTGCTTTCTTCTGTCTTCTCCTTCTTCTGCTTTCTTCTGCCTTCTCCTTCTCCTTCTTCTGCCTTCTCCTTCTTTTTCTTCTGCCTTCTCCTTCTTCTGCTTTCTTCTGCCTTCTCCTTCTTCTGCCTTCTTCTTCTTCTGCCTTCTCCTTCTGCCTTCTCCTTCTTCTGCTTTCTTCTGCCTTCTCCTTCTTCTGCTTTCTTCTGCCTTCTCCTTCTTCTTCTTCTGCCTTCTCCTTCTTCTGCTTTCTTCTGCCTTCTTCTTCTTCTGCCTTCTCCTTCTTCTATCTTCTCCTTCTTCTGCCTTCTCCTTCTTCTTCTTCTTCTGCCTTCTTCTTCTTCTTCTTGTGCTTTCTTCTGCCTTCTCCTTCTTCTGCCTTCTTCTTCTCCTTCCTTCTTCTTCTGCTTTCTTCTGCCTTCTCCTTCTTCTGCTTCTTCTGCCTTCTTCTTCTTCGCCTTCTTCTTCTCCTTCTTCTTCCTCTTCTTCCTTCTCCTTCTTCTTCTTCTTCTTCTGCCTTCTCCCTCTTCTTCTTCCTTCTCCTTCTTCTTCTTCTTCTTCTTCCTTCTGCTTCTTATGCCTTCTCCTTCTTCTGCTTTCTTCTGCCTTCTCCTTCTTCTGCTTTCTTCTGCCATCTCCTTCTGCTTTCTTTTGTCTTCTCCTTCTTCTGCCTTCTGCCTTCTCCTTCTTCTGCCTTCTGCCTTCTCCTTCTTCTGTTTTCTTCTGCCTTCTCCTTCTTCTGCTTTCTTCTGCCTTCTCCTTCTTCTGCTTTCTTCTGCCTTCTCCTTCTTCTGTTTCTTTTGCCTTCTGCTTCTTCTGCCTTCTGATTCTTCTGCCTTCTCCTTCTTCTGCTTCTTTTGCCTTCTCCTTCTTCTGCTTCTTCTGCCTTCTCCTTCTTCTGCCTTCTCCTTCTTCTGCCTTTTTCTGCCTTCTCCATCTTCTGCTTCTTCTGCCTTCTCCTTTTTCTGCTTCTTCTGCCTTCTCCTTCTTCTGCTTCTTCTGCCTTCTCCTTCTTCTGCCTTCTTTTGTATTCTCCTTCTTCTGCTTCTTCTGCCTTCTCCTTCTTCTGCTTTCTTCTGCCTTCTCCTTCTTCTGCTCTCTTCTGCCTTCTCCTTCTTCTACTTTCTTCTGCCTTCTCCTTCGTCAGCCTTCTCCTTCTTCTGCTTTCTTCTGCCTTCTCCTGCCTTCTCCTTCTGCTTTCTTCTGCCTTCTCCTTCTTCTACTTTCTTCTGCCTTCTGCTTCTTCTGCTTTCTTCAGCCTTCTCCTTCTTCTGCTTTCTTCTGCCTTCTCCTTCTTCTGCTTTCTTCTGCCTTCTCATTTTTTTGCTTCTTCTGCCTTCTCCTTCTTCTGCTTTCTTCTGCCTTCTCCTTCTTCTGCTTTCTGCTGCATTCTCCTTCTTCTGCTTTCTTCTGCCTTCTCCTTCTTCTGCTTTCTTCTGCCTTCTCCTTCTTCTGCTTCTTCTGCCTTCTCCTTCTTCTGCTTTTTCTGCCTTCTCCTTCTTCTGCCTTCTTCTGCCTTCTCCTGCCTTCTCCTTCTTCTGCCTTCTCCTTCTGCTTTCTTCTGCCTTCTCCTTCTTCTTCTTCTGCCTTCTCCTTCTTCTGCTTTCTTCTGCCTTCTTCTTCTTCTGCCTTCTCCTTTTTCTATCTTCTCCTTCTTCTTCTTCTTCTTCTTCTTCTGCTTCTTCTGCCTTCTCCTTCTTTTTCTTCTGCCTTCTCCTTCTTCTGCTTTCTTCTGCCTTCTCCTTCTTCTGCCTTCTTCTTCTTCTGCCTTCTCCTTCTTCTGCTTTCTTCTTCCTTCTCCTTCTTCTTCTTCTGCCTTCTCCTTCTTCTGCTTTCTTCTGCCTTCTTCTTCTTCTGCCTTCTCCTTCTTCTATCTTCTCCTTCTTCTGCCTTCTCCTTCTTCTTCTTCTTCTTCTTCTGCCTTCTTCTTCTTCTTCTTGTGCTTTCTTCTGCCTTCTCCTTCTTCTGCCTTCTTCTTCTTCTTCCTTCTTCTTCTGCTTTCTTCTGCCTTCTCCTTCTTCTGCTTCTTCTGCCTTCTTCTTCTTCGCCTTCTTCTTCTCCTTCTTCTTCCTCTTCTTCCTTCTCCTTCTTCTTCTTCTTCTTCTTCTTCTGCCTTCTCCCTCTTCTTCTTCCTTCTCCTTCTTCTTCTTCTTCTTCTTCTTCTTCCTTCTGCTTCTTATGCCTTCTCCTTCTTCTGCTTTCTTCTGCCTTCTCCTTCTTCTGCTTTCTTCTTCCATCTCCTTCAGCTTTCTTTTGTCTTCTCCTTCTTCTGCCTTCTGCCTTCTCCTTCTTCTGTTTTCTTCTGCCTTCTCCTTCTTCTGCTTTCTTCTGCCTTCTCCTTCTTCTGCTTTCTTCTGCCTTCTCCTTCTTCTGTTTCTTTTGCCTTCTGCTTCTTCTGCCTTCTGATTCTTCTGCCTTCTCCTTCTTCTGCTTCTTCTGCCTTCTCCTTCTTCTGCTTCTTCTGCCTTCTCCTTCTTCTGCCTTTTTCTGCCTTCTCCATCTTCTGCTTCTTCTGCCTTCTCCTTCTTCTGCCTTCTGCCTTCTCCTTCTTCTGCCTTTTTCTGCCTTCTCCATCTTCTGCTTCTTTTGCCTTCTCCTTCTTCTGCTTCTTCTGCCTTCTCCTTCTTCTGCTTCTTCTGCCTTCTCCTTCTTCTGACTTTTTCTGCCTTCTCCATCTTCTGCTTCTTCTGCCTTCTCCTTTTTCTGCTTCTTCTGCCTTCTCCTTCTTCTGCTTCTTCTGCCTTCACCTTCTTCTGCCTTCTTTTGTATTCTCCTTCTTCTGTTTCTTCTGCCTTCTCCTTCTTCTGCTTTCTTCTGCCTTCTCCTTCTTCTGCTCTCTTCTGCCTTCTCCTTCTTTTGCTTTCTTCTGCCTTCTCCTTCGTCAGCCTTCTCCTTCTTCTGCTTTCTTCTGCCTTCTCCTTCTTCTGCCTTCACCTTCTGCTTTCTTCTGCCTTCTCCTTCTTCTGCTTTCTTCTGCCTTCTCCTTCTTCTGTTTTCTTCTGCCTTCTCCTTGTTCTGCCTTCCCCTTCTTCTGCATTCTCCTTCTTCTGCTTTCTTCTGCCTTCTTCTTCTGCTTTCTTCTGCCTTCTCCTTCTGCTTCTTTTGCCTTCTGCTTTTTCTGCCTTCTCCTTCTTCTGTTTCTTTTGCCTTCTGCTTCTTCTGCCTTCTCCTTCTTCTGCCTTCTTCTCCTTCTTCTGCCTTCTCCTTCTTCTACTTTCTTCTGCCTTCTGCTTCTTCTGCTTTCTTCAGCCTTCTCCTTCATCTGCTTTCTTCTGCCTTCTCCTTCTTCTGCTTTCTTCTGCCTTCTCATTTTTTTGCTTCTTCTGCCTTCTCCTTCTTCTGCTTCTTCTGCCTTCTCCTTCTTCTTCTGCCTTCTCCTTCTTCTGCTTTCTTCTGCCTTCTCCTTCTTCTGCTTTCTGCTGCATTCTCCTTCTTCTGCTTTCTTCTGCCTTCTCCTTCTTCTGCTTTCTTCTGCCTTCTCCTTCTTCTGCTTCTTCTGCCTTCTCCTTCTTCTGCTTTTTCTGCCTTCTCCTTCTTCTGCCTTCTTCTGCCTTCTCCTGCCTTCTCCTTCTTCTGCCTTCTCCTTCTGCTTTCTTCTGCCTTCTCCTTCTTCTTCTTCTGCCTTCTCCTTCTTCTGCTTTCTTCTGCCTTCTTCTTCTTCTGCCTTCTCCTTTTTCTATCTTCTCCTTCTTCTTCTTCTTCTTCTTCTGCCTTCTTCTTCTTCTTGTGCTTTCTTCTGCCTTCTCCTTCTTCTGCCTGCTCCTTCTTCTGCCTTCTCCTTCTTCTTCTGCCTTCTCCTTCTTCTGCTTCTTCTGCCTTCTCCTTCTTCTGCTTCTTTTGCCTTCTCCTTCTTCTGCTTCTTCTGCCTTCTCCTTCTTCTGCTTCTTCTGCCTTCTCCTTCTTCTGCCTTTTTCTGCCTTCTCCATCTTCTGCTTCTTCTGCCTTCTCCTTTTTCTGCTTCTTCTGCCTTCTCCTTCTTCTGCTTCTTCTGCCTTCTCCTTCTTCTGCCTTCTTTTGTATTCTCCTTCTTCTGCTTCTTCTGCCTTCTCCTTCTTCTGCTTTCTTCTGCCTTCTCCTTCTTCTGCTCTCTTCTGCCTTCTCCTTCTTCTACTTTCTTCTGCCTTCTCCTTCGTCAGCCTTCTCCTTCTTCTGCTTTCTTCTGCCTTCTCCTGCCTTCTCCTTCTGCTTTCTTCTGCCTTCTCCTTCTTCTACTTTCTTCTGCCTTCTGCTTCTTCTGCTTTCTTCAGCCTTCTCCTTCTTCTGCTTTCTTCTGCCTTCTCCTTCTTCTGCTTTCTTCTGCCTTCTCATTTTTTTGCTTCTTCTGCCTTCTCCTTCTTCTGCTTTCTTCTGCCTTCTCCTTCTTCTGCTTTCTGCTGCATTCTCCTTCTTCTGCTTTCTTCTGCCTTCTCCTTCTTCTGCTTTCTTCTGCCTTCTCCTTCTTCTGCTTCTTCTGCCTTCTCCTTCTTCTGCTTTTTCTGCCTTCTCCTTCTTCTGCCTTCTTCTGCCTTCTCCTGCCTTCTCCTTCTTCTGCCTTCTCCTTCTGCTTTCTTCTGCCTTCTCCTTCTTCTTCTTCTGCCTTCTCCTTCTTCTGCTTTCTTCTGCCTTCTTCTTCTTCTGCCTTCTCCTTTTTCTATCTTCTCCTTCTTCTCCTTCTTCTTCTTCTTCTTCTTCTTCTTCTTCTTCTGCTTCTTCTGCCTTCTCCTTCTTTTTCTTCTGCCTTCTCCTTCTTCTGCTTTCTTCTGCCTTCTCCTTCTTCTGCCTTCTTCTTCTTCTGCCTTCTCCTTCTTCTGCTTTCTTCTGCCTTCTCCTTCTTCTGCTTTCTTCTTCCTTCTCCTTCTTCTTCTTCTGCCTTCTCCTTCTTCTGCTTTCTTCTGCCTTCTTCTTCTTCTGCCTTCTCCTTCTTCTATCTTCTCCTTCTTCTGCCTTCTCCTTCTTCTTCTTCTTCTTCTTCTGCCTTCTTCTTCTTCTTCTTGTGCTTTCTTCTGCCTTCTCCTTCTTCTGTCTTCTTCTTCTTCTTCCTTCTTCTTCTGCTTTCTTCTGCCTTCTCCTTCTTCTGCTTCTTCTGCCTTCTTCTTCTTCGCCTTCTTCTTCTCCTTCTTCTTCCTCTTCTTCCTTCTCCTTCTTCTTCTTCTTCTTCTGCCTTCTCCCTCTTCTTCTTCCTTCTCCTTCTTCTTCTTCTTCCTTCTGCTTCTTATGCCTTCTCCTTCTTCTGCTTTCTTCTGCCTTCTCCTTCTTCTGCTTTCTTCTTCCATCTCCTTCAGCTTTCTTTTGTCTTCTCCTTCTTCTGCCTTCTGCCTTCTCCTTCTTCTGTTTTCTTCTGCCTTCTCCTTCTTCTGCTTTCTTCTGCCTTCTCCTTCTTCTGCTTTCTTCTGCCTTCTCCTTCTTCTGTTTCTTTTGCCTTCTGCTTCTTCTGCCTTCTGATTCTTCTGCCTTCTCCTTCTTCTGCTTCTTCTGCCTTCTCCTTCTTCTGCTTCTTCTGCCTTCTCCTTCTTCTGCCTTTTTCTGCCTTCTCCATCTTCTGCTTCTTCTGCCTTCTCCTTCTTCTGCCTTCTGCCTTCTCCTTCTTCTGCCTTTTTCTGCCTTCTCCATCTTCTGCTTCTTTTGCCTTCTCCTTCTTCTGCTTCTTCTGCCTTCTCCTTCTTCTGCTTCTTCTGCCTTCTCCTTCTTCTGCCTTTTTCTGCCTTCTCCATCTTCTGCTTCTTCTGCCTTCTCCTTTTTCTGCTTCTTCTGCCTTCTCCTTCTTCTGCTTCTTCTGCCTTCACCTTCTTCTGCCTTCTTTTGTATTCTCCTTCTTCTGTTTCTTCTGCCTTCTCCTTCTTCTGCTTTCTTCTGCCTTCTCCTTCTTCTGCTCTCTTCTGCCTTCTCCTTCTTTTGCTTTCTTCTGCCTTCTCCTTCGTCAGCCTTCTCCTTCTTCTGCTTTCTTCTGCCTTCTCCTTCTTCTGCCTTCACCTTCTGCTTTCTTCTGCCTTCTCCTTCTTCTGCTTTCTTCTGCCTTCTCCTTCTTCTGTTTTCTTCTGCCTTCTCCTTGTTCTGCCTTCCCCTTCTTCTGCATTCTCCTTCTTCTGCTTTCTTCTGCCTTCTTCTTCTGCTTTCTTCTGCCTTCTCCTTCTGCTTCTTTTGCCTTCTGCTTTTTCTGCCTTCTCCTTCTTCTATTTCTTTTGCCTTCTGCTTCTTCTGCCTTCTCCTTCTTCTGCCTTCTTCTCCTTCTTCTGCCTTCTCCTTCTTCTACTTTCTTCTGCCTTCTGCTTCTTCTGCTTTCTTCAGCCTTCTCCTTCATCTGCTTTCTTCTGCCTTCTCCTTCTTCTGCTTTCTTCTGCCTTCTCATTTTTTTGCTTCTTCTGCCTTCTCCTTCTTCTGCTTCTTCTGCCTTCTCCTTCTTCTTCTGCCTTCTCCTTCTTCTGCTTTCTTCTGCCTTCTCCTTCTTCTGCTTTCTGCTGCATTCTCCTTCTTCTGCTTTCTTCTGCCTTCTCCTTCTTCTGCTTTCTTCTGCCTTCTCCTTCTTCTGCTTCTTCTGCCTTCTCCTTCTTCTGCTTTTTCTGCCTTCTCCTTCTTCTGCCTTCTTCTGCCTTCTCCTGCCTTCTCCTTCTTCTGCCTTCTCCTTCTGCTTTCTTCTGCCTTCTCCTTCTTCTTCTTCTGCCTTCTCCTTCTTCTGCTTTCTTCTGCCTTCTTCTTCTTCTGCCTTCTCCTTTTTCTATCTTCTCCTTCTTCTTCTTCTTCTTCTTCTTCTTCTGCCTTCTTCTTCTTCTTGTGCTTTCTTCTGCCTTCTCCTTCTTCTGCCTGCTCCTTCTTCTGCCTTCTCCTTCTTCTGCCTTCTTCTTCTTCTGCTCCTTCTTCTTCCTTCTTCTTCTTCTTTCTTCTGCCTTCTCCTTCTTCTTCTGCCTTCTCCTTCTTCTGCTTCTTCTGCCTTCTCCTTCTTCTGCCTTCTCCTTCTTTTCTTCTCCTTCTTCTTCTTCTTTCTCCTTCTTCTTCTTCTTCTTCTTCTGCCTTCTCCTTCTTCTTCTTCCTTCTCCATATTCTTCTTCTTCTTCTTCCTTCTCCTTCTTCTGCTTTCTTCTGCCTTCTCCTTCTTCTGCTTTCTTCTGCCTTCTCCTTCTTCTGCCTTCTCCTTCTTCTGCTTTCTTCTGCCTTCTCCTTCTGCTTCCTTCTGCCTTCTCCTTCTTCTGCTTCTTTTGCCTTCTGCTTCTTCTGCTTTCTCCTTCTTCTGCTTCTTCTGCCTTCTCCTTCTTCTGCCTTCTCCTTCTTCTTTTTCTTCTTCTTCTTCTTCTGCCTTCTCCTTCTTCTGCCTTCTCCTTCTTCTGCTTCTTCTGCCTTCTTCTGCCTTCTCCTTCTTCTTCTTCTGCCTTCTCCTTCTTCTGCTTCTTCTGCCTTCTCCTTCTTCTTCTGCCTTCTTCTTCTTCTTCTGCCTTCTTCTTCTTCTTCTTCTTCTTCTTCTGCCTTCTCCTTCTGCCTTCTCCTGCCTTCTCCTGCCTTCTTCTTCTTCTTCTTCTTCTTCTTCTGCCTTCTTCTTCTTCTTCTTCTCCTTCTTCTTCTGCCTTCCTCTGCCTTCTCCTCCTCCTTCTTCTGCCTTCTCCTTTTTCTTCTGCCTTCTTCTTCTTCTTCTGCCTTCTCCTTCTGCCTTCTCCTGCCTTCTCCTTCTGCCTTCTCTTGCCTTCTCCTTCTGCCTTCTCCTGCCTTCTCATGCCTTCTCCTTATGCCTTCTCCTTCTTCTCCTTCCTTCTCCTGCCTTCTCCTTCTTCTTCTGCCTTCTCCTGCCTTCTCCTTCTTCTTCTTCCTTCTCCTTCTTCTCCTTCTTCTTCTGCCTTCTCCTAATGCCTTCTCCTTCTTCTCCCTTCTCCTTCTGCCTTCTCCTTCTTCTCCCTTCTCCTTTGCCTTCTCCTTCTGTCTTCTCCTTCTTCTGCCTTCTCCTTCTGCCTTCTCCTTCTTCTGCCTTCTCCTTCTTCTCCTTCTTCTGCCTTCTCCTTCTTCTTCTTCTTTTCTTCTTCTTCTGCCTTCTTCTTCTTCTGCCTTCTCCTTCTGCCTTCTCCTTCTTCTTCTTCTTCTTCTGCCTTCTTCTTCTTCTGCCTTCTCATTCTGCCTTCTCCTTCTTCTTCTGCCTTCTTCTTCTGCCTTCTCCTTCTGCCTTCTCCTTCTTCTTCTGCCTTCTTCTTCTTCTTCTTCTTCTGCCTTCTCCTTCTGCCTTCTCCTGCCTTCTCCATCTGCCTTCTCCTGCCTTCTCCTTCTGCCTTCTCCTGCCTTCTTCTTCTTCTTCTTCTTCTTCTTCTTCTGCCTTCTCCTTCTGCCTTCTCCTTCTGCCTTCTCCTTCTTCACAGTCCCTCTCCCTCACACAGTCCCTCTCCCTCACACAGTCAAAATCCCTCTCCCTCACACAGTCACAGTCACAGTCCCGCTCCCTCACACAGTCACAGTCCCTCTCCCTCTCCCTCACACAGTCACAGTCCCTCTCCCTCACACAGTCACAGTCCCTCTCCCTCACACAGTCACAGTCACAGTCCCTCTCCCTCACACAGTCACAGTCACAGTCACAGTCCCTCTCCCTCACACAGTCACGGTCCCTCTCCCTCACACAGTAACAGTCCCTCTCACTCACACAGTCACAGTCACAGTCACAGTCCCTCTCCCTCACACAGTCGCAGTCACAGTCCCTCTCCCTCACACAGTCACAGTCCCTCTCCCTCACACAGTCACAGTCCCTCTCCCTCAGACAGTCCCTCTCCCTCACACAGTCACAGTTCCTCTCCCTCACACAGTCACAGTCACAGTCACTCTCCCTCACACAGTCACAGTCATAGTCCCTCTCCCTCACACAGTCAAAGTCCCTCTCCCTCACACAGTCACAGTTCCTCTCCCTCACACAGTCACAGTCACAGTCCCTCTCCCTCACACAGTCACAGTCAATGTCACAGTCCCTCACACAGTCACAGTCCCTCTCCCTCACACAGTCACAGTCCCTCTCCCCCACACAGTCACAGTCCCTCTCCCTCACACGGTCACAGTCACAGTCCCTCTCCCTCACACAGTCACAGTTCTTCTCTCTCACACAGACACAGTCCCTCTCCCTCACACAGTCACAGTCCCTCTCCCTCACACAGTCACAGTCACAGTCCCTCTCCCTCTCCCTCAAACAGTCACAGTCCCTCTCCCTCACACAGTCACAGTCACAGTCCCTCTCCCTCTCCCTCAAACAGTCACAGTCCCTCTCCCTCACACAGTCACAGTCCCTCTCCCTCACACAGTCACAGTCACAGTCCCTCTCACTCACACAATCACAGTCACAGTCCCTCTCCCTCACACAGTCACAGTCCCTCTCCCTCACAGAGTCACAGTCCCTCTCCCTCACACAGTCACAGTCACAGTCACAGTCACAGTCCCTCTCCCTTACACAGTCGCAGTCACAGTCCCTCTCCCTCACACACTCACAGTCCTTCTCCCTCACACAGTCACAGTCCCTCTCCCTCACACAGTCACAGTCCCTCTCCCTCACACAGTCACAGTCCCTCTCTCTCACACAGTCACAGTCACAGTCACAGTCACTCTCCCTCACACAGTCACAGTCACAGTCCCTCTCCCTCACACAGTCACAGTCCCTCTCCCTCACACAGTCACAGTCCCTCTCCCTCACACAGTCACAGTCACAGTCCCTCTCCCTCACACAGTCACAGTCACTCTCACAGTCCCTCACACAGTCACAGTCCCTCTCCCTCACACAGTCACAGTCACAGTCCCTCTCCCTCACACAGTCACAGTCACAGTCCCTCTCCCTCACACAGTCACAGTCCTTCTCTCTCACACAGACACAGTCCCTCTCCCTCACACAGTCACAGTCCCTTTCCCTCACACAGTCACAGTCATATTCCCCTCTCCCTCACACAGTCACAGTCCCTCTCCCTCAGACAGTCACAGTCCCTCTCCCTCACACAGTCACAGTCACAGTCACAGTCCCTCTCCCTCACACAGTCACAGTCCCTCTCCCTCACACAGGCACAGTCCCTCTCCCTCACACAGTCACAGTCCCTCTCCCTCACACAGGCACAGTCCCTCTCCCTCACACAGTCACAGTCCCTCTCCCTCACACAGTCACAGTCCCTCTCCCTCACACAGTCCCTCACAGTCACTGTAGATCAGTTGGTCCAATGATTGAGTTATGCTGCAGATGGACTTTAACAGACACCGTAGTTGTGACGTAGGAGGTGTTCGTATGTACCACGCGTTCGAGCTACCCGGTTAACATGGCTGTGTAAGTTGCTGAGAGTAACCAGTAAAAGCTCCCATAAACAAATCCTGGTCACATAACTCATTTCCTCATGGTGTCAGAAGACGTCACGGATCTATCGCCAGCCAGCGTCATTTTTTTCTTCGTTTGAACAGAAGAGGAATACGTTACAAGTGGCTAACGGACTAGCAAGAGAAAAAATGGCGGAGGGTTTTCGCAGACCAGACCCGCTTGTCTTTGACGGGGACATCGCCGAGAATTGGCGTGTTTTTGAAAGGGAATACGACATCTTTATTGAGGCAGCCCACTCGGACAAACCTGACAAAACGAAAGCTTATATCCTCCTCAATCTTGCAGGAACAGAAGCTATTGAAAGAGAACGCTCCTTCATCTACGCCGCAGAAATTAGGGCACCACCCACAGGAGACGGGCAGGCCGGTGCCGTCATTCATCCAGCAGAGTCCAAAGAGGACCCAGACTGTCTAAAAAAGAAATTTCGGGAAATGTGTAACCCACAATACAACAAAATAATGGAGAGACACAAGTTTCATTCCCGAAATCAGAAACAAGGTGAGACTATTGAGTCCTTCATCAGTGATTTGAGAATTAAAGCCAAAAGTTGTCACTTTGGAGATTTAACAGATGAGTTAATCTGCGACAGGATTGTTTGTGGCATAAATAATGACGGCATAAGGAAGGCTCTTTTACGTGACTGTGACTTAACCCTTTCCAAAGCCATTTCTATCTGCCGCATTTATGAAATGACCGAGGAGAACACGAGAGCTCTGACAAAACAGCCAGCCACGGCGGTGGATGCACTGCAGCCAAGCTCCTCCAGAGGGCGTCCCAGGACAAATTATAAACCTGCGAGCAGGCATGATATGAAACTCATCACAAACTGCAACAATTGTGGAGGAAATCACGCTGCACAGAGAGACAAATGTCCTGCATTTGGCCAGCAGTGCCACAAATGTCAAAAATGGAACCATTACAAGAAATGCTGCAAATCAAAGCATCTAAATGAAAATCCCAAAAAGAAATGCTTTGTGGGTAAATACCACAACAAACAACCTGTACATCAGCTAGAGTTACAGCAGCCTGACAGCAACAGTGATGACACATTCTATGTGGATGGTGTCGAGCCCGTTGTGGTTGTGGACGATATAAACACCCATAGAGGCAACCGGGATGAAGGATTTGTCACTCTACACATAAGAGACAAGCCTATTGAAATGAAAATCGACACTGGAGCTAAATGTAATGTAATGGCAAAAAGCACATTTCTCCAGCTGTCTGAGGGACAAATTTTGGAATGCAATAAAACTGCAAACCTAGTGGCCTTCGGGGGCAGCAAGATCGAAACAGCTGGTTTTGCCACACTTCCCCTATCACTAGATGGACAGCTACACACACTACCATTCTTCCTTGTGGATCGTGATGTTGTGCCACTACTGGGATTTCGAGCATGTGTACGCCTAGGACTTGTCACACTGAGCCATCATGTCCACCAAGTCGGTACAGAGACTAACAGTGATTTTATCGACACTGTCCATGACCAGTACAGTGATGTGTTCGGTGAAGAGCTTGGAGAACTTCCAATAACATACTCCATGACCCTGGACCCTGAAGTGCAGCCTGTTGTCCGGCCAGCACACCGCATTCCTATAGCAATGCAGGCCCGAGTCAAAACGGAGCTCGATAATATGACCAGTAAAGGCGTAATTGCAGCAGTCTCAGAGCCCACAGACTGGGTTTCATCATTGGTGGTAGCGCACAAGAAAGACAAAGAAGAGATAAGGCTGTGCATTAATCCCAAAGACCTAAACGCTGCTTTAAAGAGACCACACTACCCAATGCGCAGCGTTGAGGAAGTTGCCACCCAAATGGCAGGTGCAACGCTGTTCTCAGTACTTGATGCAAAGAGTTCATTTTGGCAGATAAAGCTCGACCATAAGTCATCACTGCTAATCACATTCAGTACACCCTTTGGGCGCTATAGGTTTCTACGCATGCCATTTGGCATAAATTCAGCGAGTGAAGTTTTCCAGCGCTCAATGGAGCAATTATTCGCCGGCTACCCTTGTGCAATCATAGTCGACGACATCATCGTGGGAGGTCGTGATGCTGCAGAGCACGACGCAAATCTAAAGAAGGTGCTCGATCGTGCACGAGAGATTAAACTCAGGCTAAACCCCCACAAATGTAAGTTTCGTCTTGACCAAGTTTGTTACGTGGGACATCTGTTCACAAAAGAAGGTCTCAGGGCTGATCCCACAAAGACTGAAGCTATCACGAACATGCCAGTTCCCCAGGACTCCCTGGCCGTACAGCGTTTCCTTGGTATGGTTAACTACCTGGGAAAGTTCATCCCAAATCTCAGCAGCATTGCAGCACCGCTTAGACACTTAACACACAAGGACACCGCCTGGTGTTGGCTCCCACAGCATCAACAGGCATTTGAAAACCTCAAGTCCTGTTTAGCTAGCGCACCAGTCCTGTCATATTTTGATGTAAAACAGCCGGTGATTTTAACCTGTGATGCTTCACGGTATGGACTGGGTGCTGCATGTCTGCAGGGTGCAAAGCCAGTAGCGTACGCGTCCCGCACGCTCACAGACACCGAAACACGCTACGCACAAATCGAAAAAGAACTGTTGGCAGTTGTGTTTGCGTGCACCAAGTTCAGAGATTACATATATGGGAAACCCATAACGGTTGAAACAGACCATCAGCCCCTCGTTACAATTCTAAAAAAGCCAATCCACACTGCCCCAGCTCGCCTACAAAGAATGTTACTGCAGTTACAAGCTTATGACATAAAGCTGGTCTACAAGAAGGGCAAGCACATGTACCTTGCAGACACTCTGTCGCGAGCCCCAAGCAGCAGTGTTTCCCGAACACAAGGTGAAAACAATGACTTCGAAGTGATGTCTCTCAGCTACATCTCTACAGCCAGGTTGGAGGAGCTACGAGCTCACACAGCAAGGGACCAAGTCCTGCAAACTCTAACCTCGGTGATTCAGAACGGCTGGCCCAACAAAGACCGTCAGGTTCCGCTTTCCGTGCGTCCATTCTTTCCATACAGAGAAGAGTTGATTATGGAGAATGGTGTTGTTGTTAAAGGTCAAAGAACTGTCATCCCCGACTCCCTGCAACATGAATATATAAGCATCATGCACAGAGGTCACCCAGGCTTAGAAGCCACAAAGCGCAGAGCAAGAGGCACTGTATTTTGGCCGGCAATGAACAAAGACATAACAACAAAACTGCTCTCCTGCTCAGCATGCAACAGCACCCGACCGCACCAACAGAAGGAACCTTTAAAACTACATCCGGTTCCTACCCTGCCTTGGTCTACAGTCGCCACAGACATGTTCGAGTGGCATGGACAAGAGTACATGGTGCTAGTCGACTCCTACTCAGGCTGGTTCGAAATCGACCGTCTCCAGGACACATCTTCGGCAGCTGTGATCACCAAACTGAAAAGACATTTTTCAGTCCACGGGGCACCCCACACCCTGATTTCTGACAATGCAAGACAATACACCAGTCAGCGTTTTAGAGAATTCGCTCAGCAATGGGACTTTGTCCATGTAACCAGCAGTCCAGAATACCCACAGTCTAATGGACTAGCTGAAAGAGCCGTTCGCAGCGCCAAGCTTTTGATGGAAAGATCTCATAGAGACGGGACAGACGTATTCCTTAATCTTCTAAACATTAGAAATGTTCCACGTAATAAAACGCTGGGATCACCTGCAGAACGTCTAATGTCCAGGCAAACCCGTTCGACTTTTCCTGTCAACACCACACTGCTGGAACCGGCCCCAAAGGACGCTGAGCTGAGCAGCGTGCAACTCAAAAAGAAAAGGCTCATCCAGAAGCAGTACTACGACTCAACAAGCCGCCCATTGCCAACCACTCACGGAGGGTCAAGTCGTCAGGTTGCAGGCTACTAAGGGACACTATCGCCTTGGCACGGTGAAGGAGGTGTGCAGCGAGCCACGCTCCTACATCATCGAATCTAATGGAGGAACCTATAGGATAAATTGTCGCCACATCCTACCCGTTGCAGAGCCACCACCACCCCGACAGGTCAGCCCTGCACGTCTCTGCCCCCATCCCGCTGATCCTGCCACACCGAACACTCCTTCCCCCGCTCTAGGACCCCAGCAGACACCTCCACCAGTTGGAACGACCACTCCCCATTCCAGCGTGCCACAAGTTCCTGCAGTTTGCTCTTCCACCGAGATATCACACAGTAATGCTCCCTATGTGACACGCTCAGGCCGCATTTGTAAGCCTAACCCCAAGTACAATGTTTAAAAAAAAAAAAGAAAAAACAAAAAAAAAATGGAAGGTGATGTATTAATGCTACGTTGATGGTTCTTATCTATCCAGTATTCAGTTGTGATGTCAGACAACCAGATTCATGTTTATGTTCCTGGACATTTGGGTTTGATTAAAAAAAAAAGAAAAAAAAAGTTATAAGAATGTTATAAGGGTTTGAAAAAAAAATGTTACAAGACTTTATTAGTTAATCACCAATTAATGTTCAACACCGTTTCACATCTCCTACTTTGTAAAGTGATTTGGATTGTGGGTCATTAGTATTTAATTTTGTTATACACAGCATATTTTGATTTTCATTGATGGTAATAACTAAAAGGAGAGGATGTAGATCAGTTGGTCCAATGATTGAGTTATGCTGCAGATGGACTTTAACAGACACCGTAGTTGTGACGTAGGAGGTGTTCGTATGTACCATGCGTTCGAGCTACCCGGTTAACATGGCTGTGTAAGTTGCTGAGAGTAACCAGTAAAAGCTCCCATAAACAAATCCTGGTCACATAACTCATTTCCACAGTCACAGTCCCTCTCCCTCACACAGTCACAGTCAAAGTCACAGTCCCTCTCCCTCACACAGTCACAGTCCTTCTCCCTCACACAGTCACAGTCCCTCTCCCTCACACAGTCACAGTCACAGTCCCTCTCCCTCACACAGTCACACTCCCTCTCCCTCACACAGTCACAGTCCCTCTCCCTCACACAGTCACAGTCACAGTCCCTCTCCCTCACACAGTCACAGTCCCTCTCCCTCACACAGTCACAGTCCCTCCCCCTCATAAAGTCATAGTCCCTCTCCCTCACACAGTCACGGTCACAGTCCCTCTCCCTCACACAGTCACAGTACCTCTCCTTCACACAGTCACAGTCACAGTCCCTCTCCCTCACACAGTCACAGTCACAGTCATAGTCACAGTCCTTCTCCCTCACACAGTCACAGTCACAGTCCCTCTCCCTCACACAGTCACAGTCACAGTCATAGTCACAGTCCCTCTCCCTCACACAGTCACAGTCCCTCTCCCTCACACAGTCACAGTCCCTCTCCCTCGCACAGTCCCTCACAGTCACAGTCACAGTCACAGTCCCTCTCCCTCACACAGTCACAGTCAAAGTCACAGTCCCTCTCCCTCACACAGTCACAGTCCCTCTCCCTCACACAGTCACAGTCCCTCTCCCTCACACAGTCACAGTCCTTCTCCCTCACACAGTCCCAGTCCCTCTCCCTCACACAGTCACAGTCCCTTTCCCTCACACAGTCACAGTCACAGTCACAGTCCCTCTCCCTCACACAGTCACACTCCCTCACACAGTCACAGTCCCTCTCCCTCACACAGTCACAGTCACAGTCCCTCTCCCTCACACAGTCACAGTCCCTCTCCCTCACACAGTCACAGTCCCTCTCCCTCATAAAGTCATAGTCCCTCTCCCTCACACAGTCACGGTCCCTCTCCCTCAAACAGTCACAGTCACAGTCCCTCTCCCTCACACAGTCACAGTCACTGTCACAGTCCCTCACACAGTCACAGTCCCTCTCCCTCACACAGTCACAGTCCCTCTCCCTCACACAGTCACAGTCACAGTCCCTCTCCCTCACACAGTCACAGTCACAGTCCCTCTCCCTCACACAGTCACAGTCCCTCTCCCTCACACAGTCACAGTCACAGTCCCTCTCCCTCACACAGTCACAGTCCCTCTCCCTCACACAGTCACAGTCATAGTCCCTCTCCCTCACACAGTCACAGTCCCTCTCCCTCACACAGTCACAGTCCCTCTCCCTCACACAGTCACAGTCCCTCTCCCTCACACAGTCCCTCACAATAACAGTCACAGTCACAGTCCCTCTCCCTCACACAGTCACAGTCAAAGTCACAGTCCCTCTCCCTCACACAGTCACAGTCCCTCTCCCTCACACAGTCACAGTCCCTCTCCCTCACACAGTCACAGTCCCTCTCCCTCACACAGTCACAGTCCTTCTCCCTCACACAGTCACAGTCCTTCTCCCTCACACAGTCCCAGTCCCTCTCCCTCACACAGTCACAGTCCCTTTCCCTCACACAGTCACAGTCACAGTCACAGTCCCTCTCCCTCACACAGTCACACTCCCTCTCCCTCACACAGTCACAGTCCCTCTCCCTCACACAGTCACAGTCACAGTCCCTCTCCCTCACACAGTCACAGTCCCTCTCCCTCATAAAGTCATAGTCCCTCTCCCTCACACAGTCACAGTACCTCTCCCTCACACAGTCACAGTCACAGTCCCTCTCCCTCACACAGTCACAGTCACAGTCACAGTCACAGTCCCTCTCCCTCACACAGTCACAGTCACAGTCACAGTCACAGTCCCTCTCCCTCACACAGTCACAGTCACAGTCACAGTCACAGTCACAATCACTGTCACAGTCCCTCTCCCTCACACAGTCACAGTCCCTCTCCCTCACAGAGTCACAGTCCCACTCCCTCACACAGTCACAGTCCCTCTCCCTCACACAAGCACAGTCACAGTCACAGTCCCTCTCCCTCACACAGTCACAGTCACAGTCACAGTCCCTCTCCCTCACACAGTCACAGTCACAGTCACAGTCACAATCACAGTCACAGTCCCTCTCCCTCACACAGTCACAGTCCCTCTCCCTCACAGAGTCACAGTCCCACTCCCTCAAACAGTCAGAGTCCCTCTCCCTCACACAGTCACAGTCACAGTCACAGTCCCTCTCCCTCACACAGTCACAGTCCCTCTCCCTCACACAGTCACAGTCCCTCTCCCTCACACAGTCACAGTCCCTCTCGGTCACACAGTCACAGTCCCTCTCCCTCACACAGTCACAGTCACAGTCCCTCGCCCTCACACAGTCACAGTCCCTCTCCCTCACACAAGCACAGTCACAGTCCCTCTCCCTCACACAGTCACAGTCACAGTCCCTCGCCCTCACACAGTCACAGTCCCTCTCCCTCACACAGTCACAGTCCCTTTCCCTCACACAGTCACAGTCCCTCTCCGTCACACAGTCACAGTCCCTCTCCCTCACACAGTCACAGTCACAGTCACAGTCCCTCTCCCTCACACAGTAACAGTCCCTCTCCCTCACACAGTCACGGTCCCTCTCCCTCGCACAGTCCCTCACAGTCACAGTCACAGTCACAGTCCCTCTCCCTCACACAGTCACAGTCAAAGTCACAGTCCCTCTCCCTCACACAGTCACAGTCCCTCTCCCTCACACAGTCACAGTCCCTCTCCCTCACACAGTCACAGTCCTTCTCCCTCACACAGTCCCAGTCCCTCTCCCTCACACAGTCACAGTCCCTTTCCCTCACACAGTCACAGTCACAGTCACAGTCCCTCTCCCTCACACAGTCACACTCCCTCACACAGTCACAGTCCCTCTCCCTCACACAGTCACAGTCACAGTCCCTCTCCCTCACACAGTCACAGTCCCTCTCCCTCACACAGTCACAGTCCCTCTCCCTCATAAAGTCATAGTCCCTCTCCCTCACACAGTCACGGTCCCTCTCCCTCAAACAGTCACAGTCACAGTCCCTCTCCCTCACACAGTCACAGTCACTGTCACAGTCCCTCACACAGTCACAGTCCCTCTCCCTCACACAGTCACAGTCCCTCTCCCTCACACAGTCACAGTCACAGTCCCTCTCCCTCACACAGTCACAGTCACAGTCCCTCTCCCTCACACAGTCACAGTCCCTCTCCCTCACACAGTCACAGTCACAGTCCCTCTCCCTCACACAGTCACAGTCCCTCTCCCTCACACAGTCACAGTCATAGTCCCTCTCCCTCACACAGTCACAGTCCCTCTCCCTCACACAGTCACAGTCCCTCTCCCTCACACAGTCACAGTCCCTCTCCCTCACACAGTCCCTCACAATAACAGTCACAGTCACAGTCCCTCTCCCTCACACAGTCACAGTCAAAGTCACAGTCCCTCTCCCTCACACAGTCACAGTCCCTCTCCCTCACACAGTCACAGTCCCTCTCCCTCACACAGTCACAGTCCCTCTCCCTCACACAGTCACAGTCCTTCTCCCTCACACAGTCACAGTCCTTCTCCCTCACACAGTCCCAGTCCCTCTCCCTCACACAGTCACAGTCCCTTTCCCTCACACAGTCACAGTCACAGTCACAGTCCCTCTCCCTCACACAGTCACACTCCCTCTCCCTCACACAGTCACAGTCCCTCTCCCTCACACAGTCACAGTCACAGTCCCTCTCCCTCACACAGTCACAGTCCCTCTCCCTCATAAAGTCATAGTCCCTCTCCCTCACACAGTCACAGTACCTCTCCCTCACACAGTCACAGTCACAGTCCCTCTCCCTCACACAGTCACAGTCACAGTCACAGTCACAGTCCCTCTCCCTCACACAGTCACAGTCACAGTCACAGTCACAGTCCCTCTCCCTCACACAGTCACAGTCACAGTCACAGTCACAGTCACAATCACTGTCACAGTCCCTCTCCCTCACACAGTCACAGTCCCTCTCCCTCACAGAGTCACAGTCCCACTCCCTCACACAGTCACAGTCCCTCTCCCTCACACAAGCACAGTCACAGTCACAGTCCCTCTCCCTCACACAGTCACAGTCACAGTCACAGTCCCTCTCCCTCACACAGTCACAGTCACAGTCACAGTCACAATCACAGTCACAGTCCCTCTCCCTCACACAGTCACAGTCCCTCTCCCTCACAGAGTCACAGTCCCACTCCCTCAAACAGTCAGAGTCCCTCTCCCTCACACAGTCACAGTCACAGTCACAGTCCCTCTCCCTCACACAGTCACAGTCCCTCTCCCTCACACAGTCACAGTCCCTCTCCCTCACACAGTCACAGTCCCTCTCGGTCACACAGTCACAGTCCCTCTCCCTCACACAGTCACAGTCACAGTCCCTCGCCCTCACACAGTCACAGTCCCTCTCCCTCACACAAGCACAGTCACAGTCCCTCTCCCTCACACAGTCACAGTCACAGTCCCTCGCCCTCACACAGTCACAGTCCCTCTCCCTCACACAGTCACAGTCCCTTTCCCTCACACAGTCACAGTCCCTCTCCGTCACACAGTCACAGTCCCTCTCCCTCACACAGTCACAGTCACAGTCACAGTCCCTCTCCCTCACACAGTAACAGTCCCTCTCCCTCACACAGTCACAGTCCTTCTCCCTCACACAGTCACAGTCCCTCTCCCTCACACAAGCACAGTCACAGTCACAGTCCCTCTCCCTCACACAGTCACAGTCCCTCTCCCTCACACAGTCACAGTCCCTCTCCGTCACACAGTCACAGTCCCTCTCCCTCACACAGTCACAGTCACAGTCACAGTCCCTCTCCCTCACACAGTCACAGTCCCTCTCCCTCACACAGTCACAGTCCCTCTCCCTCACACAGTCACAGTCCCTCTCTCTCACACAGTCCCTCTACCTCAGACAGTAACAGTTCCTCTCCCTCACACAGTCACAGTCACAGTCCCTCTCCCTCACACAGTCACAGTCACAGTCCCTCTCCCTCTCCCTCACACAGTCACAGTCCCTCTCCCTCACACAGTCACAGTCACAGTCACAGTGCCTCTCCCTCACACAGTCACAGTCACAGTCCCTCTCCCTCTCCCTCACACAGTCACAGTCCCTCTCCCTCACACAGTCACAGTCACAGTCACAGTGCCTCTCCCTCACACAGTCACAGTCACAGTCACAGTCCCTCTCCCTCACACAGTCACAGTCCCTCTCCCTCACACAGTCACAGTCCCTCTCCCTCACACAGTCACAGTCACAGTCACAGTCACTCTCCCTCACACAGTCACAGTCACAGTCCCTCTCCCTCACACAGTCACAGTCCCTCTCCCTCACCTAGTCACAGTCCCTCTCCCTCACACAGTCACAGTCACAGTCCCTCTCCCTCACACAGTCACAGTCACAGTCCCTCTCCCTCACACAGTCACAGTCCCTCTCCCTCACACAGTCACAGTCACAGTCCCTCTCCCTCACACAGTCACAGTCCTTCTCTCTCACACAGACACAGTCCCTCTTCCTCACACAGTCACAGTCATATTCCGTCTCCCTCACACAGTCACAGTCATATTCCCTCTCCCTCACACAGTCACAGTCACAGTCCCTCTCCCTCACACAGTCACAGTCCCTCTCCCTCACACAGTCACAGTCACAGTCCCTCTCCCTCACACAGTCACAGTCACAGTCCCTCTCCCTCACACAGTCACAGTCCCTCTCCCTCACACAGTCAAAGTCACAGTCCCTCTCCCTCACACAGTCACAGTCACAGTCCCTCTCCCTCACACAGTCACAGTCCTTCTCTGTCACACAGACACAGTCCCTCTCCCTCACACAGTCAAGGTCATATTCCGTCTCCCTCACACAGTCACAGTCATATTCCCTCTCCCTCACACAGTCACAGTCCCTCTCCCTCACCTAGTCACAGTCCCTCTCCCTCACACAGTCACAGTCACAGTCCCTCTCCCTCTCCCTCACACAGTCACAGTCCCTCTCCCTCACACAGTCACAGTCACAGTCACAGTGCCTCTCCCTCACACAGTCACAGTCACAGTCCCTCTCCCTCTCCCTCACACAGTCACAGTCCCTCTCCCTCACACAGTCACAGTCACAGTCACAGTGCCTCTCCCTCACACAGTCACAGTCACAGTCACAGTCCCTCTCCCTCACACAGTCACAGTCCCTCTCCCTCACACAGTCACAGTCCCTCTCCCTCACACAGTCACAGTCACAGTCACAGTCACTCTCCCTCACACAGTCACAGTCACAGTCCCTCTCCCTCACACAGTCACAGTCCCTCTCCCTCACCTAGTCACAGTCCCTCTCCCTCACACAGTCACAGTCACAGTCTCTCTCCCTCACACAGTCACAGTCACAGTCCCTCTCCCTCACACAGTCACAGTCCCTCTCCCTCACACAGTCACAGTCACAGTCCCTCTCCCTCACACAGTCACAGTCCTTCTCTCTCACACAGACACAGTCCCTCTTCCTCACACAGTCACAGTCATATTCCGTCTCCCTCACACAGTCACAGTCATATTCCCTCTCCCTCACACAGTCACAGTCACAGTCCCTCTCCCTCACACAGTCACAGTCCCTCTCCCTCACACAGTCACAGTCACAGTCCCTCTCCCTCACACAGTCACAGTCACAGTCCCTCTCCCTCACACAGTCACAGTCCCTCTCCCTCACACAGTCAAAGTCACAGTCCCTCTCCCTCACACAGTCACAGTCACAGTCCCTCTCCCTCACACAGTCACAGTCCTTCTCTGTCACACAGACACAGTCCCTCTCCCTCACACAGTCAAGGTCATATTCCGTCTCCCTCACACAGTCACAGTCATATTCCCTCTCCCTCACACAGTCACAGTCCCTCTCCCTCACACAGTCACAGTCCCTCTCCCTCACACAGTCACAGTCCCTCTCCCTCACACAGGCACAGTCCCTCTCCCTCACACAGTCACAGTCCCTCTCCCTCACACAGTCACAGTCCCTCTCCCTCACACAGTCACATTCAAAGTCACAGTCCCTCTCCCTCACACAGTCACAGTCCTTCTCCCTCACACAGTCCCAGTCCCTCTCCCTCACACAGTCACAGTCCCTCTCCCTCACACAGTCACAGTCCCTCTCCCTCACACAGTCCCTCACAGTCACAGTCACAGTCCCTCTCCCTCACACAGTCACAGTCAAAGTCACAGTCCCTCTCCCTCAAACAGTCACAGTCCTTCTCCCTCACAGAGTCACACTCCCTCTCCCTCACACAGTCACAGTCCCTCTCCCTCACACAGTCACAGTCCCTCCCCCTCATAAAGTCATAGTCCCTCTCCCTCACACAGTCACGGTCCCTCTCCCTCAAACAGTCACAGTCCCTCTCCCTCACACAGTCACAGTCACAGTCATAGTCACAGTCCTTCTCCCTCACACAGTCACAGTCACAGTCACAGTCACAATCACAGTCACAGTCCCTCTCCCTCACACAGTCACAGTCCCTCTCCCTCACAGAGTCACAGTCCCACTCCCTCACACTTTCAGAGTCCCTCTCCCTCACATAGTCACAGTCCCTCTCCCTCACACAGTCACAGTCACAGTCACAGTCCCTCTCCCTCACACAGTCGCCGTCACAGTCCCTCTCCCTCACACAGTCACAGTCCCTCTCCCTCACACAGTCACAGTCCCTCTCCCTCACACAGTCACAGTCACTGTCACAGTCCCTCACACAGTCACAGTCCCTCTCCCTCACACAGTCACAGTCCCTCTCCCTCACACAGTCACAGTCACAGTCCCTCTCCCTCACACAGTCACAGTCCCTCTCCCTCACACAGTCACAGTCACAGTCCCTCTCCCTCACACAGTCACAGTCCCTCTCCCTCACACAGTCACAGTCCTTCTCTCTCACACAGACACAGTCCCTCTCCCTCAGACAGTCACAGTCCCTCTCCCTCACACAGGCACAGTCCCTCTCCCTCACACAGTCACAGTCCCTCTCCCTCACACAGTCACAGTCCCTCTCCCTCACACAGTCCCTCACAGTCACAGTCACAGTCACAGTCCCTCTCCCTCACACGGTCACAGTCAAAGTCACAGTCCCTCTCCCTCACACAGTCACAGTCCCTCTCCCTCCTCTCCCTCACACAGTCACAGTCCCTCTCCCTCACACAGTCACAGTCCCTCTCCCTCACACAGTCGCAGTCAAAGTCCCAGTCCCTCTCCCTCACACAGTCACAGTCCTTCTCCCTCACACAGTCACAGTCACAGTCCCTCTCCCTCACACAGTCACACTCCCTCTCCCTCACACAGTCACAGTCCCTCTCCCTCACACAGTCACAGTCACAGTCCCTCTCCCTCACACAGTCACAGTCCCTCTCCCTCACACAGTCACAGTCCCTCCCCCTCATAAAGTCATAGTCCCTCTCCCTCACACAGTCACGGTCACACTCCCTCTCCCTCACACAGTCACAGTCCCTCTCCCTCACACAGTCACAGTCACAGTCCCTCTCCCTCACACAGTCACAGTCACTCTCCCTCACACAGTCACAGTCCCTCCCCCTCATAAAGTCATAGTCCCTCTCCCTCACACAGTCACAGTCACAGTCCCTCTCCCTCACACAGTCACAGTCACAGTCATAGTCACAGTCCTTCTCCCTCACACAGTCACAGTCACAGTCACAGTCACAGTCACAGCCACAATCACAGTCACAGTCCCTCTCCCTCACACAGTCACAGTACCTCTCCCTCACACAGTCACAGTCACAGTCCCTCTCCCTCACACAGTCACAGTCACAGTCACAGTCACAATCACAGTCACAGTCCCTCTCCCTCACACAGTCACAGTCCCTCTCCCTCACAGAGTCACAGTCCCACTCCCTCACACAGTCAGAGTCCCTCTCCCTCACACAGTCACAGTCACAGTCACAGTCACAGTCCCTCTCCCTCACACAGTCGCAGTCACAGTCCCTCTCCCTCACACAGTCACAGTCCCTCTCCCTCACACAGTCACAGTTCCTCTCCCTCACACAGTCACAGTCACAGTCACAGTCCCTCTCCCTCACACAGTCACAGTCACTGTCACAGTCCCTCACACAGTCACAGTCCCTCTCCCTCACACAGTCACCGTCCCTCTCCCTCACACAGTCACAGTCACAGTCCCTCTCCCTCACACAGTCACAGTCCCTCTCCCTCACACAGTCACAGTCACAGTCCCTCTCCCTCGCACAGTCACAGTCACAGTCCCTCTCCCTCAGACAGTCACAGTCCCTCTCCCTCAGACAGTCACAGTCCCTCTCCCTCACACAGTCACAGTCCTTCTCTCTCACACAGACACAGTCCCTCTCCCTCTGACAGTCACAGTCCCTCTCCCTAACACAGTCCCTCTCCCTCACACAGTCACAGTCCTTCTCTCTCACACAGACACAGTCCCTCTCCCTCAGACAGTCACAGTCCCTCTCCCTCACACAGTTACAGTCCCTCTCCCTCACACAGTCCCTCACAGTCACAGTCACAGTCCCTCTCCCTCACACAGTCACAGTCAAAGTCACAGTCCCTCTCCCTCACACAGTCACAGTCCCTCTCCCTCACACAGTCACAGTCCCTCTCCCTCACACAGTCACAGTCCTTCTCCCTCACACAGTCCCAGTCCCTCTCCCTCACACAGTCACAGTCCCTTTCCCTCACACAGTCACAGTCACAGTCACAGTCCCTCTCCCTCACACAGTCACACTCCCTCACACAGTCACAGTCCCTCTCCCTCACACAGTCACAGTCACAGTCCCTCTCCCTCACACAGTCACAGTCCCTCTCCCTCACACAGTCACAGTCCCTCTCCCTCATAAAGTCATAGTCCCTCTCCCTCACACAGTCACGGTCCCTCTCCCTCAAACAGTCACAGTCACAGTCCCTCTCCCTCACACAGTCACAGTCACTGTCACAGTACCTCACACAGTCACAGTCCCTCTCCCTCACACAGTCACAGTCCCTCTCCCTCACACAGTCACAGTCACAGTCCCTCTCCCTCACACAGTCACAGTCACAGTCCCTCTCCCTCACACAGTCACAGTCACAGTCCCTCTCCCTCACACAGTCACAGTCCCTCTCCCTCACACAGTCACAGTCCCTCTCCCTCACACAGTCACAGTCCCTCTCCCTCAGACAGTCACAGTCCCTCTCCCTCACACAGTAACAGTCCCTCTCCCTCACACAGTCACAGTCCCTCTCCCTCACACAGTCACAGTCACAGTCCCTCTCCCTCACACAGTCACAGTCCCTCTCCCTCACACAGTCACAGTCCCTCTCCCTCACACAGTCACAGTCCCTCTCCCTCAGACAGTCACAGTCCCTCTCCCTCACACAGTCACAGTCCCTCTCCCTCACACAGTCACAGTCCCTCTCCCTCACACAGTCACAGTCCCTCTCCCTCACACAGTCACAGTCCCTCTCCCTCACACAGTCACAGTCACAGTCACAGTCCCTCTCCCTCACACAGTCACAGTCCCTCTCCCTCACACAGTCACAGTCCCTCTCCCTCACACAGTCACAGTCCCTCTCCCTCATAAAGTCATAGTCCCTCTCCTCACACAGTCACAGTCCCTCTCCCTCACACAGTCACAGTCCCTTTCCCTCACACAGTCACAGTCACAGTCACAGTCCCTCTCCCTCACACAGTCACACTCCCTCTCCCTCTCCCTCACACAGTCACAGTCCCTCTCCTCACACAGTCACAGTCACAGTCCCTCTCCCTCACACAGTCACAGTCCCTCTCCCTCATAAAGTCATAGTCCCTCTCCCTCACACAGTCACGGTCCCTCTCCCTCAAACAGTCACAGTCACAGTCCCTCTCCCTCACACAGTCACAGTACCTCTCCCTCACACAGTCACAGTCACAGTCCCTCTCCCTCACACAGTCACAGTCACAGTCACAGTCACAGTCCCTCTCCCTCACACAGTCACAGTCACAGTCACAGTCACAATCACAGTCACAGTCCCTCTCCCTCACACAGTCACAGTCCCTCTCCCTCACAGAGTCACAGTCCCACTCCCTCACACAGTCAGAGTCCCTCTCCCTCACACAGTCACAGTCACAGTCACAGTCCCTCTCCCTCACAGAGTCACAGTCCCACTCCCTCACACAGTCAGAGTCCCTCTCCCTCACACAAGCACAGTCACAGTCACAGTCCCTCTCCCTCACACAGTCACAGTCACAGTCACAGTCCCTCTCCCTCACACAATCACAGTCACAGTCAGTCACAATCACAGTCACAGTCCCTCTCCCTCACACAGTCACAGTCCCTCTCCCTCACACAGTCACAGTCCCTCTCCCTCACACAGTCACAGTCCCTCTCCCTCACACAGTCACAGTCCCTCTCGGTCACACAGTCACAGTCCCTCTCCCTCACACAGTCACAGTCACAGTCCCTCGCCCTCACACAGTCACAGTCCCTCTCCCTCACACAGTCACAGTCACAGTCCCTCTCCCTCACACAGTCACAGTCCCTTTCCCTCACACAGTCACAGTCCCTCTCCGTCACACAGTCACAGTCCCTCTCCCTCACACAGTCACAGTCACAGTCACAGTCCCTCTCCCTCACACAGTCACAGTCCCTTTCCCTCACACAGTCACAGTCCCTCTCCGTCACACAGTCACAGTCCCTCTCCCTCACACAGTCACAGTCACAGTCACAGTCCCTCTCCCTCACACAGTCACAGTCACAGTCACAGTCCCTCTCCCTCACACAGTCACAGTCACAGTCACAGTCCCTCTCCTTCACACAGTCACAGTCCCTCTCCCTCTCCCTCACACAGTCACAGTCCCTCTCCCTCAACAGTCACAGTCCCTCACACAGTCACAGTGACAGTCACAGTCCCTCTCCCTCAGACAGTCACAGTCTCTCCCCCTCACACAGTCCCTCTCCCTCACACAGTCACAGTCACAGTCCCTCTCCCTCACACAGTCACAGTCTCTCCCCCTCACACAGTCACAGTCTCTCCCCCTCACACAGTCCCTCTCCCTCACACAGTCACAGTCACAGTCCCTCACACAGTCACAGTGACAGTCACAGTCCCTCTCCCTCAGACAGTCACAGTCTCTCCCCCTCACACAGTCCCTCTCCCTCACACAGTCACAGTCACAGTCCCTCTCCCTCACACAGTCACAGTCTCTCCCCCTCACACAGTCACAGTCTCTCCCCCTCACACAGTCCTTCTCCCTCACACAGTCACAGTCACAGTCCCTCTCCCTCACACAGTCACAGTCACAGTCCCTCTCCCTCACACAGTCACAGTCACAGTCACAGTCCCTCTCCCTCACACAGTCACAGTCACAGTCCCTCTCCCTCTCCCTCACACAGTCACAGTCCCTCTCCCTCACACAGTCACAGTCACAGTCACAGTCACAGTCCCTCTCCCTCACACAGTCACAGTCCCTCTCCCTCACATAGTCACAGTCCCTCTCCCTCACACAGTCACAGTCCCTCTCCCTCACACAGTCACAGTCACAGTCACAGTCCCTCTCCCTCACACAGTCACAGTCACAGTCACAGTCCCTCTCCCTCACACAGTCACAGTCACAGTCCCTCTCCCTCACACAGTCACAGTCCCTCTCCCTCACACAGTCACAGTCGCAGTCCCTCTCCCTCACACAGTCACAGTCCCTCTCCCTCACACAGTCACAGTCCCTCTCCCTCACACAGTCACAGTCCCTCTCCCTCACATAGTCACAGTCCCTCTCCCTCACACAGTCACAGTCCCTCTCCCTCACACAGTCACAGTCACAGTCACAGTCCCTCTCCCTCACACAGTCACAGTCACAGTCCCTCCCTCACACAGGCCCCCTCCCTCACACAGTCACAGTCTCTCCCCCTCACACTGTCCCTCTCCCTCACACAATCACAGTCACAGTCACAGTCCCTCTCCCTCACACAGTCACAGTCACAGTCCCTCTCCCTCACACAGTCACAGTCCCTCTCCCTCTCCCTAACACAGTCACAGTCCCTCTCCCTCACACAGTCACAGTCCCTCTCCCTCACACAGTCACAGTGACAGTCACAGTCCCTCTCCCTCACACAGTCACAGTCCCTCTCCCTCAGACAGTCACAGTCAGTGTCCCTCTCCCTCAAACAGTCACAGTCTCTCCCCCTCACACAGTCCCTCTCCCTCACACAGTCACAGTCACAGTCCCTCTCCCTCACACAGTCACAGTCACAGTCACAGTCCCTCTCCCTCACACAGTCACAGTCACAGTCCCTCTCCCTCACACAGTCACAGTCCCTCTCCCTCTCCCTCACACAGTCACAGTCCCTCTCCCTCACACAGTCACAGTCACAGTCACAGTCCCTCTCCCTCACACAGTCACAGTCCCTCTCCCTCACATAGTCACAGTCCCTCTCCCTCACACAGTCACAGTCCCTCTCCCTCACACAGTCACAGTCACAGTCACAGTCCCTCTCCCTCACACAGTCACAGTCACAGTCCCTCTCCCTCTCCCTCACACAGTCACAGTCCCTCCCCCTCACACAGTCACAGTCCCTCTCCCTCACACAGTCACAGTCCCTCCCTCACACAGTCACAGTCCCTCTCCCTCACACAGTCACAGTCCCTCCCTCACACAGGCCCCCTCCCTCACACAGTCACAGTCCCTCTCCCTCACACAGTCACAGTCACAGTCCCTCTCCCTCACACAGTCACAGTCACAGTCCCTCTCCCTCTCCCTCACACAGTCACAGTCCCTCCCCCTCACACAGTCACAGTCCCTCTCCCTCACACAGTCACAGTCACAGTCCCTCTCCCTCACACAGTCACAGTCACAGTCCCTCTCCCTCACACAGTCACAGTCACAGTCAAAGTCCCTCTCCCTCACACAGTCACAGTCACAGTCCCTCTCCCTCACAGAGTCACAGTCACAGTCACAGTCACAGTCCCTCTCCCTCAAACAGTCATAGTCACAATCCCTCTCCCTCACACAGTCACAGTCACAGTCCCTCTCCCTCACACAGTCACAGTCGCTCTCCCTCACACAGTCACAGTCCCTCTCCCTCACACAGTCACAGTCGCTCTCCCTCACACAGTACCAGTCCCTCTCCCTCACACAGTCACAGTCCCTCTCCCTCACACAGTCACAGTCCCTCCCCCTCACACAGTCACAGTGACTGTCACAGTCCCTCTCCCTCAGACAGTCACAGTCAGTGTCCCTCTCCCTCACACAGTCACAGTCTCTCCCCCTCACACAGTCCCTCTCCCTCACACAGTCAAAGTCACAGTCCCTCTCCCTCACACAGTCACAGTCACAGTCACAGTCCCTCTCCCTCACACAGTCACAGTCACAGTCCCTCTCCCTCACACAGTCACAGTCACAGTCACAGTCCCTCTCCCTCACACAGTCACAGTACCTCTCCCTCAGATAGTCACAGTCCCTCTCCCTCACACAGTCACAGTCCCTCTCCCTCACACAGTCACAGTCACAGTCACAGTCCCTCTCCCTCACACAGTCACAGTCCCTCCCTCACACAGGCCCCCTCCCTCACACAGTCACAGTCCCTCTCCCTCACACAGTCACAGTCACAGTCCCTCTCCCTCACACAGTCACAGTCACAGTCCCTCTCCCTCACACAGTCACAGTCACAGTCCCTCTCCCTCTCCCTCACACAGTCACAGTCCCTCCCCCTCACACAGTCACAGTCACAGTCCCTCTCCCTCACACAGTCACAGTCACAGTCACAGTCCCTCTCCCTCACACAGTCACAGTACCTCTCCCTCAGATAGTCACAGTCCCTCTCCCTCACACAGTCACAGTCCCTCTCCCTCACACAGTCACAGTCACAGTCACAGTCCCTCTCCCTCACACAGTCACAGTCCCTCCCTCACACAGGCCCCCTCCCTCACACAGTCACAGTCCCTCTCCCTCACACAGTCACAGTGACTGTCACAGTCCCTCTCCCTCAGACAGTCACAGTCAGTGTCCCTCTCCCTCACACAGTCACAGTCTCTCCCCCTCACACAGTCCCTCTCCCTCACACAGTCAAAGTCACAGTCCCTCTCCCTCACACAGTCACAGTCACAGTCACAGTCCCTCTCCCTCACACAGTCACAGTCACAGTCCCTCTCCCTCACACAGTCACAGTCACAGTCACAGTCCCTCTCCCTCACACAGTCACAGTACCTCTCCCTCAGATAGTCACAGTCCCTCTCCCTCACACAGTCACAGTCCCTCTCCCTCACACAGTCACAGTCACAGTCACAGTCCCTCTCCCTCACACAGTCACAGTCCCTCCCTCACACAGGCCCCCTCCCTCACACAGTCACAGTCCCTCTCCCTCACACAGTCACAGTCACAGTCCCTCTCCCTCACACAGTCACAGTCACAGTCCCTCTCCCTCACACAGTCACAGTCACAGTCCCTCTCCCTCTCCCTCACACAGTCACAGTCCCTCCCCCTCACACAGTCACAGTCCCTCTCCCTCACACAGTCACAGTCACAGTCCCTCTCCCTCACACAGTCACAGTCACAGTCCCTCTCCCTCACACAGTCACAGTCCCTCTCCCTCACACAGTCACAGTCACAGTCACAGTCCCTCTCCCTCACACAAGTCACAGTCAAAGTCCCTCTCCCTCACACAGTCACAGTCACAGTCCCTCTCCCTCAAACAGTCATAGTCACAATCCCTCTCCCTCACACAGTCACAGTCACAGTCACAGTCCCTCTCCCTCACACAGTCACAGTCGCTCTCCCTCACACAGTCACAGTCCCTCTCCCTCACACAGTCACAGTCACAGTCACAGTCGCTCTCCCTCACACAGTACCAGTCCCTCTCCCTCACACAGTCACAGTCAAAGTCCCTCTCCCTCACACAGTCACAGTCCCTCTCCCTCACACAGTCACAGTCCCTCTCCCTCACACAGTCACAGTTCCTCTCCCTCACACAGTCACAGTCCCTCTCCCTCACACAGTCACAGTCCCTCTCGCTCACACAGTCACAGTCACAGTCACAGTCCCTCTCCCTCACACAGTCACAGTTACAGTCACAGTCACAGTCCCTCTCCCTCACACATTCACAGTTCCTCTCCCTCACACAGTCACAGTCCCTCTCCCTCACACAGTCACAGTCAAAGTCCCTCTCCCTCACACAGTCACAGTCACAGTCACAGTCCCTCTCCCTCACACAGTCACAGTCCCTCTCCCTCACACAGTCACAGTCCCTCTCCATCACACAGTCACAGTTCCTCTCCCTCACACATTCACAGTCCCTCTCCCTCACACAGTCACAGTCAAAGTCCCTCTCCCTCACTCAGTCACAGTCACAGTCCCTCTCCCTCACACAGTCACAGTCACAGTCACAGTCCCTCTCCCTCACACAGTCACAGTCACAGTCACTCTCCCTCACACAGTCACAGTCACAGTCCCTCTCCCTCTCCCTCACACAGTCACAGTCCCTCTCCCTCACACAGTCACAGTCACAGTCCCTCTCCCTCACACAGTCACAGTCACAGTCCCTCTCCCTCACACAGTCACAGTCACAGTCCCTCTCCCTCACACAGTCACAGTCAGTGTCCCTCTCCCTTACACAGTCACAGTCTCTCCCCCTCACACAGTCACAGTCACAGTCCCTCTCCCTCACACAGTCACAGTCCCTCTCCCTCACACAGTCACAGTCCATCTCCCTCACACAGTCACAGTCCCTCTCCCTCACACAGTCACAGTCACAGTCACAGTCCCTCTCCCTCACACAGTCACAGTCACAGTCCCTCTCCCTCTCCCTCACACAGTCACAGTTCCTCTCCCTCACACAGTCACAGTCCCTCTCCCTCACACAGTCCCTCTCCCTCACACAGTCGCAGTCACAGTAACAGTCCCTCTCCCTCACACAGTCACAGTCACAGTCACTCTCCCTCACACAGTCACAGTCACAGTCCCTCTCCCTCACACAGTCACAATCACAGTCCCTCTCCCTCTCCCTCACACAGTCACAGTCCCTCTCCCTCACACAGTCACAGTCACAGTCACAGTCACAGTCCCTCTCCCTCACACAGTCACAGTCACAGTCACAGTCCCTCTCCCTCACACAGTCACAGTCACAGTCCCTCTCCCTCACACAGTCACAGTCACAGTCACAGTCCCTCTCCCTCACACAGTCACAGTCACAGTCCCTCTCCCTCACACAGTAACAGTCACTGTCCCTCTCCCTCACACAGTCACAATCACAGTCCCTCTCCCTCTCCCTCACACAGTCACAGTCACAGTCACAGTCCCTCTCCCTCACACAGTCACAGTCACAGTCACAGTCCCTCTCCCTCACACAGTCACAGTCACAGTCACAGTCCCTCTCCCTCACACAGTCACAGTCCCTCTCCCTCTCCCTCACACAGTCACAGTCCCTCTCCCTCACACAGTCACAGTCCCTCTCCCTCACACAGTCACAGTGACAGTCACAGTCCCTCTCCCTCAGACAGTCACAGTCAGTGTCCCTCTCCCTCACACAGTCACAGTCTCTCCCCCTCACACAGTCCCTCTCCCTCACACAGTCACAGTCACAGTCCCTCTCCCTCACACAGTCACAGTCCCTCTCCCTCACACAGTCACAGTCACAGTCACAGTCCCTCTCCCTCACACAGTCACAGTCACAGTCCCTCTCCCTCACACAGTCACAGTCACAGTCCCTCTCCCTCTCCCTCACACAGTCACAGTCCCTCTCCCTCACACAGTCACAGTCACAGTCACAGTCCCTCTCCCTCACACAGTCACAGTCCCTCTCCCTCACATAGTCACAGTCCCTCTCCCTCACATAGTCACAGTCCCTCTCCCTCACACAGTCACAGTCACAGTCCCTCTCCCTCACACAGTCACAGTCACAGTCCCTCTCCCTCACACAGTCACAGTCCCTCCCTCACACAGGCCCCCTCCCTCACACAGTCACAGTCCCTCTCCCTCACACAGTCACAGTCACAGTCCCTCTCCCTCACACAGTCACAGTCACAGTCCCTCTCCCTCACACAGTCACAGTCCCTCCCCCTCACACAGTCACAGTCCCTCTCCCTCACACAGTCACAGTCACAGTCACAGTCCCTCTCCCTCACACAGTCACAGTCACAGTCCCTCTCCCTCACACAGTCACAGTCACAGTCCCTCTCCCTCACACAGTCACAGTCCCTCTCCCTCACACAGTCACAGTCCCTCTCCCTCACACAGTCAAAGTCCCTCTCCCTCACACAGTCACAGTCACAGTCCCTCTCCCTCACAGAGTCACAGTCACAGTCACAGTCACAGTCCCTCTCCCTCACACAGTCATAGTCACAATCCCTCTCCCTCACACAGTCACAGTCACAGTCCCTCTCCCCCACACAGTCACAGTCCCTCTCCCTCTCCCTCACACAGTCACAGTCACAGTCCCTCTCCCTCACACAGTCACAGTCACTCTCCCTCACACAGTCACAGTCACAGTCACAGTCCCTCTCCCTCACACAGTCACAGTCACAGTCACTCTCCCTCACACAGTCACAGTCACAGTCAAAGTCCCTCTCCCTCACACAGTCACAGTCCCTCTCCCTCACACAGTCACAGTCACAGTCTCTCCCCCTCACACAGTCACAGTCACAGTCCCTCTCCCTCACACAGTCACAGTCCCTCTCCCTCACACAGTCACAGTCACAGTCCCTCTCCCTCACACAGTCACAGTCACAGTCACAGTCCCTCTCCCTCACACAGTCACAGTACCTCTCCCTCAGATAGTCACAGTCCCTCTCCCTCACACAGTCACAGTCCCTCTCCCTCACACAGTCACAGTCACAGTCACAGTCCCTCTCCCTCACACAGTCACAGTCCCTCCCTCACACAGGCCCCCTCCCTCACACAGTCACAGTCCCTCTCCCTCACACAGTCACAGTCACAGTCCCTCTCCCTCACACAGTCACAGTCACAGTCCCTCTCCCTCTCCCTCACACAGTCACAGTCCCTCCCCCTCACACAGTCACAGTCACAGTCCCTCTCCCTCACACAGTCACAGTCACAGTCACAGTCCCTCTCCCTCACACAGTCACAGTCACAGTCCCTCTCCCTCACACAGTAACAGTCACTGTCCCTCTCCCTCACACAGTCACAATCACAGTCCCTCTCCCTCTCCCTCACACAGTCACAGTCACAGTCACAGTCCCTCTCCCTCACACAGTCACAGTCACAGTCACAGTCCCTCTCCCTCACACAGTCACAGTCACAGTCACAGTCCCTCTCCCTCACACAGTCACAGTCCCTCTCCCTCTCCCTCACACAGTCACAGTCCCTCTCCCTCACACAGTCACAGTCCCTCTCCCTCACACAGTCACAGTGACAGTCACAGTCCCTCTCCCTCAGACAGTCACAGTCAGTGTCCCTCTCCCTCACACAGTCACAGTCTCTCCCCCTCACACAGTCCCTCTCCCTCACACAGTCACAGTCACAGTCCCTCTCCCTCACACAGTCACAGTCCCTCTCCCTCACACAGTCACAGTCACAGTCACAGTCCCTCTCCCTCACACAGTCACAGTCACAGTCCCTCTCCCTCACACAGTCACAGTCACAGTCCCTCTCCCTCTCCCTCACACAGTCACAGTCCCTCTCCCTCACACAGTCACAGTCACAGTCACAGTCCCTCTCCCTCACACAGTCACAGTCCCTCTCCCTCACATAGTCACAGTCCCTCTCCCTCACATAGTCACAGTCCCTCTCCCTCACACAGTCACAGTCACAGTCCCTCTCCCTCACACAGTCACAGTCACAGTCCCTCTCCCTCACACAGTCACAGTCCCTCCCTCACACAGGCCCCCTCCCTCACACAGTCACAGTCCCTCTCCCTCACACAGTCACAGTCACAGTCCCTCTCCCTCACACAGTCACAGTCACAGTCCCTCTCCCTCACACAGTCACAGTCCCTCCCCCTCACACAGTCACAGTCCCTCTCCCTCACACAGTCACAGTCACAGTCACAGTCCCTCTCCCTCACACAGTCACAGTCACAGTCCCTCTCCCTCACACAGTCACAGTCACAGTCCCTCTCCCTCACACAGTCACAGTCCCTCTCCCTCACACAGTCACAGTCCCTCTCCCTCACACAGTCAAAGTCCCTCTCCCTCACACAGTCACAGTCACAGTCCCTCTCCCTCACAGAGTCACAGTCACAGTCACAGTCACAGTCCCTCTCCCTCACACAGTCATAGTCACAATCCCTCTCCCTCACACAGTCACAGTCACAGTCCCTCTCCCTCACACAGTCACAGTCCCTCTCCCTCTCCCTCACACAGTCACAGTCACAGTCCCTCTCCCTCACACAGTCACAGTCACTCTCCCTCACACAGTCACAGTCACAGTCACAGTCCCTCTCCCTCACACAGTCACAGTCACAGTCACTCTCCCTCACACAGTCACAGTCACAGTCAAAGTCCCTCTCCCTCACACAGTCACAGTCCCTCTCCCTCACACAGTCACAGTCACAGTCTCTCCCCCTCACACAGTCACAGTCACAGTCCCTCTCCCTCACACAGTCACAGTCCCTCTCCCTCACACAGTCACAGTCACAGTCCCTCTCCCTCACACAGTCACAGTCACAGTCACAGTCCCTCTCCCTCACACAGTCACAGTACCTCTCCCTCAGATAGTCACAGTCCCTCTCCCTCACACAGTCACAGTCCCTCTCCCTCACACAGTCACAGTCACAGTCACAGTCCCTCTCCCTCACACAGTCACAGTCCCTCCCTCACACAGGCCCCCTCCCTCACACAGTCACAGTCCCTCTCCCTCACACAGTCACAGTCACAGTCCCTCTCCCTCACACAGTCACAGTCACAGTCCCTCTCCCTCACACAGTCACAGTCACAGTCCCTCTCCCTCTCCCTCACACAGTCACAGTCCCTCCCCCTCACACAGTCACAGTCACAGTCCCTCTCCCTCACACAGTCACAGTCACAGTCACAGTCCCTCTCCCTCACACAGTCACAGTACCTCTCCCTCAGATAGTCACAGTCCCTCTCCCTCACACAGTCACAGTCCCTCTCCCTCACACAGTCACAGTCACAGTCACAGTCCCTCTCCCTCACACAGTCACAGTCCCTCCCTCACACAGGCCCCCTCCCTCACACAGTCACAGTCCCTCTCCCTCACACAGTCACAGTGACTGTCACAGTCCCTCTCCCTCAGACAGTCACAGTCAGTGTCCCTCTCCCTCACACAGTCACAGTCTCTCCCCCTCACACAGTCCCTCTCCCTCACACAGTCAAAGTCACAGTCCCTCTCCCTCACACAGTCACAGTCACAGTCACAGTCCCTCTCCCTCACACAGTCACAGTCACAGTCCCTCTCCCTCACACAGTCACAGTCACAGTCACAGTCCCTCTCCCTCACACAGTCACAGTACCTCTCCCTCAGATAGTCACAGTCCCTCTCCCTCACACAGTCACAGTCCCTCTCCCTCACACAGTCACAGTCACAGTCACAGTCCCTCTCCCTCACACAGTCACAGTCCCTCCCTCACACAGGCCCCCTCCCTCACACAGTCACAGTCCCTCTCCCTCACACAGTCACAGTCACAGTCCCTCTCCCTCACACAGTCACAGTCACAGTCCCTCTCCCTCACACAGTCACAGTCACAGTCCCTCTCCCTCTCCCTCACACAGTCACAGTCCCTCCCCCTCACACAGTCACAGTCCCTCTCCCTCACACAGTCACAGTCACAGTCCCTCTCCCTCACACAGTCACAGTCACAGTCCCTCTCCCTCACACAGTCACAGTCCCTCTCCCTCACACAGTCACAGTCACAGTCACAGTCCCTCTCCCTCACACAAGTCACAGTCAAAGTCCCTCTCCCTCACACAGTCACAGTCACAGTCCCTCTCCCTCAAACAGTCATAGTCACAATCCCTCTCCCTCACACAGTCACAGTCACAGTCACAGTCCCTCTCCCTCACACAGTCACAGTCGCTCTCCCTCACACAGTCACAGTCCCTCTCCCTCACACAGTCACAGTCACAGTCACAGTCGCTCTCCCTCACACAGTACCAGTCCCTCTCCCTCACACAGTCACAGTCAAAGTCCCTCTCCCTCACACAGTCACAGTCCCTCTCCCTCACACAGTCACAGTCCCTCTCCCTCACACAGTCACAGTTCCTCTCCCTCACACAGTCACAGTCCCTCTCCCTCACACAGTCACAGTCCCTCTCGCTCACACAGTCACAGTCACAGTCACAGTCCCTCTCCCTCACACAGTCACAGTTACAGTCACAGTCACAGTCCCTCTCCCTCACACATTCACAGTTCCTCTCCCTCACACAGTCACAGTCCCTCTCCCTCACACAGTCACAGTCAAAGTCCCTCTCCCTCACACAGTCACAGTCACAGTCACAGTCCCTCTCCCTCACACAGTCACAGTCCCTCTCCCTCACACAGTCACAGTCCCTCTCCATCACACAGTCACAGTTCCTCTCCCTCACACATTCACAGTCCCTCTCCCTCACACAGTCACAGTCAAAGTCCCTCTCCCTCACTCAGTCACAGTCACAGTCCCTCTCCCTCACACAGTCACAGTCACAGTCACAGTCCCTCTCCCTCACACAGTCACAGTCACAGTCACTCTCCCTCACACAGTCACAGTCACAGTCCCTCTCCCTCTCCCTCACACAGTCACAGTCCCTCTCCCTCACACAGTCACAGTCACAGTCCCTCTCCCTCACACAGTCACAGTCAGTGTCCCTCTCCCTTACACAGTCACAGTCTCTCCCCCTCACACAGTCACAGTCACAGTCCCTCTCCCTCACACAGTCACAGTCCCTCTCCCTCACACAGTCACAGTCCATCTCCCTCACACAGTCACAGTCCCTCTCCCTCACACAGTCACAGTCACAGTCACAGTCCCTCTCCCTCACACAGTCACAGTCACAGTCCCTCTCCCTCTCCCTCACACAGTCACAGTTCCTCTCCCTCACACAGTCACAGTCCCTCTCCCTCACACAGTCCCTCTCCCTCACACAGTCGCAGTCACAGTAACAGTCCCTCTCCCTCACACAGTCACAGTCACAGTCACTCTCCCTCACACAGTCACAGTCACAGTCCCTCTCCCTCACACAGTCACAATCACAGTCCCTCTCCCTCTCCCTCACACAGTCACAGTCCCTCTCCCTCACACAGTCACAGTCACAGTCACAGTCCCTCTCCCTCACACAGTCACAGTCACAGTCACAGTCCCTCTCCCTCACACAGTCACAGTCACAGTCACAGTCCCTCTCCCTCACACAGTCACAGTCACAGTCACAGTCCCTCTCCCTCACACAGTCACAGTCACAGTCCCTCTCCCTCACACAGTAACAGTCACTGTCCCTCTCCCTCACACAGTCACAATCACAGTCCCTCTCCCTCTCCCTCACACAGTCACAGTCACAGTCACAGTCCCTCTCCCTCACACAGTCACAGTCACAGTCACAGTCCCTCTCCCTCACACAGTCACAGTCACAGTCACAGTCCCTCTCCCTCACACAGTCACAGTCCCTCTCCCTCTCCCTCACACAGTCACAGTCCCTCTCCCTCACACAGTCACAGTCCCTCTCCCTCACACAGTCACAGTGACAGTCACAGTCCCTCTCCCTCAGACAGTCACAGTCAGTGTCCCTCTCCCTCACACAGTCACAGTCTCTCCCCCTCACACAGTCCCTCTCCCTCACACAGTCACAGTCACAGTCCCTCTCCCTCACACAGTCACAGTCCCTCTCCCTCACACAGTCACAGTCACAGTCACAGTCCCTCTCCCTCACACAGTCACAGTCACAGTCCCTCTCCCTCACACAGTCACAGTCACAGTCCCTCTCCCTCTCCCTCACACAGTCACAGTCCCTCTCCCTCACACAGTCACAGTCACAGTCACAGTCCCTCTCCCTCACACAGTCACAGTCCCTCTCCCTCACATAGTCACAGTCCCTCTCCCTCACATAGTCACAGTCCCTCTCCCTCACACAGTCACAGTCACAGTCCCTCTCCCTCACACAGTCACAGTCACAGTCCCTCTCCCTCACACAGTCACAGTCCCTCCCTCACACAGGCCCCCTCCCTCACACAGTCACAGTCCCTCTCCCTCACACAGTCACAGTCACAGTCCCTCTCCCTCACACAGTCACAGTCACAGTCCCTCTCCCTCACACAGTCACAGTCCCTCCCCCTCACACAGTCACAGTCCCTCTCCCTCACACAGTCACAGTCACAGTCACAGTCCCTCTCCCTCACACAGTCACAGTCACAGTCCCTCTCCCTCACACAGTCACAGTCACAGTCCCTCTCCCTCACACAGTCACAGTCCCTCTCCCTCACACAGTCACAGTCCCTCTCCCTCACACAGTCAAAGTCCCTCTCCCTCACACAGTCACAGTCACAGTCCCTCTCCCTCACAGAGTCACAGTCACAGTCACAGTCCCTCTCCCTCACACAGTCATAGTCACAATCCCTCTCCCTCACACAGTCACAGTCACAGTCCCTCTCCCTCACACAGTCACAGTCCCTCTCCCTCTCCCTCACACAGTCACAGTCACAGTCCCTCTCCCTCACACAGTCACAGTCACTCTCCCTCACACAGTCACAGTCACAGTCCCTCTCCCTCACACAGTCACAGTCACAGTCACTCTCCCTCACACAGTCACAGTCACAGTCAAAGTCCCTCTCCCTCACACAGTCACAGTCCCTCTCCCTCACACAGTCACAGTCACAGTCTCTCCCCCTCACACAGTCACAGTCACAGTCCCTCTCCCTCACACAGTCACAGTCCCTCTCCCTCACACAGTCACAGTCCATCTCCCTCACACAGTCACAGTCCCTCTCCCTCACACAGTCACAGTCACAGTCACAGTCACAGTCCCTCTCCCTCACACAGTCACAGTCACAGTCCCTCTCCCTCACACAGTCACAGTCCCTCTCCCTCACACAGTCACAGTCCATCTCCCTCACACAGTCACAGTCCCTCTCCCTCACACAGTCACAGTCACAGTCCCTCTCCCTCTCCCTCACACAGTCACAGTTCCTCTCCCTCACACAGTCACAGTCCCTCTCCCTCACACAGTCCCTCTCCCTCACACAGTCACAGTTCCTCTCCCTCACACAGTCCCTCTCCCTCTCCCTCACACAGTCACAGTCACAGTCCCTCTCCCTCACACAGTCACAGTCACAGTCACTCTCCCTCACACAGTCACAGTCACAGTCACAGTCCCTCTCCCTCACACAGTCACAGTCACAGTCACTCTCCCTCACACAGTCACAGTCACAGTCAAAGTCCCTCTCCCTCACACAGTCACAGTCCCTCTCCCTCACACAGTCACAGTCACAGTCTCTCCCCCTCACACAGTCACAGTCACAGTCCCTCTCCCTCACACAGTCACAGTCCCTCTCCCTCACACAGTCACAGTCCATCTCCCTCACACAGTCACAGTCCCTCTCCCTCACACAGTCACAGTCACAGTCACAGTCACAGTCCCTCTCCCTCACACAGTCACAGTCACAGTCCCTCTCCCTCACACAGTCACAGTCCCTCTCCCTCACACAGTCACAGTCCATCTCCCTCACACAGTCACAGTCCCTCTCCCTCACACAGTCACAGTCACAGTCCCTCTCCCTCTCCCTCACACAGTCACAGTTCCTCTCCCTCACACAGTCACAGTCCCTCTCCCTCAAACAGTCACAGTCACAGTCCCTCTCCCTCACACAGTCACAGTCACAGTCCCTCTCCCTCACACAGTCACAATCACAGTCCCTCTCCCTCTCCCTCACACAGTCACAGTCCCTCTCCCTCACACAGTCACAGTCACAGTCACAGTCCCTCTCCCTCACACAGTCACAGTCAGTGTCCCTCTCCCTCACACAGTCACAGTCTCTCCCCTCACACAGTCACAGTCAGAGTCCCTCTCCCTCACACAGTCACAGTCCCTCTCCCTCACACAGTCACAGTCCCTCTCCCTCACACAGTCACAGTCACAGTCCCTCTCCCTCACACAGTCACAGTCACAGTCCCTCTCCCTCACACAGTCACAGTCACAGTCACAGTCCCTCTCCCTCACACAGTCACAGTCCCTCTCCCTCACACATTCACAGTCTCTCCCCCTCACACAGTCTAAGTCACAGTCACAGTCCCTCTCCCTCACACAGTCACAATCACAGTCCCTCTCCCTCACACAGTCACAGTCCCTCTCCCTCACACAGTCACAGTCCCTCTCCCTCACACAGTCACAGTCACAGTCCCTCTCCCTCACACAGTCACAGTCCCTCTCCCTCACACAGTTACAGTCACAGTCACAGTCCCTCTCCCTCACACAGTCACAGTCACAGTCCCTCTGCCTCACACAGTCACAGTCACAGTCCCTCTCCCTCACACAGTCACAGTCCCTCTCCCTCACACAGTCACAGTTCCTCTCCCTCACACAGTCACAGTCACAGTCACAGTCCCTCTCCCTCACACAGCCACAGTCCCTTTCCCTCACACAGTCACAGTACCTCTCCCTCACACAGTCACAGTCACAGTCCCTCTCCCTCACACAGTCACTGTCCCTCTCCCTCACACAGTCACAGTTCCTCTCCATCACACAGTCACAGTCCCTCTCCCTCAAACAGTCACAGTCCCTCTCCCTCACACAGTCACAGTCACAGTCACAGTCCCTCTCCCTCACACAGTCACAGGCCCTCTCCCTCACACAGTCACAGTCCCTCTACCTCACACAGTCACAGTCCCTCTCCCTCACACAGTCACAGTCCCTCTCCCTCACACAGTCACAGTCACAGTCCCTCTCCCTCTCAATCACACAGTCACAGTCCCTCTCCCTCACACAGTCACAGTCACAGTCACAGTCCCTCTCCCTCACACAGTCACAGTCACAGTCCCTCTCCCTCACACAGTCACAGTCACAGTCCCTCTTCCTCTCCCTCTCCCTCACACAGTCACAGTCCCTCCCCCTCACACAGTCACAGTCCCTCACCCTCACACAGTCACAGTCCCTCTCCCTCACACAGTCACAGTCCCTCTCCCTCAAACAGTCACAGTCCCTCTCCCTCACACAGTCACAGTCCCTCTCCCTCACACAGTCACAGTCCCACTCCCTCACACAGTCACAGTCACAGTCCCTCTCCCTCTCCCTCTCCCTCACACAGTCACAGTCCCTCCCCCTCACACAGTCACAGTCCCTCTCCCTCACACAGTCACAGTCCCTCTCCCTCAAACAGTCACAGTCCCTCTCCATCACACAGTCACAGTCCCTCTCCCTCACACAGTCACAGTCACAGTCCCTCTCCCTCACACAGTCACAGTCCCTCTCCCTCACACAGTCACAGTCACAGTCCCTCTACCTCACACAGTCACAGTCAAAGTCACAGTCACCGTCACAGTCCCTCTCCCTCACACAGTCACAGTCACAGTCACAGTCACCGTCACAGTCCCACTCCCTCACACAGACAACGGTCCCTCTCCCTCACACAGTCACAGTCACCGTCACCGTCACAGTCCCACTCCCTCACACAGTCACAGTCGCTCTCCCTCACACAGTCACAGTCACAGTCACCGTCACAGTCCCACTCCCTCACACAGTCACAGTCGCTCTCCCTCACACAGTCACAGTCACAGTCCCTCTCCCTCACACAGTCACAGTCACAGTCCCTCTCCCTCACACAGTCACAGTCACAGTCCCTCTCCCTCACACAGTCACAGTCGCTCTCCCTCACACAGTCACAGTCACGGTCACAGTCCCTCTCCCTCACACAGTCACAGTCCCTCTCCCTCACACAGTCACAGTCACAGTCCCTCTCCCTCACACAGTCACAGTTCCTCTCCCTCACACAGTCACAGTTACAGTCACAGTCACAGTCCCTCTCCCTCACACAGTCATAGTCCCTCTCCCTCACACAGTCACAGTTCCTCTCCCTCACACAGTCACAGTCCCTCTCCCTCACACAGTCACAGTCCCTCTCCCTCACACAGTCACAGTTCCTCTCCCTCACACAGTCACAGTCCCTCTCCCTCACACAGTCACAGTCACAGTCACAGTCCCTCTCCCTCACACAATCAAAGTCACAGTCAAAGTCCCTCTCCCTCACACAGTCACAGTCACAGTCCCTCTCCCTCACACAGTCCCAGTCACAGTCACAGTCCCTCTCCCTCACACAGTCATAGTCACAATCCCTCTCCCTCACACAGTCACAGTCACAGTCACAGTCCCTCTCCCTCACACAGTCAGTCGCTCTCCCTCACACAGTCACAGTACCAGTCCCTCTCCCTCACACAGTCACAGTCACAGTCCCTCTCCCTCACACAGTCACAGTCCCTCTCCCTCACGCAGTCACAGTCCCTCTCCCTCACACAGTCACAGTCCCTCTCCCTCACACAGTCACAGTTCCTCTCCCTCACACAGTCACAGACCCTCTCCCTCACACAGTCACAGTTCCTCTCCCTCACACAGTCACAGTCCCTCTCGCTCACACAGTCACAGTCACAGTCACAGTCCCTCTCCCTCACACAGTCACAGTTACAGTCACAGTCACAGTCCCTCTCCCTCACACAGTCATAGTCCCTCTCCTTCACACAGTCACAGTCCCTCTCCCTCACACAGTCACAGTCCCTCTCCCTCACACAGTCACAGTCACAGTCACAGTCAAAGTCCCTCTCCCTCACACAGTCACAGTCACATTCGCAGTCCCTCTCCCTCACACAGTCACAGTCACAGTCCCTCTCCCTCACACAGTCACAGTCACAGTCCCTCTCCCTCAAACAGTCACAGTCACAGTCCCTCTCCCTCACACAGTCACAGTCACAGTCCCTCTCCCTCACACAGTCACAGTCACAGTCACAGTCACAGTCCCTCTCCCTCACACAGTCACAGTCACAGTCCCTCTCCCTCACACAGTCACAGTCCCTCTCCCTCACACAGTCACAGTCCATCTCCCTCACACAGTCACAGTCCCTCTCCCTCACACAGTCACAGTCACAGTCCCTCTCCCTCTCCCTCACACAGTCACAGTTCCTCTCCCTCACACAGTCACAGTCCCTCTCCCTCACACAGTCCCTCTCCCTCACACAGTCACAGTTCCTCTCCCTCACACAGTCCCTCTCCCTCTCCCTCACACAGTCACAGTCACAGTCCCTCTCCCTCACACAGTCACAGTCACAGTCACTCTCCCTCACACAGTCACAGTCACAGTCACAGTCCCTCTCCCTCACACAGTCACAGTCACAGTCACTCTCCCTCACACAGTCACAGTCACAGTCAAAGTCCCTCTCCCTCACACAGTCACAGTCCCTCTCCCTCACACAGTCACAGTCACAGTCTCTCCCCCTCACACAGTCACAGTCACAGTCCCTCTCCCTCACACAGTCACAGTCCCTCTCCCTCACACAGTCACAGTCCATCTCCCTCACACAGTCACAGTCCCTCTCCCTCACACAGTCACAGTCACAGTCACAGTCACAGTCCCTCTCCCTCACACAGTCACAGTCACAGTCCCTCTCCCTCACACAGTCACAGTCCCTCTCCCTCACACAGTCACAGTCCATCTCCCTCACACAGTCACAGTCCCTCTCCCTCACACAGTCACAGTCACAGTCCCTCTCCCTCTCCCTCACACAGTCACAGTTCCTCTCCCTCACACAGTCACAGTCCCTCTCCCTCAAACAGTCACAGTCACAGTCCCTCTCCCTCACACAGTCACAGTCACAGTCCCTCTCCCTCACACAGTCACAATCACAGTCCCTCTCCCTCTCCCTCACACAGTCACAGTCCCTCTCCCTCACACAGTCACAGTCACAGTCACAGTCCCTCTCCCTCACACAGTCACAGTCAGTGTCCCTCTCCCTCACACAGTCACAGTCTCTCCCCTCACACAGTCACAGTCAGAGTCCCTCTCCCTCACACAGTCACAGTCCCTCTCCCTCACACAGTCACAGTCCCTCTCCCTCACACAGTCACAGTCACAGTCCCTCTCCCTCACACAGTCACAGTCACAGTCCCTCTCCCTCACACAGTCACAGTCACAGTCACAGTCCCTCTCCCTCACACAGTCACAGTCCCTCTCCCTCACACATTCACAGTCTCTCCCCCTCACACAGTCTAAGTCACAGTCACAGTCCCTCTCCCTCACACAGTCACAATCACAGTCCCTCTCCCTCACACAGTCACAGTCCCTCTCCCTCACACAGTCACAGTCCCTCTCCCTCACACAGTCACAGTCACAGTCCCTCTCCCTCACACAGTCACAGTCCCTCTCCCTCACACAGTTACAGTCACAGTCACAGTCCCTCTCCCTCACACAGTCACAGTCACAGTCCCTCTGCCTCACACAGTCACAGTCACAGTCCCTCTCCCTCACACAGTCACAGTCCCTCTCCCTCACACAGTCACAGTTCCTCTCCCTCACACAGTCACAGTCACAGTCACAGTCCCTCTCCCTCACACAGCCACAGTCCCTTTCCCTCACACAGTCACAGTACCTCTCCCTCACACAGTCACAGTCACAGTCCCTCTCCCTCACACAGTCACTGTCCCTCTCCCTCACACAGTCACAGTTCCTCTCCATCACACAGTCACAGTCCCTCTCCCTCAAACAGTCACAGTCCCTCTCCCTCACACAGTCACAGTCACAGTCACAGTCCCTCTCCCTCACACAGTCACAGGCCCTCTCCCTCACACAGTCACAGTCCCTCTACCTCACACAGTCACAGTCCCTCTCCCTCACACAGTCACAGTCCCTCTCCCTCACACAGTCACAGTCACAGTCCCTCTCCCTCTCAATCACACAGTCACAGTCCCTCTCCCTCACACAGTCACAGTCACAGTCACAGTCCCTCTCCCTCACACAGTCACAGTCACAGTCCCTCTCCCTCACACAGTCACAGTCACAGTCCCTCTTCCTCTCCCTCTCCCTCACACAGTCACAGTCCCTCCCCCTCACACAGTCACAGTCCCTCACCCTCACACAGTCACAGTCCCTCTCCCTCACACAGTCACAGTCCCTCTCCCTCAAACAGTCACAGTCCCTCTCCCTCACACAGTCACAGTCCCTCTCCCTCACACAGTCACAGTCCCTCTCCCTCACACAGTCACAGTCACAGTCCCTCTCCCTCTCCCTCTCCCTCACACAGTCACAGTCCCTCCCCCTCACACAGTCACAGTCCCTCTCCCTCACACAGTCACAGTCCCTCTCCCTCAAACAGTCACAGTCCCTCTCCATCACACAGTCACAGTCCCTCTCCCTCACACAGTCACAGTCACAGTCCCTCTCCCTCACACAGTCACAGTCCCTCTCCCTCACACAGTCACAGTCACAGTCCCTCTACCTCACACAGTCACAGTCAAAGTCACAGTCACCGTCACAGTCCCTCTCCCTCACACAGTCACAGTCACAGTCACAGTCACCGTCACAGTCCCACTCCCTCACACAGACAACGGTCCCTCTCCCTCACACAGTCACAGTCACCGTCACCGTCACAGTCCCACTCCCTCACACAGTCACAGTCGCTCTCCCTCACACAGTCACAGTCACAGTCACCGTCACAGTCCCACTCCCTCACACAGTCACAGTCGCTCTCCCTCACACAGTCACAGTCACAGTCCCTCTCCCTCACACAGTCACAGTCACAGTCCCTCTCCCTCACACAGTCACAGTCACAGTCCCTCTCCCTCACACAGTCACAGTCGCTCTCCCTCACACAGTCACAGTCACGGTCACAGTCCCTCTCCCTCACACAGTCACAGTCCCTCTCCCTCACACAGTCACAGTCACAGTCCCTCTCCCTCACACAGTCACAGTTCCTCTCCCTCACACAGTCACAGTTACAGTCACAGTCACAGTCCCTCTCCCTCACACAGTCATAGTCCCTCTCCCTCACACAGTCACAGTTCCTCTCCCTCACACAGTCACAGTCCCTCTCCCTCACACAGTCACAGTCCCTCTCCCTCACACAGTCACAGTCCCTCTCCCTCACACAGTCACAGTCACAGTCACAGTCCCTCTCCCTCACACAATCAAAGTCACAGTCAAAGTCCCTCTCCCTCACACAGTCACAGTCACAGTCCCTCTCCCTCACACAGTCCCAGTCACAGTCACAGTCCCTCTCCCTCACACAGTCATAGTCACAATCCCTCTCCCTCACACAGTCACAGTCACAGTCACAGTCCCTCTCCCTCACACAGTCAGTCGCTCTCCCTCACACAGTCACAGTACCAGTCCCTCTCCCTCACACAGTCACAGTCACAGTCCCTCTCCCTCACACAGTCACAGTCCCTCTCCCTCACGCAGTCACAGTCCCTCTCCCTCACACAGTCACAGTCCCTCTCCCTCACACAGTCACAGTTCCTCTCCCTCACACAGTCACAGACCCTCTCCCTCACACAGTCACAGTTCCTCTCCCTCACACAGTCACAGTCCCTCTCGCTCACACAGTCACAGTCACAGTCACAGTCCCTCTCCCTCACACAGTCACAGTTACAGTCACAGTCACAGTCCCTCTCCCTCACACAGTCATAGTCCCTCTCCTTCACACAGTCACAGTCCCTCTCCCTCACACAGTCACAGTCCCTCTCCCTCACACAGTCACAGTCACAGTCACAGTCAAAGTCCCTCTCCCTCACACAGTCACAGTCACATTCGCAGTCCCTCTCCCTCACACAGTCACAGTCACAGTCCCTCTCCCTCACACAGTCACAGTCACAGTCCCTCTCCCTCAAACAGTCACAGTCACAGTCCCTCTCCCTCACACAGTCACAGTCACAGTCCCTCTCCCTCAAACAGTCACAGTCACAGTCCCTCTCCCTCAAACAGTCACAGTCACAGTCCCTCTCCCTCAAACAGTCACAGTCACAGTCCCTCTCCCTCACACAGTCACAGTCACAGTCAAAGTCTCTCTCCCTCACACAGTCACAGTCACACTCGCAGTCCCTCTCCCTCACACAGTCACAGTCACAGTCCCTCTCCCTCACACAGTCACAGTCACAGTCCCTCTCCCTCAAACAGTCACAGTCACAGTCCCTCTCCCTCACACACTCGCAGTCCCTCTCCCTCACACAGTCACAGTCACAGTCCCTCTCCCTCACACAGTCACAGTCCCTCTCCCCCAAACAGTCACAGTCACAGTCCCTCTCCCTCACACAGTCACAGTCCCTCTCCCTCACACAGTCACAGTCACAGTCCCTCTCCCTCACACAGTCACAGTCCCTCTCCCTCACACAGTCACAATTCCCTACCCTCACACAGTCACAGTCCTTCTCCCTCACACAGTCCCTCTCCCTCACACAGTCACAGTCACAGTCACAGTCCCTCTCCCTCACACAGTCACAGTCACAGTCCCTCTCCCTCACACAGTCACAGTCACAGTCCCTCTCCCTCAAACAGTCACAGTCACAGTCCCTCTCCCTCACACAGTCACAGTCACAGTCCCTCTCCCTCACACAGTCACAGTCAAAGTCCCTCTCCCTCACACAGTCACAGTCACATTCGCAGTCCCTCTCCCTCACACAGTCACAGTCACAGTCCCTCTCCCTCACACAGTCACTGTCCCTCTCCCTCACACAGTCACAGTTCCTCTCCATCACACAGTCACAGTCCCTCTCCCTCAAACAGTCACAGTCCCTCTCCCTCACACAGTCACAGTCACAGTCACAGTCCCTCTCCCTCACACAGTCACAGGCCCTCTCCCTCACACAGTCACAGTCCCTCTACCTCACACAGTCACAGTCCCTCTCCCTCACACAGTCACAGTCCCTCTCCCTCACACAGTCACAGTCACAGTCCCTCTCCCTCTCAATCACACAGTCACAGTCCCTCTCCCTCACACAGTCACAGTCACAGTCACAGTCCCTCTCCCTCACACAGTCACAGTCACAGTCCCTCTCCCTCACACAGTCACAGTCACAGTCCCTCTTCCTCTCCCTCTCCCTCACACAGTCACAGTCCCTCCCCCTCACACAGTCACAGTCCCTCACCCTCACACAGTCACAGTCCCTCTCCCTCACACAGTCACAGTCCCTCTCCCTCAAACAGTCACAGTCCCTCTCCCTCACACAGTCACAGTCCCTCTCCCTCACACAGTCACAGTCCCTCTCCCTCACACAGTCACAGTCACAGTCCCTCTCCCTCTCCCTCTCCCTCACACAGTCACAGTCCCTCCCCCTCACACAGTCACAGTCCCTCTCCCTCACACAGTCACAGTCCCTCTCCCTCAAACAGTCACAGTCCCTCTCCATCACACAGTCACAGTCCCTCTCCCTCACACAGTCACAGTCACAGTCCCTCTCCCTCACACAGTCACAGTCCCTCTCCCTCACACAGTCACAGTCACAGTCCCTCTACCTCACACAGTCACAGTCAAAGTCACAGTCACCGTCACAGTCCCTCTCCCTCACACAGTCACAGTCACAGTCACAGTCACCGTCACAGTCCCACTCCCTCACACAGACAACGGTCCCTCTCCCTCACACAGTCACAGTCACCGTCACCGTCACAGTCCCACTCCCTCACACAGTCACAGTCGCTCTCCCTCACACAGTCACAGTCACAGTCACCGTCACAGTCCCACTCCCTCACACAGTCACAGTCGCTCTCCCTCACACAGTCACAGTCACAGTCCCTCTCCCTCACACAGTCACAGTCACAGTCCCTCTCCCTCACACAGTCACAGTCACAGTCCCTCTCCCTCACACAGTCACAGTCGCTCTCCCTCACACAGTCACAGTCACGGTCACAGTCCCTCTCCCTCACACAGTCACAGTCCCTCTCCCTCACACAGTCACAGTCACAGTCCCTCTCCCTCACACAGTCACAGTTCCTCTCCCTCACACAGTCACAGTTACAGTCACAGTCACAGTCCCTCTCCCTCACACAGTCATAGTCCCTCTCCCTCACACAGTCACAGTTCCTCTCCCTCACACAGTCACAGTCCCTCTCCCTCACACAGTCACAGTCCCTCTCCCTCACACAGTCACAGTCCCTCTCCCTCACACAGTCACAGTCACAGTCACAGTCCCTCTCCCTCACACAATCAAAGTCACAGTCAAAGTCCCTCTCCCTCACACAGTCACAGTCACAGTCCCTCTCCCTCACACAGTCCCAGTCACAGTCACAGTCCCTCTCCCTCACACAGTCATAGTCACAATCCCTCTCCCTCACACAGTCACAGTCACAGTCACAGTCCCTCTCCCTCACACAGTCAGTCGCTCTCCCTCACACAGTCACAGTACCAGTCCCTCTCCCTCACACAGTCACAGTCACAGTCCCTCTCCCTCACACAGTCACAGTCCCTCTCCCTCACGCAGTCACAGTCCCTCTCCCTCACACAGTCACAGTCCCTCTCCCTCACACAGTCACAGTTCCTCTCCCTCACACAGTCACAGACCCTCTCCCTCACACAGTCACAGTTCCTCTCCCTCACACAGTCACAGTCCCTCTCGCTCACACAGTCACAGTCACAGTCACAGTCCCTCTCCCTCACACAGTCACAGTTACAGTCACAGTCACAGTCCCTCTCCCTCACACAGTCATAGTCCCTCTCCTTCACACAGTCACAGTCCCTCTCCCTCACACAGTCACAGTCCCTCTCCCTCACACAGTCACAGTCACAGTCACAGTCAAAGTCCCTCTCCCTCACACAGTCACAGTCACATTCGCAGTCCCTCTCCCTCACACAGTCACAGTCACAGTCCCTCTCCCTCACACAGTCACAGTCACAGTCCCTCTCCCTCAAACAGTCACAGTCACAGTCCCTCTCCCTCACACAGTCACAGTCACAGTCCCTCTCCCTCAAACAGTCACAGTCACAGTCCCTCTCCCTCAAACAGTCACAGTCACAGTCCCTCTCCCTCAAACAGTCACAGTCACAGTCCCTCTCCCTCACACAGTCACAGTCACAGTCAAAGTCTCTCTCCCTCACACAGTCACAGTCACACTCGCAGTCCCTCTCCCTCACACAGTCACAGTCACAGTCCCTCTCCCTCACACAGTCACAGTCACAGTCCCTCTCCCTCAAACAGTCACAGTCACAGTCCCTCTCCCTCACACACTCGCAGTCCCTCTCCCTCACACAGTCACAGTCACAGTCCCTCTCCCTCACACAGTCACAGTCCCTCTCCCCCAAACAGTCACAGTCACAGTCCCTCTCCCTCACACAGTCACAGTCCCTCTCCCTCACACAGTCACAGTCACAGTCCCTCTCCCTCACACAGTCACAGTCCCTCTCCCTCACACAGTCACAATTCCCTACCCTCACACAGTCACAGTCCTTCTCCCTCACACAGTCCCTCTCCCTCACACAGTCACAGTCACAGTCACAGTCCCTCTCCCTCACACAGTCACAGTCACAGTCCCTCTCCCTCACACAGTCACAGTCACAGTCCCTCTCCCTCAAACAGTCACAGTCCCTCTCCCTCACACAGTCACAGTCACAGTCCCTCTCCCTCACACAGTCACAGTCAAAGTCCCTCTCCCTCACACAGTCACAGTCACATTCGCAGTCCCTCTCCCTCACACAGTCACAGTCACAGTCCCTCTCCCTCACACAGTCACAGTCACAGTCCCTCTCCCTCAAACAGTCACAGTCACAGTCCCTCTCCCTCACACAGTCACAGTCACAGTCCCTCTCCCTCAAACAGTCACAGTCACAGTCCCTCTCCCTCAAACAGTCACAGTCACAGTCCCTCTCCCTCAAACAGTCACAGTCACAGTCCCTCTCCCTCACACAGTCACAGTCACAGTCACAGTCAAAGTCCCTCTCCCTCACACAGTCACAGTCACACTCGCAGTCCCTCTCCCTCACACAGTCACAGTCACAGTCCCTCTCCCTCACACAGTCACAGTCACACTCGCAGTCCCTCTCCCTCACACAGTCACAGTCACAGTCCCTCTCCCTCAAACAGTCACAGTCACAGTCCCTCTCCCTCACACACTCGCAGTCCCTCTCCCTCACACACTCGCAGTCCCTCTCCCTCACACAGTCACAGTCACAGTCCCTCTCCCTCACACAGTCACAGTCACAGTCCCTCTCCCTCAAACAGTCACAGTCACAGTCCCTCTCCCTCACACAGTCACAGTCCCTCTCCCTCACACAGTCACAGTCACAGTCCCTCTCCCTCACACAGTCACAGTCCCTCTCCCTCACACAGTCACAGTTCCCTTCCCTCACACAGTCACAGTCCTTCTCCCTCACACAGTCCCTCTCCCTCACACAGTCACAGTCACAATCACAGTCCCTCTCCCTAACACAGTCACAGTCACAGTCCCTCTCCCTCACACAGTCACAGTCACAGTCCCTCTCCCTCTCCCTCACACAGTCACAGTCCCTCTCCCTCACACAGTCACAGTCCCTCTCCCTCACACAGTCACAGTCACAGTCCCTCTCCCTCTCCCTCACACAGTCACAGTCCCTCTCCCTCACACAGTCACAGTCCCTCTCCCTCACATAGTCACAGTCCCTCTCCCTCACACAGTCACAGTCCCTCTCCCTCACACAGTCACAGTCCCTCTCCCTCACACAGTCACAGTCACAGTCACAGTCCCTCTCCCTCACACAGTCATAGTCACAATCCCTCTCCCTCACACAGTCACAGTCACAGTCCCTCTCCCTCACACAGTCACAGTCGCTCTCCCTCACACAGTCACAGTACCAGTCCCTCTCCCTCACACAGTCACAGTCACAGTCCTTCTCCCTCACACAGTCACAGTCCCTCTCCCTCACACAGTCGCAGTCCCTCTCCCTCACGCAGTCACAGTCCCTCTCCCTCACACAGTCACAGTCCCTCTCCCTCACACAGTCACAGTCCCTCTCCCTCACGCAGTCACAGTCCCTCTACCTCACACAGTCACAGTCCCTCTCGCTCACACAGTCACAGTTACAGTCACAGTCACAGTCCCTCTCCCTCACACAGTCACAGTTCCTCTCCCTCACACAGTCACAGTCCCTCTCCCTCACACAGTCACAGTCAAAGTCCCTCTCCCTCACACAGTCACAGTCGTACTCACAGTCCCTCTCCCTCACACAGTCACAGTCACAGTCCCTCTCCCTCACACAGTCACAGTCACAGTCCCTCTCCCTCAAACAGTCACAGTCACAGTCCCTCTCCCTCTCCCTCACACAGTCACAGTCCCTCTCCCTCACACAGTCACAGTCACAGTCCCTCTCCCTCACACAGTCACAGTCACAGTCACTCTCCCTCACACAGTCACAGTCCCTCTCCCTCACACAGTCACAGTTCCCTTCCCTCACACAGTCACAGTCCCTCTCCCTCACACAGTCCCTCTCCCTCACACAGTCACAGTCACAGTCACAGTCCCTCTCCCTCACACAGTCACAGTCACAGTCCCTCTCCCTCTCCCTCACACAGTCACAGTCCCTCTCCCTCTCCCTCACACAGTCACAGTCCCTCTCCCTCACACAGTCACAGTCCCTCTCCCTCACACAGTCACAGTCACAGTCACAGTCCCTCTCCCTCACACAGTCACAGTCCCTCTCCCTCACACAGTCACAGTCCCTCTCCCTCACATAGTCACAGTCCCTCTCCCTCACACAGTCACAGTCCCTCTCCCTCACACAGTCACAGTCACAGTCACAGTCCCTCTCCCTCACACAGCCACAGTCCCTCTCCCTCACACAGTCACAGGTCCTCTCCCTCACACAGTCACAGTCACAGTCCCTCTCCCTCACACAGTCAAATTCACAGTCCCTCTCCCTCACACAGTCAAATTCACAGTCACAGTCCCTCTCCCTCACACAGTCACAGTTACAGTCACAGTCACAGTCCCTCTCCCTCACACAGTCATAGTCCCTCTCCCTCACACAGTCACAGTCCCTCTCCCTCACACAGTCACAGTCCCTCTCCCTCACACAGTCACAGTCCCTCTCCCTCACACAGTCACAGTCCCTCTCCCTCACACAGTCACAGTCCCTCTCCCTCACACAGTCACAGTCCCTCTCCCTCACACAGTCACAGTCCCTTCCCTCACACAGTCACAGTCCCTCTCCCTCACACAGTCCCTCTCCCTCACACAGTCACAGTCACAGTCCCTCTCCCTCACACAATCACAGTCACAGTCCCTCTCCCTCACACAGTCACAGTCACAGTCCCTCTCCCTCACACAGTCACAGTCACAGTCCCTCTCCCTCACACAGTCACAGTCCCTCTCCCTCACACAGTCACAGTCCCTCTCCCTCACACAGTCACAGTCACAGTCACAGTCCCTCTCCCTCACACAGTCACAGTCCCTCTCCCTCACACAGTCACAGTCCCTCTCCCTCACATAGTCACAGTCCCTCTCCCTCACACAGTCACAGTCCCTCTCCCTCACACAGTCACAGTCACAGTCACAGTCCCTCTCCCTCACACAGTCACAGTCACAGTCACAGTCCCTCTCCCTCACACAGTCACAGTCCCTCCCTCACACAGGCCCTCTCCCTCACACAGTCACAGTCCCTATCCCTCACACAGTCACAGTCACAGTCTCTCTCCCTCACACAGTCACAGTCACAGTCTCTCTCCCTCACACAGTCACAGTCCCTCCCTCACACAGGCCCTCTCCCTCACACAGTCACAGTCCCTCTCCCTCACACAGTCACAGTCACAGTCCCTCTCCCTCTCCCTCACACAGTCACATTCACAGTCCCTCTCCCTCTCCCTCACACAGTCACAGTCCCTCTCCCTCACACAGTCACAGTCACAGTCACAGTCCCTCTCCCTCACACAGTCACAGTCACAGTCCCTCTCCCTCACACAGTCACAGTCACAGTCCCTCTCCCTCACACAGTCACAGTCCCTCTCCCTCACACAGTCACAGTCACAGTCAAAGTCCCTCTCCCTCACACAGTCACAGTCACAGTCCCTCTCCCTCACAGAGTCACAGTCACAGTCACAGTCACAGTCCCTCTCCCTCACACAGTCATAGTCACAATCCCTCTCCCTCACACAGTCACAGTCACAGTCACAGTCCCTCTCCCTCACACAGTCACAGTCGCTCTCCCTCACACAGTCACAGTCCCTCTCCCTCACACAGTCACAGTCCCTCTCCCTCACACAGTCACAGTTCCTCTCCCTCACACAGTCACAGTCCCTCTCGCTCACACAGTCACAGTAACAGTCACAGTCCCTCTCCCTCACACAGTCACAGTCACAGTCACAGTCCCTCTCCCTCCCACAGTCATAGTCCCTCTCCCTCACACAGTCACAGTTACAGTCACAGTCACAGTCCCTCTCCCTCACACAGTCATAGTCCCTCTCCTTCACACAGTCACAGTCCCTCTCCCTCACACAGTCACAGTCCCTCTCCCTCACAGAGTCACAGTCCCTCTCCCTCACACAGTCACAGTCACGGTCACAGTCCCTCTCCCTCACACAGTCACAGTCACAGTCCCTCTCCCTCACACAGTCACAGTCACAGTCACAGTCCCTCTCCCTCACACAGTCACAGTCACAGTCACAGTCCCTCTCCCTCACACAGTCACAGTCACAGTCCCTCTCCCTCTCCCTCTCCCTCACACAGTCACAGTCACAGTTCCTCTCCCTCACACAGTCACAGTCACAGTCCCTCTCCCTCACACAGTCACAGTTCCTCTCCCTCACACAGTCACAGTCAGTGTCCCTCTCCCTCACACAGTCACAATCCCTCTCCCTCACACAGTCACAGTCCCTCTCCCTCACACAGTCACAGTCCCTCTCCCTCACACAGTCACAGTCACAGTCACAGTCCCTCTCCCTCACACAGTCACAGTCACAGTCCCTCTCCCTCACACAGTCACAGTCACAGTCCCTCACCCTCTCCCTCACACAGTCACAGTTCCTCTCCCTCACACAGTCACAGTCCCTCTCCCTCACACAGTCCCTCACCCTCACACAGTCACAGTCACAGTAACAGTCCCTCTCCCTCACACAGTCACAGTCACAGTCCCTCTCCCTCACACAGTCACAGTTCCTCTCCCTCACAGAGTCACAGTCCGTCTCCCTCACACAGTTACAGTCACAGTCACAGTCCCTCTCCCTCACACAGTCATAGTCCCTCTCCTTCACACAGTCACAGTCCCTCTCCCTCACACAGTCACAGTCCCTCTCTCTCACACAGTCACAGTCCCTCTCCCTCACACAGTCACAGTCACAGTCACAGTCCCTCTCCCTCACACAGTCACAGTCACAGTCACAGTCCCTCTCCCTCACACAGTCACAGTCAGTGTCCCTCTCCCTCACACAGTCACAGTCTCTCCCCCTCACACAGTCACAGTCACAGTCCCTCTCCCTCACACAGTCACAGTCCCTCTCCCTCACACAGTCACAGTCCCTCTCCCTCACAGAGTCACAGTCACAGTCACAGTCACAGTCCCTCTCCCTCACAGAGTCACAGTCACAGTCACAGTCACAGTCCCTCTCCCTCACACAGTCATAGTCACAATCCCTCTCCCTCACACAGTCACAGTCACAGTCACAGTCCCTCTCCCTCACACAGTCACTGTCGCTCTCCCTCACACAGTCACAGTACCAGTCCCTCTCCCTCACACAGTCACAGTCACAGTCCCTCTCCCTCACACAGTCACAGTCCCTCTCCCTCACACAGTCACAGTCCCTCTCCCTCACACAGTCACAGTCCCTCTCCCTCACACAGTCACAGTTCCTCTCCCTCACACAGTCACAGTTCCTCTCCCTCACACAGTCACAGTAACAGTCACAGTCCCTCTCCCTCACACAGTCATAATCCCTCTCCTTCACACAGTCACAGTCCCTCTCCCTCACACAGTCACAGTCACAGTCCCTCTCCCTCACACAGTCATAGTCCCTCTCCTTCACACAGTCACAGTCCGTCTCCCTCACACAGTCACAGTCACAGTCCCTCTCCCTCACACAGTCATAGTCCCTCTCCTTCACAAAGTCACAGTCCCTCTCCCTCACACAGTCACAGTCCCTCTCCCTCACACAGTCACAGTTCCTCTCCCTCACACAGTCACAGTCCCTCTCCCTCACACAGTCACAGTCACAGTCACAGTCCCTCTCCCTCACACAGTCACAGTCACAGTCCCTCTCCCTCACACAGTCACAGTCACAGTCCCTCTCCCTCACACAGTCATAGTCCCTCTCCTTCACACAGTCACAGTCCCTCTCCCTCACACAGTCACAGTCCCTCTCCCTCACACAGTCACAGTCACAGTTCCTCTCCCTCACACAGTCACAGTCAGTGTCCCTCTCCCTTACACAGTCACAGTCTCTCCCCCTCACACAGTCACAGTCACAGTCCCTCTCCCTCACACAGTCACAGTCCCTCTCCCTCACACAGTCACAGTCCCTCTCCCTCACACAGTCACAGTCACAGTCCCTCTCCCTCACACAGTCACAGTCACAGTCCCTCTCCCTCACACAGTCACAGTCACAGTCCCTCACCCTCTCCCTCACACAGTCACAGTCCCTCTCCCTCACACAGTCACAGTCACAGTCACAGTCCCTCTCCCTCACACAGTCACAGCCCCTCTCCCTCACACAGTCAAAGTCACAGTCCCTCTCCCTCTCCCTCACACAGTCACAGTCACAGTCCCTCTCCCTCACACAGTCACAGTCACAGTCACAGTCCCTCTCCCTCACACAGTCACAGTCCCTCTCCCTCTCCCTCACACAGTCACAGTCACAGTTCCTCTCCCTCACACAGTCACAGTCACAGTCCCTCTCCCTCACACAGTCACAGTCAGTGTCCCTCTCCCTTACACAGTCACAGTCTCTCCCCCTCACACAGTCACAGTCACAGTCCCTCTCCCTCACACAGTCACAATCCCTCTCCCTCACACAGTCACAGTCCCTCTCCCTCACACAGTCACAGTCACAGTCCCTCTCCCTCACACAATCACAGTCACAGTGCCTCACCCTCTCCCTCACACAGTCACAGTTCCTCTCCCTCACACAGTCACAGTCACTCTCCCTCACACAGTCCCTCTCCCTCACACAGTCACAGTCAGTGTCCCTCTCCCTCACACAGTCACAGTCACAGTCCCTCTCCCTCACACAGTCACAGTCACAGTCCCTCTCCCTCACACAGTCACAGTCCCTCTCCCTCACACAGTCACAGTCCCTCTCCCTCACACAGTCACAGTCACAGTCCCTCTCCCTCACACAGTCACAGTCACAGTCACAGTCCCTCTCCCTCACACAGTCACAGTCAGTGTCCCTCTCCCTCACACAGTCACAGTCTCTCCCCCTCACACAGTCACAGTCACAGTCCCTCTCCCTCACACAGTCACAGTCTCTCTCCCTCACACAGTCACAGTCCCTCTCCCTCACACAGTCACAGTCCCTCTCCCTCACACAGTCACAGTCACAGTCCCTCTCCCTCACACAGTCACAGTCACAGTCACAGTCCCTCTCCCTCACACAGTCACAGTCACAGTCCCTCTCCCTCACAGAGTCACAGTCACAGTCACAGTCCCTCTCCCTCACACAGTCACAGTCAAAGTCCCTCTCCCTCACACAGTCACAGTCACAGTCACAGTCCCTCTCCCTCACACAGTCACAGTCACAGTCCCTCTCCCTCACACAGTCACAGTCACAGTCCCTCTCCCTCTCCCTCACACAGTCACAGTCCCTCTCCCTCACACAGTCACAGTCACAGTTCCTCTCCCTCACACAGTCACAGTCACAGTCCCTCTCCCTCACACAGTCACAGTCAGTGTCCCTCTCCCTTACACAGTCACAGTCTCTCCCCCTCACACAGTCACAGTCACAGTCCCTCTCCCTCACACAGTCACAGTCCCTCTCCCTCACACAGTCACAGTCCCTCTCCCTCACACAGTCACAGTCACAGTCCCTCTCCCTCACACAGTCACAGTCACAGTCCCTCTCCCTCACACAGTCACAGTCACAGTCCCTCACCCTCTCCCTCACACAGTCACAGTCCCTCTCCCTCTCCCTCACACAGTCACAGTCACAGTCACAGTCGCTCTCCCTCACACAGTCACAGCCCCTCTCCCTCACACAGTCACAGTCACAGTCCCTCTCCCTCTCCCTCACACAGTCACAGTCACAGTCCCTCTCCCTCACACAGTCACAGTCACAGTCACAGTCCCTCTCCCTCACACAGTCACAGTCACAGTCCCTCTCCCTCACACAGTCACAGTCCCTCTCCCTCTCCCTCACACAGTCACAGTCACAGTTCCTCTCCCTCACACAGTCACAGTCACAGTCCCTCTCCCTCACACAGTCACAGTCACAGTCACAGTCCCTCTCCCTCACACAGTCACAGTCACAGTCCCTCTCCCTCACACAGTCACAGTCCCTCTCCCTCTCCCTCACACAGTCACAGTCACAGTTCCTCTCCCTCACACAGTCACAGTCACAGTCCCTCTCCCTCACACAGTCACAGTCAGTGTCCCTCTCCCTTACACAGTCACAGTCTCTCCCCGTCACACAGTCACAGTCACAGTCCCTCTCCCTCACACAGTCACAATCCCTCTCCCTCACACAGTCACAGTCCCTCTCCCTCACACAGTCACAGTCCCTCTCCCTCACACAGTCACAGTCACAGTCACAGTCCCTCTCCCTCACACAGTCACAGTCACAGTCCCTCTCCCTCACACAGTCACAGTCACAGTCCCTCACCCTCTCCCTCACACAGTCACAGTTCCTCTCCCTCACACAGTCACAGTCCCTCTCCCTCACACAGTCCCTCACCCTCACACAGTCACAGTCACAGTAACAGTCCCTCTCCCTCACACAGTCACAGTCACAGTCCCTCTCCCTCACACAGTCACAGTTCCTCTCCCTCACAGAGTCACAGTCCGTCTCCCTCACACAGTTACAGTCACAGTCACAGTCCCTCTCCCTCACACAGTCATAGTCCCTCTCCTTCACACAGTCACAGTCCCTCTCCCTCACACAGTCACAGTCCCTCTCTCTCACACAGTCACAGTCCCTCTCCCTCACACAGTCACAGTCACAGTCACAGTCCCTCTCCCTCACACAGTCACAGTCACAGTCACAGTCCCTCTCCCTCACACAGTCACAGTCAGTGTCCCTCTCCCTCACACAGTCAGAGTCTCTCCCCCTCACACAGTCACAGTCACAGTCCCTCTCCCTCACACAGTCACAGTCCCTCTCCCTCACACAGTCACAGTCACTCTCCCTCACAGAGTCACAGTCACAGTCACAGTCCCTCTCCCTCACAGAGTCACAGTCACAGTCACAGTCACAGTCCCTCTCCCTCACACAGTCATAGTCACAATCCCTCTCCCTCACACAGTCACAGTCACAGTCACAGTCCCTCTCCCTCACACAGTCACAGTCCCTCTCCCTCACAGAGTCACAGTCACAGTCACAGTCACAGTCCCTCTCCCTCACACAGTCATAGTCACAATCCCTCTCCCTCACACAGTCACAGTCACAGTCACAGTCCCTCTCCCTCACACAGTCACTGTCGCTCTCCCTCACACAGTCACAGTACCAGTCCATCTCCCTCACACAGTCACAGTCACAGTCCCTCTCCCTCACACAGTCACAGTCCCTCTCCCTCACACAGTCACAGTCCCTCTCCCTCACACAGTCACAGTCCCTCTCCCTCACACAGTCACAGTTCCTCTCCCTCACACAGTCACAGTTCCTCTCCCTCACACAGTCACAGTAACAGTCACAGTCCCTCTCCCTCACACAGTCATAATCCCTCTCCTTCACACAGTCACAGTCCCTCTCCCTCACACAGTCACAGTCACAGTCCCACTCCCTCACACAGTCATAGTCCCTCTCCTTCACACAGTCACAGTCCCTCTCCCTCACACAGTCACAGTCACAGTCCCTCTCCCTCACACAGTCATAGTCCCTCTCCTTCACACAGTCACAGTCCCTCTCCCTCACACAGTCACAGTCCCTCTCCCTCACACAGTCACAGTTCCTCTCCCTCACACAGTCACAGTCCCTCTCCCTCACACAGTCACAGTCACAGTCACAGTCCCTCTCCCTCACACAGTCACAGTCACAGTCCCTCTCCCTCACACAGTCACAGTCACAGTCCCTCTCTCTCACACAGTCATAGTCCCTCTCCTTCACACAGTCACAGTCCCTCTCCCTCACACAGTCACAGTCCCTCTCCCTCACACAGTCACAGTCACAGTTCCTCTCCCTCACACAGTCACAGTCAGTGTCCCTCTCCCTTACACAGTCACAGTCTCTCCCCCTCACACAGTCACAGTCACAGTCCCTCTCCCTCACACAGTCACAGTCCCTCTCCCTCACACAGTCACAGTCCCTCTCCCTCACACAGTCACAGTCACAGTCCCTCTCCCTCACACAGTCACAGTCACAGTCCCTCTCCCTCACACAGTCACAGTCACAGTCCCTCACCCTCTCCCTCACACAGTCACAGTCCCTCTCCCTCTCCCTCACACAGTCACAGTCACAGTCACAGTCCCTCTCCCTCACACAGTCACAGCCCCTCTCCCTCACACAGTCAAAGTCACAGTCCCTCTCCCTCTCCCTCACACAGTCACAGTCACAGTCCCTCTCCCTCACACAGTCACAGTCACAGTCACAGTCCCTCTCCCTCACACAGTCACAGTCCCTCTCCCTCTTCCTCACACAGTCACAGTCACAGTTCCTCTCCCTCACACAGTCACAGTCACAGTCCCTCTCCCTCACACAGTCACAGTCACAGTCCCTCTCCCTTACACAGTCACAGTCTCTCCCCCTCACACAGTCACAGTCACAGTCCCTCTCCCTCACACAGTCACAATCCCTCTCCCTCACACAGTCACAGTCCCTCTCCCTCACAAAGTCACAGTCACAGTCCCTCTCCCTCACACAATCACAGTCACAGTGCCTCATCCTCTCCCTCACACAGTCACAGTTCCTCTCCCTCACACAGTCACAGTCACTCTCCCTCACACAGTCCCTCTCCCTCACACAGTCACAGTCACAGTAACAGTCCCTCTCCCTCACACAGTCACAGTCACTGTCCCTCTCCCTCACACAGTCACAGTCACAGTCCCTCTCCCTCACACAGTCACAGTCACAGTCCCTCTCCCTCACACAGTCACAGTCCCTCTCCCTCACACAGTCACAGTCCCTCTCCCTCACACAGTCACAGTCACAGTCCCTCTCCCTCACACAGTCACAGTCAGTGTCCCTCTCCCTCACACAGTCACAGTCTCTCCCCCTCACACAGTCACAGTCACAGTCCCTCTCCCTCACACAGTCACAGTCCCTCTCCCTCACACAGTCACAGTCCCTCTCCCTCACACAGTCACAGTCCCTCTCCCTCACACAGTCACAGTCACAGTCCCTCTCCCTCACACAGTCACAGTCACAGTCACAGTCACAGTCCCTCTCCCTCACACAGTCACAGTCACAGTCCCTCTCCCTCACAGAGTCACAGTCCCTCTCCCTCACACAGTCACAGTCAAAGTCCCTCTCCCTCACACAGTCACAGTCACAGTCACAGTCCCTCTCCCTCACACAGTCACAGTCACAGTCCCTCTCCCTCACACAGTCACAGTCACAGTCCCTCTCCCTCTCCCTCACACAGTCACAGTCCCTCTCCCTCACACAGTCACAGTCACAGTTCCTCTCCCTCACACAGTCACAGTCACAGTCCCTCTCCCTCACACAGTCACAGTCAGTGTCCCTCTCCCTTACACAGTCACAGTCTCTCCCCCTCACACAGTCACAGTCACAGTCCCTCTCCCTCACACAGTCACAGTCCCTCTCCCTCACACAGTCACAGTCACAGTCCCTCTCCCTCACACAGTCACAGTCACAGTCCCTCTCCCTCACACAGTCACAGTCACAGTCCCTCACCCTCTCCCTCACACAGTCACAGTCCCTCTCCCTCTCCCTCACACAGTCACAGTCACAGTCCCTCTCCCTCACACAGTAACAGCCCCTCTCCCTCTCCCTCACACAGTCACAGTCACAGTCCCTCTCCCTCTCCCTCACACAGTCACAGTCACAGTCCCTCTCCCTCACACAGTCACAGTCACAGTCACAGTCCCTCTCCCTCACACAGTCACAGTCACAGTCCCTCTCCCTCACACAGTCACAGTCCCTCTCCCTCTCCCTCACACAGTCACAGTCACAGTTCCTCTCCCTCACACAGTCACAGTCACAGTCCCTCTCCCTCACACAGTCACAGTCAGTGTCCCTCTCCCTTACACAGTCACAGTCTCTCCCCCTCACACAGTCACAGTCACAGTCCCTCTCCCTCACACAGTCACAATCCCTCTCCCTCACAGAGTCACAGTCCCTCTCCCTCACACAGTCACAGTCCCTCTCCCTCACACAGTCACAGTCACAGTCCCTCTCCCTCACACAATCACAGTCACAGTGCCTTACCCTCTCCCTCACACAGTCACAGTTCCTCTCCCTCACACAGTCACAGTCCCTCTCCCTCACACAGTCCCTCTCCCTCACACAGTCACAGTCACAGTAACAGTACCTCTCCCTCACACAGTCACAGTCACTGTCCCTCTCCCTCACACAGTCACAGTCACAGTCCCTCTCCCTCACACAGTCACAGTCACAGTCCCTCTCCCTCACACAGTCACAGTCCCTCTCCCTCACACAGTCACAGTCCCTCTCCCTCACACAGTCACAGTTACAGTCACAGTCACAGTCCCTCTCCCTCACACAGTCACAGTCCCTCTCCCTCACACAGTCACAGTCACAGTCCCTCTCCCTCACACAGTCCCTCTCCCTCACACAGTCACAGTCCCTCTCCCTCACACAGTCACAGTCACAGTCACAGTCCCTCTCCCTCACACAGTCACAGTCTAAGTCCCTCTCCCTCACACAGTCACAGTCACAGTCCCTCTCCCTCACACAGTCACAGTCACAGTCCCTCTCCCTCTCCCTCACACAGTCACAGTCCCTCCCCCTCACACAGTCACAGTCCCACTCCCTCACACAGTCACAGTCCCTCTCCCTCACACAGTCACAGTCACAGTCCCTCTCCCTCACACAGTCACAGTCTCTCCCCCTCACACAGTCACAGTCCCTCTCCCTCACACAGTCACAGTCCCTCTCCCTCACACAGTCACAGTCCCTCTCCCTCACACAGTCACAGTCCCTCTCCCTCACACAGTCACAGTCCCTCTCCCTCACACAGTCACAGTCCCTCTCCCTCACACAGTCACAGTCCCTCTCCCTCACACAGTCACAGTCTCTCCCCCTCACTTAGTCACAGTCCCTCTCCCTCACACAGTCACAGTCCCTCTCCCTCACACAGTCACAGTCCCTCTCCCTCACACAGTCACAGTCCCTCTCCCTCACACAGTCACAGTCCCTCTCCCTCACACAGTCACAGTCCCTATCCCTCACACAGTCACAGTCACAGTGCCTCTCCCTCACACAGTCACAGTCACAGTCCCTCTCCCTCACACTGTCACAGTCACAGTCCCTCTCCCTCACACTGTCACAGTCCCTCTCCCTCACACAGTCACAGTCACAGTCCCTCTCCCTCACACAGTCACAGTCCCTCTCCCTCACACAGTCACAGTCACAGTCCCTCTCCCTCACACAGACACAGTCCCTCCCCCTCACACTGTCACAGTCACAGTCCCTCTCCCTCACACTGTCACAGTCCCTCTCCCTCACACAGTCACAGTCACAGTCCCTCTCCCTCACACAGTCACAGTCCCTCTCCCTCACACAGTCACAGTCACAGTCCCTCTCCCCCACACAGTCACAGTCACAGTCCCTCTCCCTCACAAAGTCACAGTCCCTCTCCCTCACACAGTCACAGTCCCTCTCCCTCACACAGTCACAGTCCCTCTCCCTCACACAGTCACATTCCCTCTCCCTCACACAGTCACAGTCACAGTCCCTCTCCCCCACACAGTCACAGTCACAGTCCCTCTCCCTCACACAGTCAAATTCACAGTCACAGTCCCTCTCCCTCACACAGTCACATTGCCTCTCCCTCACACAGTCACAGTCACAGTCCCTCTCCCTCACACAGTCACAGTCACAGTCACAGTCCCTCTCCCTCACACAGTCACAGTTGCTCTCCCTCACACAGTCACAGTCACAGTCCCTCTCCCTCACACAGTCACAGTCACAGTCCCTCTCCCTCACACAGTCACAGTCACAGTCCCTCTCCCTCACACAGTCACAGTCCTTCTCCCTCACACAGCCACAGTCCCTCTCCCTCACTCAGTCACAGTTCCTCTCCCTCACACAGTCAAAGTCACAATCAAAGTCACAGTCACAGTCCCTCTCGCTCACACAGTCAAATTCACAGTGACAGTCCCTCTCCCTCACACAGTCACATTTACAGTCACAGTCACAGTCCCTCTCCCTCACACAGTCATAGTCCCTCTCCCTCACACAGTCACAGTCCCTCTCCCTCACACAGTCACAGTCACAGTCCCTCTCCCTCACACAGTCACAGTCACAGTCCCTCTCCCTCACACAGTCACAGTCACACTCACAGTCACAGTCCCTCTCCCTCACACAGTCACAGTCCCTCTACCTCAAACAGTCACAGTCCCTCTCCCTCACACAGTCACAGTCCCTCTCCCTCAAACAGTCACAGTCCCTCTCCCTCACACAGTCACAGTCCCTCTACCTCAAACAGTCACAGTCCCTCTCCCTCAAACAGCCACAGTCCCTCTCCCTCAAACAGCCACAGTCCCTCTCCCTCACACAGTCACAGTCCCTCTCCCTCACACAGTCACAGTCCCTCTCCCTCACACAGTCACAGTCCCTCTCCCTCACACAGTCACAGTCCCTCTCCCTCAAACAGTCACAGTTCCTCTCCCTCACACAGTCACAGTCCCTCTCCCTCACACAGTCACAGTCCCTCTCCCTCACACAGTCACAGCCACAGTCACAGTCCCTCTCCCTCACACAGTCACAGCCACAGTCACAGTCCCTCTCCCTCACACAGTCACAGTCACAGTCGCAGTTCCTCTCCCTCACACAGTCACAGTCCCTCTCCCTCACACAGTCACAGTCACAGTCCCTCTCCCTCACACAGTTACAGTCACAGTCCCTCTCCCTCACACAGTCACAGTCCCTCTCCCTCACACAGTCACAGCGCTTCTCCCTCACACAGTCACAGTCACAGTCCCTCTCCCTCATACAGTCACAGTCCCTCTCCCTCACACAGCCACAGTCACAGTCCCTCTCCCTCACACAGTCACAATCCCTCTCCCTCACACAGTCACAGTCACAGTCACAGTCCCTCTCCCTCACACAGTCACAGTCACAGTCCCTCTCCCTCACACAGTCACAGTCACAGTCCCTCTCCCTCACACAGTCACAGTCACAGTCCCTCTCCCTCACACAGTCACAGTCGCTCTCCCTCACACAGTCACAGTTACAGTCCCTCTCCCTCACACAGTCACAGTCACAGTCCCTCTCCCTCACACAGTCACAGTCACAGTCCCTCTCCCTCACACAGTCACAGTCTTCCTCCCTCACAGAGCCACAGTCCCTCTCCCTCACTCAGTCACAGTTCCTCTCCCTCACACAGTCACAGTCACAATCACAGTCACAGTCACAGTCCCTCTCCCTCACACAGTCACAGTCCCTCTCCCTCACACAGTCACAGTCCCTCCCCCTCACACTGTCACAGTCACAGTCCCTCTCCCTCACACTGTCACAGTCCCTCTCCCTCACACAGTCACAGTCCCTCTCCCTCACACAGTCACAGTCACAGTCCCTCTCCCTCACACAGTCACAGTCCCTCTCCCTCAAACAGTCACAGTCACAGTCCCTCTCCCCCACACAGTCACAGTCACAGTCCCTCTCCCTCACAAAGTCACAGTCCCTCTCCCTCACACAGTCACAGTCCCTCTCCCTCACACAGTCACAGTCCCTCTCCCTCACACAGTCACATTCCCTCTCCCTCACACAGTCACAGTCACAGTCCCTCTCCCCCACACAGTCACAGTCACAGTCCCTCTCCCTCACACAGTCAAATTCACAGTCACAGTCCCTCTCCCTCACACAGTCACAGTGCCTCTCCCTCACACAGTCACAGTCACAGTCCCTCTCCCTCACACAGTCACAGTCACAGTCACAGTCCCTCTCCCTCACACAGTCACAGTTGCTCTCCCTCACACAGTCACAGTCACAGTCCCTCTCCCTCACACAGTCACAGTCACAGTCCCTCTCCCTCACACAGTCACAGTCACAGTCCCTCTCCCTCACACAGTCACAGTCCTTCTCCCTCACACAGCCACAGTCCCTCTCCCTCACTCAGTCACAGTTCCTCTCCCTCACACAGTCACAGTCACAGTCAAATTCACAGTGACAGTCCCTCTCCCTCACACAGTCACATTTACAGTCACAGTCACAGTCCCTCTCCCTCACACAGTCATAGTCCCTCTCCCTCACACAGTCACAGTCCCTCTCCCTCACACAGTCACAGTCACAGTCACAGTCCCTCTCCCTCACACAGTCACAGTCACAGTCCCTCTCCCTCACACAGTCACAGTCACACTCACAGTCACAGTCCCTCTCCCTCACACAGTCACAGTCCCTCTACCTCAAACAGTCACAGTCCCTCTCCCTCACACAGTCACAGTCCCTCTCCCTCAAACAGTCACAGTCCCTCTCCCTCACACTGTCACAGTCCCTCTACCTCAAACAGTCACAGTCCCTCTCCCTCACACAGTCACAGTCCCTCTCCCTCAAACAGCCACAGTCCCTCTCCCTCAAACAGCCACAGTCCCTCTCCCTCACACAGTCACAGTCCCTCTCCCTCACACAGTCACAGTCCCTCTCCCTCACACAGTCACAGTCCCTCTCCCTCACACAGTCACAGTCCCTCTCCCTCACACAGTCACAGTTCCTCTCCCTCACACAGTCACAGTCCCTCTCCCTCACACAGTCACAGTCCCTCTCCCTCACACAGTCACAGCCACAGTCACAGTCCCTCTCCCTCACACAGTCACAGCCACAGTCACAGTCCCTCTCCCTCACACAGTCACAGTCACAGTCGCAGTTCCTCTCCCTCACACAGTCACAGTCCCTCTCCCTCACACAGTCACAGTCACAGTCCCTCTCCCTCACACAGTTACAGTCACAGTCCGTCTCCCTCACACAGTCACAGTCCCTCTCCCTCACACAGTCACAGCGCTTCTCCCTCACACAGTCACAGTCACAGTCCCTCTCCCTCATACAGTCACAGTCCCTCTCCCTCACACAGCCACAGTCACAGTCCCTCTCCCTCACACAGTCACAATCCCTCTCCCTCACACAGTCACAGTCACAGTCACAGTCCCTCTCCCTCACACAGTCACAGTCCCTCTCCCTCACACAGTCACAGTCCCTATCCCTCACACAGTCACAGTCACAGTGCCTCTCCCTCACACAGTCACAGTCACAGTCCCTCTCCCTCACACTGTCACAGTCACAGTCCCTCTCCCTCACACTGTCACAGTCCCTCTCCCTCACACAGTCACAGTCACAGTCCCTCTCCCTCACACAGTCACAGTCCCTCTCCCTCACACAGTCACAGTCACAGTCCCTCTCCCTCACACAGACACAGTCCCTCCCCCTCACACTGTCACAGTCACAGTCCCTCTCCCTCACACTGTCACAGTCCCTCTCCCTCACACAGTCACAGTCACAGTCCCTCTCCCTCACACAGTCACAGTCACAGTCCCTCTCCCCCACACAGTCACAGTCACAGTCCCTCTCCCTCACAAAGTCACAGTCCCTCTCCCTCACACAGTCACAGTCCCTCTCCCTCACACAGTCACAGTCCCTCTCCCTCACACAGTCACATTCCCTCTCCCTCACACAGTCACAGTCACAGTCCCTCTCCCCCACACAGTCACAGTCACAGTCACTCTCCCTCACACAGTCAAATTCACAGTCACAGTCCCTCTCCCTCACAGTCACATTGCCTCTCCCTCACACAGTCACAGTCACAGTCCCTCTCCCTCACACAGTCACAGTCACAGTCACAGTCCCTCTCCCTCACACAGTCACAGTTGCTCTCCCTCACACAGTCACAGTCACAGTCCCTCTCCCTCACACAGTCACAGTCACAGTCCCTCTCCCTCACACAGTCACAGTCACAGTCCCTCTCCCTCACACAGTCACAGTCCTTCTCCCTCACACAGCCACAGTCCCTCTCCCTCACTCAGTCACAGTTCCTCTCCCTCACACAGTCACAGTCACAATCAAAGTCACAGTCACAGTCCCTCTCGCTCACACAGTCAAATTCACAGTGACAGTCCCTCTCCCTCACACAGTCACATTTACAGTCACAGTCACAGTCCCTCTCCCTCACACAGTCATAGTCCCTCTCCCTCACACAGTCACAGTCCCTCTCCCTCACACAGTCACAGTCACAGTCACAGTCCCTCTCCCTCACACAGTCACAGTCACAGTCCCTCTCCCTCACACAGTCACAGTCACACTCACAGTCACAGTCCCTCTCCCTCACACAGTCACAGTCCCTCTACCTCAAACAGTCACAGTCCCTCTCCCTCACACAGTCACAGTCCCTCTCCCTCAAACAGTCACAGTCCCTCTCCCTCACACAGTCACAGTCCCTCTACCTCAAACAGTCACAGTCCCTCTCCCTCACACAGTCACAGTCCCTCTCCCTCAAACAGCCACAGTCCCTCTCCCTCAAACAGCCACAGTCCCTCTCCCTCACACAGTCACAGTCCCTCTCCCTCACACAGTCACAGTCCCTCTCCCTCACACAGTCACAGTCCCTCTCCCTCACACAGTCACAGTCCCTCTCCCTCAAACAGTCACAGTTCCTCTCCCTCACACAGTCACAGTCCCTCTCCCTCACACAGTCACAGTCCCTCTCCCTCACACAGTCACAGCCACAGTCACAGTCCCTCTCCCTCACACAGTCACAGCCACAGTCACAGTCCCTCTCCCTCACACAGTCACAGTCACAGTCGCAGTTCCTCTCCCTCACACAGTCACAGTCCCTCTCCCTCACACAGTCACAGTCACAGTCCCTCTCCCTCACACAGTTACAGTCACAGTCCCTCTCCCTCACACAGTCACAGTCCCTCTCCCTCACACAGTCACAGCGCTTCTCCCTCACACAGTCACAGTCACAGTCCCTCTCCCTCATACAGTCACAGTCCCTCTCCCTCACACAGCCACAGTCACAGTCCCTCTCCCTCACACAGTCACAATCCCTCTCCCTCACACAGTCACAGTCACAGTCACAGTCCCTCTCCCTCACACAGTCACAGTCACAGTCCCTCTCCCTCACACAGTCACAGTCACAGTCCCTCTCCCTCACACAGTCACAGTCACAGTCCCTCTCCCTCACACAGTCACAGTCGCTCTCCCTCACACAGTCACAGTTACAGTCCCTCTCCCTCACACAGTCACAGTCACAGTCCCTCTCCCTCACACAGTCACAGTCACAGTCCCTCTCCCTCACACAGTCACAGTCCTCCTCCCTCACACAGCCACAGTCCCTCTCCCTCACTCAGTCACAGTTCCTCTCCCTCACACAGTCACAGTCACAATCACAGTCACAGTCACAGTCCCTCTCCCTCACACAGTCACAGTCCCTCTCCCTCACACAGTCACAGTCCCTCCCCCTCACACTGTCACAGTCACAGTCCCTCTCCCTCACACTGTCACAGTCCCTCTCCCTCACACAGTCACAGTCCCTCTCCCTCACACAGTCACAGTCACAGTCCCTCTCCCTCACACAGTCACAGTCCCTCTCCCTCACACAGTCACAGTCACAGTCCCTCTCCCCCACACAGTCACAGTCACAGTCCCTCTCCCTCACAAAGTCACAATCCCTCTCCCTCACACAGTCACAGTCCCTCTCCCTCACACAGTCACAGTCCCTCTCCCTCACACAGTCACATTCCCTCTCCCTCACACAGTCACAGTCACAGTCCCTCTCCCCCACACAGTCACAGTCACAGTCCCTCTCCCTCACACAGTCAAATTCACAGTCACAGTCCCTCTCCCTCACACAGTCACAGTGCCTCTCCCTCACACAGTCACAGTCACAGTCCCTCTCCCTCACACAGTCACAGTCACAGTCACAGTCCCTCTCCCTCACACAGTCACAGTTGCTCTCCCTCACACAGTCACAGTCACAGTCCCTCTCCCTCACACAGTCACAGTCACAGTCCCTCTCCCTCACACAGTCACAGTCACAGTCCCTCTCCCTCACACAGTCACAGTCCTTCTCCCTCACACAGCCACAGTCCCTCTCCCTCACTCAGTCACAGTTCCTCTCCCTCACACAGTCACAGTCACAGTCAAATTCACAGTGACAGTCCCTCTCCCTCACACAGTCACATTTACAGTCACAGTCACAGTCCCTCTCCCTCACACAGTCATAGTCCCTCTCCCTCACACAGTCACAGTCCCTCTCCCTCACACAGTCACAGTCACAGTCACAGTCCCTCTCCCTCACACAGTCACAGTCACAGTCCCTCTCCCTCACACAGCCACAGTCACACTCACAGTCACAGTCCCTCTCCCTCACACAGTCACAGTCCCTCTACCTCAAACAGTCACAGTCCCTCTCCCTCACACAGTCACAGTCCCTCTCCCTCAAACAGTCACAGTCCCTCTCCCTCACACAGTCACAGTCCCTCTACCTCAAACAGTCACAGTCCCTCTCCCTCACACAGTCACAGTCCCTCTCCCTCAAACAGCCACAGTCCCTCTCCCTCAAACAGCCACAGTCCCTCTCCCTCACACAGTCACAGTCCCTCTCCCTCACACAGTCACAGTCCCTCTCCCTCACACAGTCACAGTCCCTCTCCCTCACACAGTCACAGTCCCTCTCCCTCACACAGTCACAGTTCCTCTCCCTCACACAGTCACAGTCCCTCTCCCTCACACAGTCACAGTCCCTCTCCCTCACACAGTCACAGCCACAGTCACAGTCCCTCTCCCTCACACAGTCACAGCCACAGTCACAGTCCCTCTCCCTCACACAGTCACAGTCACAGTCGCAGTTCCTCTCCCTCACACAGTCACAGTCCCTCTCCCTCACACAGTCACAGTCCCTCTCCCTCACACAGTCACAGCCACAGTCACAGTCCCTCTCCCTCACACAGTCACAGTCACAGTCCCTCTCCCTCACACAGTTACAGTCACAGTCCCTCTCCCTCACACAGTCACAGTCCCTCTCCCTCACACAGTCACAGCGCTTCTCCCTCACACAGTCACAGTCACAGTCCCTCTCCCTCATACAGTCACAGTCCCTCTCCCTCACACAGCCACAGTCACAGTCCCTCTCCCTCACACAGTCACAATCCCTCTCCCTCACACAGTCACAGTCACAGTCCCTCTCCCTCACACAGTCACAGTCACAGTCCCTCTCCCTCACACAGTCACAGTCACAGTCCCTCTCCCTCACACAGTCACAGTCACAGTCACAGTCCCTCTCCCTCACACAGTCACAGTCGCTCTCCCTCACACAGTCACAGTCACAGTCCCTCTCCCTCACACAGTCACAGTCCCTCTCCCTCACACAGTCACAGTCCTCCTCCCTCACACAGCCACAGTCCCTCTCCCTCACTCAGTCACAGTTCCTCTCCCTCACACAGTCACAGTCACAATCACAGTCACAGTCACAGTCCCTCTCCCTCACACAGTCACAGTCCTCCTCCCTCACACAGCCACAGTCCCTCTCCCTCACTCAGTCACAGTCCCTCTCCCTCACACAGTCAAATTCACAGTCACAGTCCCTCTCCCTCACACAGTCACAGTCACAGTCCCTCTCCCTCACACAGTCACAGTCACAGTCACAGTCCCTCTCCCTCACACAGTCACAGTCGCTCTCCCTCACACAGTCACAGTTACAGTCCCTCTCCCCCACACAGTCACAGTCACAGTCCCTCTCCCTCACACAGTCACAGTCACAGTCCCTCTCCCTCACACAGTCACAGTCCTCCTCCCTCACACAGCCACAGTCCCTCTCCCTTACTCAGTCACAGACCCTCTCCCTCACACAGTCAAATTCACAGTCACAGTCCCTCTCCCTCACACAGTCACAGTCCTCCTCCCTCACACAGCCACAGTCCCTCTCCCTCACTCAGTCACAGTCCCTCTCCCTCACACAGTCAATTTCACAGTCACAGTCCCTCTCCCTCACACAGTCACAGTTACAGTCACAGTCACAGTCCCTCTCCCTCACACAGTCATAGTCCCTCTCCCTCACACAGTCACAGTCCCTCTCCCTCACACAGTCACAGTCCCTCTCCCTCACACAGTCACAGTCCCTCTCCCTCACACAGTCACAGTCCCTCTCCCTCACACAGTCACAGTCCCTCTCCCTCACTCAGTCACAGTCCCTCTCCCTCACACAGTCACAGTCCCTCTCCCTCACACAGTCACAGTCACAGTCACAGTCCCTCTCCCTCACACAGTCACAGTCCCTCTCCCTCACACAGTCACAGTCCCTCTCCCTCACACAGTCACAGTCCCTCTCCCTCACACAGTCACAGTCACAGTCCCTCTCCCTCATACAGTCACAGTCCCTCTCCCTCACACAGCCACAGTCACAGTCCCTCTCCCTCACACAGTCACAGTCCCTCTCCCTCACACAGTCACAGTCACAGTCCCTCTCCCTCACACAGTCACAGTCACAGTCCTTCTCCCTCACACAGTCACAGTCACAGTCACAGTCCCTCTCCCTCACACAGTCACAGTCGCTCTCCCTCACACAGTCACAGTCACAGTCCCTCTCCCTCACACAGTCACAGTCCCTCTCCCTCACACAGTCACAGTCACAGTCCCTCTCCCTCACACAGTCACAGTCCTCCTCCCTCACACAGCCACAGTCCCTCTCCCTCACTCAGTCACAGTTCCTCTCCCTTACACAGTCGCAGTCACAATCACAGTCAAAGTCACAGTCCCTCTCCCTCACACAGTCAAATTCACAGTCACAGTCCCTCTCGCTCACACAGTCAAAGTTACAGTCACAGTCACAGTCCCTCTCCCTCACACAGTCATGGTCCCTCTCCCTCACACAGTCACAGTCACAGTTGCTCTCCCTCACACAGTCACAGTCACAGTCCCTCTCCCTCACACAGTCACAGTCACAGTCCCTCTCCCTCGCACAGTCACAGTCACAGTCCCTCTCCCTCACACAGTCACAGTCACAGTCCCTCTCCCTCGCACAGTCACAGTCACAGTCACAGTCCCTCTCCCTCACACAGTCACAGTCACAGTCCCTCTCGCTCACACAGTCACAGTCCCTCTCCCTCACACAGTCACAGTCGCTCTCCCTCACCCAGTCACAGTCACAGTCCCTCTCCCTCACACAGTCACAGTCCCTCTCCCTCACACAGTCACAGTCCCTCTCCCTAACACAGTCCATGTCCCTGTCCCTCACACAGTCACAGTCCCTCTTCCTCACACAGTCACAGTCCCTCTCCCTCACACAGTCACAGTCACAGTCCCTCTCCCTCACACAGTCACAGTCGCTCTCCCTCACCCAGTCACAGTCACAGTCCCTCTCCCTCACACAGTCACAGTCACAGTCCCTCTCCCTCACACAGTCACAGTCACAGTCCCTCTCCCTCACACAGTCACAGTCACAGTCCCTCTCCCTCACACAGTCACAGTCGCTCTCCCTCACCCAGTCACAGTCACAGTCCCTCTCCCTCACACAGTCACAGTCACAGTCCCTCTCCCTCAGACAGTCACAGTCCCTCTCCCTCACACAGTCACACTCCCTCTCCCTAACACAGTCCATGTCCCTGTCCCTCACACAGTCACAGTCCCTCTCCCTCACACAGTCACAGTCCCTGTCCCTCACACAGTCACAGTCCCTCTCCCTCACACAGTCACAGTCACAGTCCCTCTCCCTCACACAGTCACAGTCGCTCTCCCTCACCCAGTCACAGTCACAGTCCCTCTCCCTCACACAGTCACAGTCACAGTCCCTCTCCCTCACACAGTCACAGTCACAGTCCCTCTCCCTCACACAGTCACAGTCCCTCTCCCTAACACAGTCCATGTCCCTGTCCCTCACACAGTCACAGTCCCTCTCCCTCACACAGTCACAGTCCCTCTCCCTCACACAGTCACAGTCCCTCTCCCTCACACAGTCACAGTCCCTCTCCCTCACACAGTCACAGTCACAATCACAGTCACAGTCCCTCTCATTCACACAGTCACAGTCCCTCTCCCTAACACAGTCACAGTCCCTCTCCCTCACACAGTCACAGTCACAATCACAGTCACAGTCACAGTCCCTCTCCCTCACACAGTCACAGTCCCTCTCCCTCACACAGTCACAGTCCCTCTCCCTCACACAGTCACAGTCACAATCACAGTCACAGTCACAGTCCCTCTCCCTCACACAGTCAAATTCACAGTCACAGTCCCTCTCCCTCACACAGTCACAGTCACAGTCCCTCTCTCTCACACAGACACAGTGCCTCTCCCTCACACAGTCACAGTCCCTCTCCCTCACACAGTCACAGTCCCTCTCCCTCACACAGTCCTAGTTCCTCTCCCTCACACAGTCACAGTCACAGTCACAGTCCCTCTCCCTCACACAGTCACAGTCCCTCTCCCTCACACAGTCACAGTCACAGTCACAGTCCCTCTCCCTCACACAGTCACAGTCCCTCTCCCTCACACAGTCACAGTCACAGTCACAGTCCCTCTCCCTCACACAGTCACAGTCACAGTCCCTCTCCCTCTCCCTCACACAGTCACAGACCCTTTCCCTCACACAGTCACAGTCCCTCTCCCTCACACAGTCACAGTCAGTGTCCCTCTCCCTCACACAGTCACAGTCTCTCCCCCTCACACAGTCACAGTCACAGTCCCTCTCCCTCACACAGTCACAGTCGCTCTCCCTCACACAGTCACAGTCACAGTCCCTCTCCCTCACACAGTCACAGTCCCTCTCCCTCACACAGTCACAGTCCTCCTCCCTCACACAGCCACAGTCCCTCTCCCTCACTCAGTCACAGTTCCTCTCCCTCACACAGTCACAGTCACAATCACAGTCACAGTCACAGTCCCTCTCCCTCACACAGTCACAGTCCTCCTCCCTCACACAGCCACAGTCCCTCTCCCTCACTCAGTCACAGTCCCTCTCCCTCACACAGTCAAATTCACAGTCACAGTCCCTCTCCCTCACACAGTCACAGTCACAGTCCCTCTCCCTCACACAGTCACAGTCACAGTCCCTCTCCCTCACACAGTCACAGTCGCTCTCCCTCACACAGTCACAGTTACAGTCCCTCTCCCCCACACAGTCACAGTCACAGTCCCTCTCCCTCACACAGTCACAGTCACAGTCCCTCTCCCTCACACAGTCACAGTCCTCCTCCCTCACACAGCCACAGTCCCTCTCCCTCACTCAGTCACAGTCCCTCTCCCTCACACAGTCAAATTCACAGTCACAGTCCCTCTCCCTCACACAGTCACAGTCCTCCTCCCTCACACAGCCACAGTCCCTCTCCCTCACTCAGTCACAGTCCCTCTCCCTCACACAGTCAATTTCACAGTCACAGTCCCTCTCCCTCACACAGTCACAGTTACAGTCACAGTCACAGTCCCTCTCCCTCACACAGTCATAGTCCCTCTCCCTCACACAGTCACAGTCCCTCTCCCTCACACAGTCACAGTCCCTCTCCCTCACACAGTCACAGTCCCTCTCCCTCACACAGTCACAGTCCCTCTCCCTCACACAGTCACAGTCCCTCTCCCTCACTCAGTCACAGTCCCTCTCCCTCACACAGTCACAGTCCCTCTCCCTCACACAGTCACAGTCACAGTCACAGTCCCTCTCCCTCACACAGTCACAGTCCCTCTCCCTCACACAGTCACAGTCCCTCTCCCTCACACAGTCACAGTCCCTCTCCCTCACACAGTCACAGTCACAGTCCCTCTCCCTCATACAGTCACAGTCCCTCTCCCTCACACAGCCACAGTCACAGTCCCTCTCCCTCACACAGTCACAGTCCCTCTCCCTCACACAGTCACAGTCACAGTCCCTCTCCCTCACACAGTCACAGTCACAGTCCTTCTCCCTCACACAGTCACAGTCACAGTCACAGTCCCTCTCCCTCACACAGTCACAGTCGCTCTCCCTCACACAGTCACAGTCACAGTCCCTCTCCCTCACACAGTCACAGTCCCTCTCCCTCACACAGTCACAGTCACAGTCCCTCTCCCTCACACAGTCACAGTCCTCCTCCCTCACACAGCCACAGTCCCTCTCCCTCACTCAGTCACAGTTCCTCTCCCTTACACAGTCGCAGTCACAATCACAGTCAAAGTCACAGTCCCTCTCCCTCACACAGTCAAATTCACAGTCACAGTCCCTCTCGCTCACACAGTCAAAGTTACAGTCACAGTCACAGTCCCTCTCCCTCACACAGTCATGGTCCCTCTCCCTCACACAGTCACAGTCACAGTTGCTCTCCCTCACACAGTCACAGTCACAGTCCCTCTCCCTCACACAGTCACAGTCACAGTCCCTCTCCCTCGCACAGTCACAGTCACAGTCCCTCTCCCTCACACAGTCACAGTCACAGTCCCTCTCCCTCGCACAGTCACAGTCACAGTCACAGTCCCTCTCCCTCACACAGTCACAGTCACAGTCCCTCTCGCTCACACAGTCACAGTCCCTCTCCCTCACACAGTCACAGTCGCTCTCCCTCACCCAGTCACAGTCACAGTCCCTCTCCCTCACACAGTCACAGTCCCTCTCCCTCACACAGTCACAGTCCCTCTCCCTAACACAGTCCATGTCCCTGTCCCTCACACAGTCACAGTCCCTCTCCCTCACACAGTCACAGTCCCTCTCCCTCACACAGTCACAGTCACAGTCCCTCTCCCTCACACAGTCACAGTCGCTCTCCCTCACCCAGTCACAGTCACAGTCCCTCTCCCTCACACAGTCACAGTCACAGTCCCTCTCCCTCACACAGTCACAGTCACAGTCCCTCTCCCTCACACAGTCACAGTCGCTCTCCCTCACCCAGTCACAGTCACAGTCCCTCTCCCTCACACAGTCACAGTCACAGTCCCTCTCCCTCAGACAGTCACAGTCCCTCTCCCTCACACAGTCACACTCCCTCTCCCTAACACAGTCCATGTCCCTGTCCCTCACACAGTCACAGTCCCTCTCCCTCACACAGTCACAGTCCCTGTCCCTCACACAGTCACAGTCCCTCTCCCTCACACAGTCACAGTCACAGTCCCTCTCCCTCACACAGTCACAGTCGCTCTCCCTCACCCAGTCACAGTCACAGTCCCTCTCCCTCACACAGTCACAGTCACAGTCCCTCTCCCTCACACAGTCACAGTCACAGTCCCTCTCCCTCACACAGTCACAGTCCCTCTCCCTAACACAGTCCATGTCCCTGTCCCTCACACAGTCACAGTCCCTCTCCCTCACACAGTCACAGTCCCTCTCCCTCACACAGTCACAGTCCCTCTCCCTCACACAGTCACAGTCCCTCTCCCTCACACAGTCACAGTCACAATCACAGTCACAGTCCCTCTCATTCACACAGTCACAGTCCCTCTCCCTAACACAGTCACAGTCCCTCTCCCTCACACAGTCACAGTCACAATCACAGTCACAGTCACAGTCCCTCTCCCTCACACAGTCACAGTCCCTCTCCCTCACACAGTCACAGTCCCTCTCCCTCACACAGTCACAGTCACAATCACAGTCACAGTCACAGTCCCGCTCCCTCACACAGTCAAATTCACAGTCACAGTCCCTCTCCCTCACACAGTCACAGTCACAGTCCCTCTCTCTCACACAGACACAGTGCCTCTCCCTCACACAGTCACAGTCCCTCTCCCTCACACAGTCACAGTCCCTCTCCCTCACACAGTCCTAGTTCCTCTCCCTCACACAGTCACAGTCCCTCTCCCTCACACAGTCACAGTCACAGTCACAGTCCCTCTCCCTCACACAGTCACAGTCCCTCTCCCTCACACAGTCACAGTCACAGTCACAGTCCCTCTCCCTCACACAGTCACAGTCACAGTCCCTCTCCCTCTCCCTCACACAGTCACAGACCCTTTCCCTCACACAGTCACAGTCCCTCTCCCTCACACAGTCACAGTCAGTGTCCCTCTCCCTCACACAGTCACAGTCTCTCCCCCTCACACAGTCACAGTCACAGTCCCTCTCCCTCACACAGTCACAGTCCCTCTCCCTCACACAGTCATAGTCCCTCTCCCTCACACAGTCACAGTCACAGTCCCTCTCCCTCACAGAGTCACAGTCACAGTCCCTCTCCGTCTCCCTCACACAGTCACAGTCACAGTTGCTCTCCCTCACACAGTCACAGTCACAGTCCCTCTCCCTCACACAGTCACAGTCACAGTCCCTCTCCCTCGCACAGTCACAGTCACAGTCACAGTCACAGTCCCTCTCCCTCACACAGTCACAGTCACAGTCCCTCTCCCTCACACAGTCACAGTCACAGTCCCTCTCCCTCACACAGTCACAGTCACAGTCCCTCTCCCTCACACAGTCACAGTCGCTCTCCCTCACCCAGTCACAGTCACAGTCCCTCTCCCTCACACAGTCACAGTCACAGTCCCTCTCCCTCACACAGTCACAGTCCCTCTCCCTCACACAGTCACAGTCCCTCTCCCTAACACAGTCACAGTCCCTGTCCCTCACACAGTCACAGTCCCTCTCCCTCACACAGTCACAGTCCCTCTCCCTCACACAGTCACAATCACAGTCCCTCTCCCTCACACAGTCACAGTCGCTCTCCCTCACACAGTCACAGTCACAGTCCCTCTCCCTCACACAGTCACAGTCACAGTCCCTCTCCCTCACACAGTCACAGTCACAGTCCCTCTCCCTCACACAGTCACAGTCCCTCTCCCTCACACAGTCACAGTCCCTCTCCCTAACACAGTCACAGTCCCTGTCCCTCACACAGTCACAGTCCCTCTCCCTCACACAGTCACAGTCCCTGTCCCTCACACAGTCACAGTCCCTCTCCCTCACACAGTCACAGTCACAGTCCCTTTCCCTCACACAGTCACAGTCCCTCTCCCTCACACAGTCACAGTCACAGTCCCTCTCCCTCACACAGTCACAGTCCCTCTCCCTCACACAGTCACAGTCCCTCTCCCTCACACAGTCACAGTCACAGTCCCTGTCCCTCACACAGACACAGTCCCTCTCCCTCACACAGTCACAGTCACAGTCACAGTCCCTCTCCCTCACACAGCCACAGTCAAAGTCCCTCTCCCTCACACAGTCACAGTCACAGTCACAGTCCCTCTCCCTCTCCCTCACACAGTCACAGTCCCTCTCCCTCACACAGTCACAGTCAAAGTCACAGTCCCTCTCCCTCACACAGTCACAGTCCCTCTCCCTCAAATAGTCACAGTCCCTCTCCCTCACACAGTCACAGTCACAGTCACAGTCCCTCTCCCTCACACAGTCACAGTCCCTCTCCCTCACACAGTCACAGTCCCTCTCCCTCACACAGTCACAGTCCCTCTCCCTCAGACAGTCACAGTCTCTCCCCCTCACACAGTCACAGTCACAGTCCCTCTCCCTCACACAGTCACAGTCCCTCTCCCTCACACAGTCACAGTCACAGTCACAGTCCCTCTCCCTCACACAGTCACAGTCCCTCTCCCTCACACAGTCACAGTCTCTCCCCCTCACAGAGTCACAGTCACAGTCCCTCTCCCTCACACAGTCACAGTCACAGTCCCTCTCCCTCACACAGTCACAGTCACAGTCACAGTCCCTCTCCCTCACACAGTCATAGTCCCTCTCCCTCACACAGTCACAGTCCCTCTCCCTCACACAGTCACAGTCTCTCCCCCTCACACAGTCACAGTCAGTGTCCCTCTCCCTCACACAGTCACAGTCCCTCTCCCTCACACAGTCACAGTCTCTCCCCCTTACACAGTCACAGTCACAGTCCCTCTCCCTCACACAGTCACAGTCCCTCTCCCTCACACAGTCACAGTCCCTCTCCATCACACAGTCACAGTCACAGTCACAGTCCCTCTCCCTCACACAGTCACAGTCACAGTCCCTCTCCCTCACACAGTCACAGTCACAGTCACACTCACAGTCCCTCTCCCTCACACAGTCACATTCACAGTCCCTCTCCCTCACACAGTCACAGTCACACTCACAGTCACAGTTCCTCTCCCTCACACAGTCACAGTCACAGTCATAGTCACAGTCACAGTCCCTCTCCCTCACACAGTCACAGTCACAGTCCCTCTCCCTCACACAGTCACAGTCACAGTCCCTCTCCCTCACACAGTCACAGTCAGTCACAGTCCCTCTCCCTCACACAGTCACAGTCACAGTCCCTCTCCCTCACACAGTCACAGTCACAGTCCCTCTCCCTCACACAGTCACAGTCACAGTCCCTCTCCCTCACACAGTCACAGTCCCTCTCCCTCACACAGTCACAGTCCCTCTCCCTCAAACAGTCACAGTCCCTCTCCCTCACACAGTCACAGTCACAGTCCCTCTCCCTCACACAGTCACAGTCACAGTCCCTCTCCCTCACACAGTCACAGTCCCTCTCCCTGACACAGTCACAGTCACAGTCCCTCTCCCTCACACAGTCACAGTCCCTCTCCCTCACACAGTCACAGTCCCTCTCCCTCACACAGTCACAGTCCCTCTCCCTGACACAGTCACAGTCACAGTCCCTCTCCCTTACACAGTCACAGTCTCTCCCCCTCACACAGTCACAGTCACAGTCACAGTCACAGTCCCTCTCCCTCACACAGTCACAGTCCCTCTCCCTCACACAGTCACACTCACTCTCCCTCACACAGTCATAGTCACAGTCACAGTCACAGTCCCTCTCCCTCACACAGTCACACTCACTCTCCCTCACACAGTCACAGTCACAGTCACAGTCCCTCTCCCTCACACAGTCACACTCACTCTCCCTCACACAGTCACAGTCACAGTCCCTCTCCCTCACACAGTCACAGTCACAGTCCCTCTCCCTCACACAGTCACAGTCACAGTCACAGTCCCTCTCCCTCACACAGTCACAGTCCCTCTCCCTCACACAGTCACAGTCCCTCTCCCTCAAACAGTCACAGTCCCTCTCCCTCACACAGTCACAGTCACAGTCACAGTCCCTCTCCCTCACACAGTCACAGTCCCTCTCCCTCACACAGTCACAGTCCCTCTCCCTCAAACAGTCACAGACCCTCTCCCTCACACAGTCACAGTCACAGTCACAGTCCCTCTCCCTCACACAGTCACAGTCCCTCTCCCTCACACAGTCACAGTCCCTCTCCCTCACACAGTCACAGTCCCTCTCCCTCACACAGTCACAGTCACAGTCCCAGTCCCTCTCCCTCACACAGTCACAGTCACAGTCCATCTCCCTCTCCCTCACACAGTCACAGTCCCTCTCCCTCACACAGTCACAGTCCCTCTCCCTCACACAGTCACAGTCACAGACACAGTCCCTCTCCCTCACACAGTCACAGTCCCTCTCCCTCACACAGTCACAGTCACAGTCATAGTCCCTCTCCCTCGCACAGTCACAGTCAGTGTCCCTCTCCCTCACACAGTCACAGTCACAGTCCCTCTCCCTCACACAGTCACAGTCACACTCACAGTCACAGTCCCTCTCCCTCACACAGTCACATTCACAGTCCCTCTCCCTCACACAGTCACAGTCACACTCACAGTCACAGTTCCTCTCCCTCACACAGTCACAGTCACAGTCACAGTCATAGTCACAGTCACAGTCCCTCTCCCTCACACAGTCACAGTCACAGTCCCTCTCCCTCACACAGTCACAGTCACAGTCCCTCTCCCTCACACAGTCACAGTCACAGTCACAGTCCCTCTCCCTCACACAGTCACAGTCACAGTCCCTCTCCCTCAGTCACAGTCACAGTCACAGTCCCTCTCCCTCACACAGTCACAGTCCCTCTCCCTCACACAGTCACAGTCCCTCTCCCTCAAACAGTCACAGTCCCTCTCCCTCACACAGTCACAGTCACAGTCACAGTCATAGTCACAGTCCCTCTCCCTCACACAGTCACAGTCACAGTCACAGTCATAGTCACAGTCACAGTCCCTCTCCCTCACACAGTCACAGTCACAGTCACAGTCACAGTCCCTCTCCCTCACACAGTCACAGTCACAGTCCCTCTCCCTCACAGAGTCACAGTCACAGTCACAGTCCCTCTCCCTCACACAGTCACAGTCACAGTCCCTCTCCCTCACACAGTCACAGTCCCTCTCCCTCACACAGTCACAGTCCCTCTCCCTCACACAGTCACAGTCCCTCTCCCTCACACAGTCACAGTCTCTCCCCCTCACACAGTCACAGTCACAGTCCCTCTCCCTCACACAGTCACAGTCCCTCTCCCTCACACAGTCACAGTCCCTCTCCCTCACACAGTCACAGTCCCTCTCCCTCACACAGTCACAGTCACAGTCACAGTCCCTCTCCCTCACACAGTCACAGTCACAGTCCCTCTCCCTCACACAGTCACAGTCACAGTCACAGTCCCTCTCCCTCTCCCTCACACAGTCACAGTCCCTCTCCCTCACACAGTCACAGTCCCTCTCCCTCACACAGTCACAGTCACAGTCACAGTCCCTCTCCCTCACACAGTCACAGTCACAGTCCCTCACCCTCACACAGCCACAGTCACAGTCCCTCTCCCTCACACAGTCACAGTCACAGTCCCTCTCCCTCACACAGTCACAGTCACAGTCACAGTCCCTCTCCCTCACACAGTCACAGTCACAGTCACAGTCCCTCTCCCTCACACAGTCACAGTCACAGTCACAGTCACAGTCCCTCTCCCTCACCCAGTCACAGTCCCTCTCCCTCACACAGTCACAGTCACAGTCCCTCTCCCTCACACAGTCACAGTCTCTCTCCGTCACACAGTCACAGTCCCTCTCCCTCACACAGTCACAGTCACAGTCACAGTCCCTCTCCCTCACACAGTCACAGTCACAATCCCTCTCCCTCACACAGTCACAGTCCCTCTCCCTCACACAGTCACAGTCACAGTCACAGTCCCTCTCCCTCACACAGTCACAGTCACAGTCCATCTCCCTCTCCCTCACACAGACACAGTCCCTCTCCCTCACACAGTCACAGTCCCTCTCCCTCACACAGTCACAGTCACAGTCCCTCTCCCTCACACAGTCACAGTCACAGTCATAGTCCCTCTCCCTCACACAGTCACAGTCTCTCCCCCTCACACAGTCACAGTCAGTGTCCCTCTCCCTCACACAGTCACAGTCCCTCTCCCTCACACAGTCACAGTCCCTCTCCCTCACACAGTCACAGTCCCTCTCCATCACACAGTCACAGTCCCTCTCCATCACACAGTCACAGTCACAGTCACAGTCCCTCTCCCTCACACAGTCACAGTCCCTCTCCCTCACACAGTCACAGTCCCTCTCCATCACACAGTCACAGTCACAGTCACAGTCCCTCTCCCTCACACAGTCACAGTCACAGTCCCTCTCCCTCACACAGTCACAGTCACACTCACAGTCACAGTTCCTCTCCCTCACACAGTCACAGTCACAGTCATAGTCACAGTCACAGTCCCTCTCCCTCACACAGTCACAGTCACAGTCCCTCTCCCTCACACAGTCACAGTCACAGTCCCTCTCCCTCACACAGTCACAGTCACAGTCCCTCTCCCTCACACAGTCACAGTCACAGTCCCTCACCCTCACACAGTCACAGTCCCTCTCCCTCAAACAGTCACAGTCCCTCTCCCTCACACAGTCACAGTCACAGTCACAGTCCCTCTCCCTCACACAGTCACAGTCACAGTCCCTCTCCCTCACACAGTCACAGTCACAGTCCCTCTCCCTCACACAGTCACAGTCACAGTCCCTCTCCCTCACACAGTCACAGTCCCTCTCCCTGACACAGTCACAGTCACAGTCCCTCTCCCTCACACAGTCACAGTCCCTCTCCCTCACACAGTCACAGTCCCTCTCCCTCACACAGTCACAGTCCCTCTCCCTC